>NC_138187.1:159722364-160249851 GCF_964194105.1 Spermophilus citellus
GAGTTGTACTTCAAAGTTTTCACCAAAGAAGCTCACAATCCAGTAAAGAGGCCTCAACGCCTGTGCTCTTTTTGTCATGTCTGTTTGGGATCAACTGGCAAGAGACTCCAAACTATAGACTGAAGAAAACGAATAGTAAAAACTGACTTGACTGACTAACCATGTGCCTGCAAATTCCAGTGGCAAGAGGAAAGTAAAAAGAGAAGAACAATCATACACATGGTGGAATAATATTCAGCCATAAAAGGATGAAATCCTGTCATTTGTGGCACATGGATGGAACTGGAGGACATCACGTCAAGAGAAATAAGCCAGGGACAGAAAGACAGATGGCATATATTCTTACTCACATGTGGATGCTAAATAATGTTTTTATAGAATTATAGAGTAAAACTGGTGTTACCAGAGGCAGGAGGGAAATAGGTTTGGGATAGATTGCTCAATAGGTAAAAAGTTAGGTAGATGGAATAAGTAGAACCATGACTTTTTAAACGATGAATACATTAAAACTAAAAATAACAAAGGGAAAGAGTAAGCTACATATTAATATAGTGAAATGCTACAATGTGTACAAGTTTCTCTGGAAGAATCTTTTTTAAAAAATAACACCTTGGTCGGGCTCAGTAGCACCAGAAACTACATCAAGATCATGGCAATCTGTGAGCCCTGACGTCTTCCTTTGACTCAAAGTAAGTGGCCACTCCTATATAACTTACTATTCTTAAGGTGATTTGTTCATATATATTTTTTCTTGTACTTAAAAAGTAAATTCCTCAAGAACCAATTCATAATAACTGTATCACTCCCTAAATAAATCAAAACTTGCAAAGATAATGTGCTTAATAAATATGAAATAAATAAAGAGTTTTCTGTGAGGAACTGTCCTGTAGCACACAGCAGAAAGGAAATACAGCCATCTTTTTTCCTCTCCCATCACTATCACCACCACTACCATTACTACTCTCCCTCCACACCATACCCCTGCCACAAGCACATAAATTAAAAAAGAAAAAGAATCTGCAAGCTAGGAGAATATTTATCCTTTTCACCAATTCTTCCTCATAAATGAGGCATGAACTCACCATTCATACAGAAAGGTGTTAACTTACAGAATATTTGTAACAAAAGATCTTATTTTAAAACTCACATTTGAGTACCATTTAGGATACCAAAATTTCACACTTTTGGGTTGAAATAAGTCACTTTCCACCAGGATCATAATTATAGAGATAAGGCAAAGACCTAAGGAGGTGTTTGACATTACAAGAAAATATATTCAATCATGACAATTTACTAATAGGCCTAGCAAGAGAATTAAAAGAACAAGGACTAGAGTTACACAGTCTGTACAATCTTAGCCAATTTCTGAAACAAATATTTCTGTGTGTCTATTTCTTCACAATAATATTGGCTACTTCATGGAACTGTTTTGAGAATTTGATGAGCAGCTTAAAATTGCTTAGAACTGTGGACAGCACATTGTAAACACAAGACATTAGTCATTATAATGTTTATTGAAAAGAAAAACATTTTTGGATTTTAAGAGAAAGGAAGAAAATAGGTGATACTTTTTCCTGAGAACACAGTGACAAAAAGCTAACAAACCAAACATACATACACAGTGAGAATAATCAACTTAAGTAGACTGCTTTGAGTTAAAATACACTATTTTCTGCAGCAGCTTTAGGCTCACAGCAAAATTGTATACAAGGTAAAGACAGTTCCCAGATTCCCTCTGCCCCTACATATGTGTGTGGCCTTCCCCATGATCAATATTCCCTACCAGAGTACTATATCCATTACAAGTGATGAACATACATGGATACATCATTATCCCTAAGCATCCACAGTTCACAGGGTTCTCTCTTAGTGGTGTACATTCCTATGGATTTGAAGAATGTACAATGATATATATTTACCATCACAGTATTATACATAATAGTTTAATTGCCCTAAAAATCCTCTGTGCTACAACCATTAATCTTTTTACTGTCTAAATAGTTTTGCCTTTCCAGATTGTCAAAAGATTAGAATCAAATACATGTAGTATTCTCAAATTCTATTTTTCACTTAGTAACACACATTTACACTTCTTCCATGTCTTTTCATGGCTTGACAGCTCACTTCTATTTAGCCCCAAATAATATTCCATTGTCTGATATACTTAAAAATGAAGTTTTACTTCTAAACTGCAACACTGAATAAATGGTTCATTTAAAAATCCCTTTTAGAAGATTTCTATCTATTTGTACATGACTACTACATCAGTTGATTATCTTTGTCCAAAACTGGCTTTTGCTTTGACATGAACAGAAATACACTAAGGAATTTAAGTCAGGTAGTTAGGATAGTACCCCAAACATGGAATTGGCTGTTTCTCTCCTCCCTCCCCTGCTTTCTGGGCTACCAGGAATAAGCAGCTTTCCTTCCTCATGCTCCTCCACCATGATTTTCTGCCTCATCTCAGACCCAGAGCAACGAAACTAGCCAACTATGGACTGAACTTCTAAAACCATGTTTTAAAATCATGCATCCTAAATAAACTTCCTTTAAGCTGTACTTGTCAGGTATTTTGGTCAGTGACAAAAAGCTAACAAACCAAACATACCACTTATGATATTTTAGTTATCAACTTCAGTAAATGTTACATTGACACAATATTTTATTATACCTTTTCTATGACTATTTTGTCAAATAATCCAACACAATTGGATTAGAATCCTCTTTCCTCCAGTGTGTCTCTTCAGCATCCTTTAGGTTGGAATAGTACATGGCTTATTTTATGTGATCCTCACATTTTTCAAAGATACAGTCCCTTTTCTTATTAAATAGTAATGGTCCTAACATGCAGATTGTCTGATGTTTCACCAGGACCAGAATAAAGTTATCTACTCTGGGCCAGAGTCCTTCCGTAAGTAATGTGTTTTTCTCAGGTCATTACACCCAAAATCATATGATATCCATCTCAGCAGTTCCAATTTACTTTTAGGTACTTCTCAAGAAAAATGAAAACTGCCCATAAAATGTTTGTGTAAGAATATTCCCAGCAGTTCGTATTCTAATAGCCAAAAACTAGAGAAGGCAGTATATAAACAAACTGAAGTATATTCATAGACTCTATCACTGCTTGGTAATAAAAAGAAACTAACTAATGGCAAAGGAAATGAGAATAAATCTCAGAAACATTACAATGAATAGAAGAAGTCAGATGCATGAATAAAGACCATATTTAATTTAGATGTAGTTCCAAAACTAGCAAAACTAATCCATGGTGATAAAAATCAGATCAATGGGGAGGGGAGGGAGGGGAGGGGGGATAGTAGGGGATAGGAAAGGTAGCAGAATACAAAAATTACTATTAGGGCATTATGTAAAATTGAGGATGTGTAACTGACATGATTCTGCAATCTGCATTTGGGGTAAAATTGGGGGTTCATAACCCACTTCAATCTAATGTATGAAATATAATATGTCAAGAGCTTTGTAATGTTGTGAACAACCAATAAAAAAAAAAATAAAAAAAAAAATAAAAATAAAAAAAAATCAGATCAATGGGTGCCTTTAGGAGATTGTTAGAAAAGGGACATAAAAGAACATACTTGGGTGATAAAACTGTTTTATATCTTGATGGCATGTAGGTTACATTCCTCTGCATTTTCAAAATGGATCAACCTTCTGATGAACATGTGGGCATTACACTGTATGCAGATTATCTAAATTTAAAGATACAGGAAACAAAAGTCAATATTCACCAGTAATTTTCAAATAGAAAATAGACTATTAGCAACAATGGGGCTGGGATTGTGGCTCAGCAGTAGAGCACTTGCCTGGCACATGCGAGGCCCTGGGTTCAATCCTCAGCACCACATAAAAATAATAAACAAAATAAAGGTATTGTATCCAACTACAACTAAAAAATAAATATTTTTTTAAAAAGTAACAATGAAGGCTATAAAATAATTTAGAAATTAACCTAAGAAAATACATAACCATGAACAAAAATTTTAACACTTATAAGATTATTAAAAGAAGACAAATAAATGAAAGATATATTATGTTCATGGGTGGGTTGATGTAACAAAAATGTAAGACATCAATTCTCCCCAAAGTACTTCATCATCTCAAATACCACTGTCAAAATACATGCAGCATCCTACTGGTATAAATATTATATGGAAAAAAATGGTCCAAGAATACCTAAATAAAAAACAACAACAATAAAGGCATGTGATCCACCTTGCTAGATAATCAAGATTTAAAAACCATTGTAATTAGAGTATCATAACAGGATAGCAAAAGATAGGCAGCTGGAACACAGTACTTCCAACTGAAAATTGGCAAAAAGACTTTCCTTAGAGGTAGCCTACCAGACTCAGCAAAACTTACTGAATGAATGGATGGATGGATGAATGAATGAATGGATGGATGGATGGATGATTATCAAGCCTTTCTGAAGGCATCCGACACCTCATTAACTGTTTAGAATTCAGTTTGACAATTATTTTAGAAACTAAGTAAAAAATGTGTGAAGTGGAAGAAAGGAGAAAGAATGAAATTAACAGCTTATAGCAGTCATCTCTCCTTAAGAACAATTTGCTTTCCACGGTTTGTTACCCAAGGTCTGAAAATACTAAATGAAAAATTCCAGAAATAAACAATTCATAAATTGTTGTTCATCATTCTGAATTAGCATGATGAAATCAACCACTGTCTCTTCTCTGTTCTGAATAGAGAAGAATCACTCCATGTGCAGAGTATGCACAATATATATTCCTCCAGCCCTACTAGCTCTAAGAGTTATCAGATCCAATGTAGTAGGATCTCAGTGCTCCTGTTCAAATAACTTTGGGTTTACTTAACAATGGCCCCCAAGTGCTATTTTGGATATGCCAAAGAGAAGCTGTGAAGTGCTACTTTTAAGTGAATAAGTGAAAGTTCTTAAAAGGAAAGGAAAAAAACTAACTTGCTAAGATCTACAGTGAGAATAAAATCTTCTAACTATGAAACTGTGAAGCAAAAAGAATTGTTTGCTAATTATGCTGTTGCATCTCAAACTGCAAATATTGCAGCCATACAGTAGTATAAGTTCTTAGTTAAGATGGAAAAGTCACTCAATTATATGGTTCAGCACTATCAGAAGTTTTTCAGGCTTCTACCGGAGTCTTAGAACTTATCACCACAGACAAGGGAGGACTACTGTAAATTTATGTAAAACTGAAAACATATAAACAAAACATTACTATTTCCAAAGAAAACACACATCTAAATAAATGCACAGAAGGCTGACTGGAAGAACATTCACTGTATATAACCAAGTTATAACTAAATACCAAAGATAAGGGTAGAAGAGTAAGACTGACGATAGGAAGATAAGAGTGGTTAACAGAAAACAGCAAAAGAAGGAATCCACACAGAAGGTAGCATGGTCTACTTTTACAAATAAGGAAACTAAAGCTCAGAAGTTAAGTAACTTGCCCCAAATCACTGTTTTTGACTGTACACTTAGATTTTTCTCTTTCCAAAGCCTATGATCTTTCTGTATTGCTATATTTCATGCTTAATAATTTTTCAACAGATAAAAGCTAAGAAAACAACACTAATCCATTCACTAGAGAATTGGTGGTATTAGTGAAGGCCATTTACAGTGTAAGACAAAATTACAAGAACTATTCTCACAAAGGAAGAGCAGTGATGTACAAAAATCAAAGTAGTGCTTTATGATTATGATAGTCAAAGTGATAAATGCAATGGCTATATAGTGTAGTCGCTAGAGGAATAGACTTCAGAGTCAAAAGACTCAAGGTTTATTTTCAGGTCCCCCTCTTATTATTTATATGGTCTTGATCTAGTTATATGATTTTGGAAAAGTTATAAGGTCTATATGCCACAATACTAACACTGTAAACTGGAGTTACTATGAGGAAATAAAATAAATGCATGTGCTCTGCTTAGCCTGACATAGAATATGCACTCAAATGTTAGTTGTTTTCATCCATGACCCCTTCTATTTACTTTCACTTACCAAATTTCAGAGCAGTATATACTTAAAAGGCTCAACTTCTTCTTTTTCTACTTAGTGCTCAACCTGATGAAATCCCACTTCTGCCCTCATGATTACGAAGAAAGGTATATGGTGGGGCAAAATGTGCCTTTGACTACTGCTTCCACTTGAAATCACCTCCTTCTTTGGCATGTCAAATAATATACCTCTGCTTTCATCTCTCTGACTCTGCTGCTTTCTACTCACTATTTAAACTCTGACGTTCCTGGGTTCTGTTCTGAGTCTTGCCTTTATAATTGACTTGAGAGATCCAGCTCTCACAGTTCTTAGCTGATGGCTATTAAAGATAGCCCTTATTATCTTCTCCAGAGTGATCCATTTCTTCAAACCCTTTGTTGAAAGCCTATATCCATGTTGAGAATGAATAAATCTCATATAAAGGTTGGATTTCTCTTTCTTCATGTTCCAAGACATTTCAAAAATCTCAAAGACAACCAAATCCAAAGTTGAACACATAATCTTGTTTTTTCCAATTCTCCTCCTCCAATATTCTTGAACCCACCATGTGGTACTGCTACCCATTCAGTTCTCAAATTAGAAATCTGAAAAACATCTGTGACTTCTCCTTTTTCTTCAACTCATTTACTTCAAATTTCTTTTCTCAAACTTCATTATGGCCACCTTAACTCAAATCCTCACTTTTTATCTACAGCAACCTTCTAATAGATCTCCCTAATTCCTATCTTATATCTCTTCAAATCAATCCTTCACACCATTGCCAAAAATCTAACACTGAATTATCAGACTGTCATTCCCCTGGCTTAAGAACTTTTATACACTTTTATACATCTATACTTGACAAAATTGAAGCTTCTCTCCCCATGATATTTAAAACTCTCTAAACTTCTGCAACCATGTTAAGCTTTGTATTTCCTGCCCCTCCGTGTCCTTACTGTATGTATCAATGATGCAGAACCATCAGTACCTGCATCTTGAACACAAACCACAACATCTTTGCTTCCAAATCTTTGGCTCGTGCTGTTCCTTCTTCCAAGAACGTTCTGCCCCTGCTCCAGTTCCCCACCATTCAAAACCTGGTTAAATTCTTATCATTCTTTTCTTTGAAGGCAAGTACTAGGTTAGGGACAAACTTTCCTGATTTCAACAAGCTGTGGTTTGGTGGCCCCACCTCCAAAGTGTCATAGCTCTTGGGCTTTCTCTATCTGAGCACTTACTACATACACTTTATTTTTCTCTCACACACAAGATTGAGCACCTTTAAGGCAGGGTTTTTCTGTCCTCTTCTCAGCAGTGATCCATGGCTCTTACTCTGATTATGGACTGGAAAAACTTCTGTAACAGCTTAGAGAAGAGCCCAGTAATCAGAGAATTTGTGGTCAAGGAACTAAATTGGGCAATGAAGTATTGCTTCTTAAGTCTAAATTCAGATCTAAGCCCTGATACAGAAACAGTGTCAACCATTCAATTTAGGGAAGTGTAGCTAAAGAAATTATAGTTTTTTGAACATTATTGATTAGAAATTTGAAAAAAACTTACAGTAATTCTACAGAGATATGAAGAGACTTATGAGAAATAGGTGAAAAACAGAAAGCCACTTTGATCAAACATGTGTAATAAAGCAAGACCAAGAGATGACTGGGCCTCCAGCGCCTTTGCTTAATAACCACGTTTTTTCTTTCAATTACAATGTTTTGTTTTGTTTTTTTAAGAAGATATTCTTAATCTAGTAACAGTTGCAATGAGGATTAAACCTAGGGATGCTCTACTACTCAGCTATATTTCTGTCCCTTTTTAATTTTTATCTGAGACAGGCTCTTGCTAAGTTGCCAAGGCCACCTTGACCTTCCGATTCTCTTGCCTCAGACTCCCAAGTCACTGGGATTACAGGTATGGGCCATCGTGCCTGGCAGTTTGGGGGCTCTTTTAAAATTATTTCTCTTCTGCTTATCTACCTGCTACTAGGAAAGAGGACTGAGGGTCCCCTTCTCCTTTCAGTTTTTATTCTATTATACTGCCTCAGCAATCTAGAGTAAAATCACATGGAACTATACAGTTAAGCTGAAAAAACCTCTTTAATATTTGCTTCTAAGGAAACCTTTGAATTTCAGTAGTTCTGACTTAATATTCATTCTGATGTGGGACTGGTCTTGGATTTTTTTTTTTTTGGGGGGGGGGGGGGTACCAGGGATTGAACTCGAGAGTGCTCAACCGCTGAGCCACGTTCCCAGCCCTTTTTTGTATTTTATTTAGAGATGTGGTCTTGCTGAGTTGCTGAGGCTGGCTTTGAACTTGTGATCCTCCTGTCTCAAGTCTCCTGAGCCACTGTGATTGCAGGTGTGCGCCACTGTGCCCAGTTTGGTCTTGGATTCTCTCAGTTTAAATACCCTATGTACCAAATTGTATTAGAGGACTGATTACTAAATTGGCCTATAATTTCAATGACCCAAACTGGGAGAAGCACTTGCTGAATACTGAAGTATGCTCAGTTTTTAATAACTTACCCTATGATTAAAATCTGGTAAATGCAACTTGTCCCAAAGCTACTAGAAATAATCACATACCAAACTTTCTTGAAATAGTGTATTTCAATAAATTGTGTAAGGTGTATTTATTCTAACTTAAGTCACTTTCGCTATGTTAATTTTTGATTCAAAACTGCAAAGACAGTCTCCAAATAAATTAGTACCAGGCTAACAGGTTAGCCAGGCTAAAGCAGGAAGTCTGCATAAGGAAAAGTGGAACATACAACTATAAAACTAGGTATGAACCACACTGCAGGCCTTTAACATCAGGGTTTAAATTTTCATCCTTTAGGCAAAAGGGAGCATTTGAAAAATGCTTATCTGGGACTGACATAATCAAAGTTGATTGTTAATAAGACAAATCTTGTAGCACTGTATACAAGTATGAAGTTTGAAATATGCAAGTATGAGGCCACTTACCATTTTTAAATTCAAGTATTCTTTTTCTTTCCATACAAATGTGTGAGAACTCATGCCTACCAGCTCTCCAAATACCTTTTATTTCCACTCTCAATCAACAACTTCCCTTTGTTGAACACAAGATTATTTTACACAGTTTTCAAGCTCTTCAGCCTTAGCTAAGACCTTTTTATACTGATGACATTCAAATGACCTCCTTCAACCTCTGTCCATCTTTGTTTTTCAACTTCCTCCTTCCTTTCAGGATTTTACTTTGCTTGGCACTTTATTTCAATTATCTGCAGAAGCTCAATGTTCTATCTCAGAAGTAAAACATTCTATTTCAAAAATGATATGCTCTATAAAGACAACTCCAACCCAAATCATATCTGCACACAGGCCTGCATTTGTAAATGTCTTTATGATGTCTCCAGTCGGATATTCCACTCACCTCCCACTATCAGATCTTCCCATCTCAAATCCTTTGCCAACTCTTCCAATTCTTTTTTGAATACTATCAATTCTTCTAGTTGTACGAGTAAGAAACTGACTTTTATTCTTAAACTTATTTCATAAATTCCTAATTTTAGATTCTAGAATTGAGTATTTCAACTATAGTACACTCCAAGAAAGCAAGTACTTTTTCTATTGCCAACCAGAATCCTGCATAGGATGCAACACACAGAATTTCAGTAAAAATCCCTTGACACTGAGTTGAATGACAGTAGGTGCTGAACAAGGGCTAGTTAGAGGCAAACTAAAACCCAGTTCTTTTGAATTCTAGCCCAATGCCATATCTATTGTACCACATTCCCAGCTTGCCAATCTATCACCAAACCAAGATTATTTACTTCCTTAAAATCTGTTTGATGCACCCTCTTCATTCTCCTACTGCCAAGTCCTTGTTACAACAAATCTCAATTACTGCTTTTAAATCAACATGCCTTATATACAGAGATATGATAAATGGTGGTATAAAGGTGTATTAAGAATTATATGCAAAAAATGAGAGCTCATGTATAATAATTTGGCATGAACATACTTTATATACAGACTTACAAAAAACTATGCTGTGAGTGGATAATCATGAATGTAATGCACTCCACTATTGTCATGTATATAAGAAATAAATTTTAAAAAAAGAAAAAATAATAAGATAACAATTCCTAAAAACAAACTGACTTAAATTAACATAAAAAGGAATTGAAAATCTGAAGATATCTATAATAAGAGAGTGAACAAGTAATCAAAAAGTCAATAACTAATAAATGACATCTAGTCGAGAAGTTAAGAAGTGAAACTATATTAGTAGAAAATATCGCTTTCTGTGTAGAAATCTATAGAACTTTTACAATAAAAATACTGCACCATGTTTTCAGGATACAAGAACAATAAATGTAAAGTAATTTCAAAAAATAAATAAATAAATATCATTCCTGCAATTCTTCTCTGAAATACCTCTGGCACAATGATGTTAAAACACTACTTCTCTTGCTGGATCTTGATCACCCAGTTCTATGAATTACCTTAAGAATCCATCATAACATCCAAAATACATTTTTCCTCAGGCCTGTCTGCTTACTACTACTCCCACCCACATCAAGTACATTATTTCTTATTCAGAACTTACTTTCTCATTGACAATTAAGTGCCATCTACCCACTGCAGGCAGGTGCACACACACACAGAAATACCTGCTATTTATATTAGCAGCACCAGTACATCTCATTTTAGCTCACAAAACACCTGCTCCCACAGAAGCAGAGTTTATGAATCACATACATAATTTTCCTTAAAAACCAAGTCCAGCTCTAATTTTTTCTTTCTTTAAATACCTATCATACAATTCAGCTTTTTGTATTGTTCCCAAACATCCTAATTAGATCTTTTAGAATGATGTATAAAAAGGTTCATTTAATAACATATGAATTTATGGATTCATATTTCTCAATTCTGATGCCTAAGCCATCCTACTTCTACAACAAACTGCCAAAGTACCCAGAGTGAACGAATAACAAGACCTTATATAACAGTACTTGCTATAAGCAAGGCATCATTCTAAGCACTTTATATATTTCCTCTCAGTATATTTCAAACACTACATAACAATACAAAATTAGCTTAGGACCAATGAGCAATGTTAATGCTCTAAAACATTTTCTAACAAAGCTAGGTATCAGTTTTATATAAAATGTGAAATTGTTTTAATTAGCAAATAAAGTCCTGGGACTGGAGGTGTATGTAGTTCAGTGATAGAGCACTTGGCTCAAATGTGGGAGGTCAGATGCCAGGAAAGAGAGAGAAGGGAAAGGAAGAAGGAAGGAAAAACGAAGGAAGGAAAGAAAGAGGAGGAAAGTCCTAAAAGAAAACAAAACCTTCTTTCAAAAAAAAAAAAAAAAAATCATGTCTTTATGAAGCATATCCCATGGGATTAACATTCTTACACAGCAAATACTCAAAACAACTTCCAATTCCCTTGTGACACGTGCAATTTTACTTTCTGAAATTACTTTAAAATATTATCTTGAAGAACAAAACAAGCAACATACGACAGGCACTAAAGAGCAATCTAAAAAAAGATATAAATAATTAAATTTCAATACACAGCATTTTATTTCTTTCCAGTTGTATATAAACCACTAAGAAGAGTTTAGGATATACATGTTTCTACCTGAAGACAAGTTTCTCCTCTTTGCATCATAAGTACAAAAATATTAGTTATACACATCAACTAATTTTTCTACCCAAATTGAGAAAAGTGAAAGAACAATTTATGCATCATGAACCGCCAAAAGATTAAATAACCAATTCTCAAAAGTAAGTTAAGGGGTGGGGATGTGGCTCAAGCGGTAGTGCGCTCGCCTGGCATGAGTGGGGGGCTGGGTTCGATCCTCAGCACCACATAAAAATAAAATAAAGATGTTGTGTCTACCAAAAACTAAAAAATAAATATTAAAAAATTCTCTCTCTTTAAAAAAAAAAGTAAGGGCTGGGGTTGTGGCTCAGTGGTAAAGTGTTTGCCTAGCACACATGAGGCACTGGGTTCGATCCCCAGCACCACGTAAAAAAAATAAATGAAATAAAGGTATTGTGGCCATCTACAATTAAAGATATTTAAAAAAAAAAAAGTAAGTAAAGAACTGAATCTTTTTTCTTTTTCATTATCTGCCAATCCTATACCTGCTTTCATTCCAACATATCTTCAAATGTTTAATAATCTAAAGGTGCAATATGGACTGCATCCAGCTCTTTTAAAAATAATTCAAAGGTTATTATAAAGAACTGTCATTCTTTTTTTTTTGGATAAGAGTGCAAAAGCTTTACAGGAAGATGTTCTGTGTTTCAGAGACTGTTTCCTATGAAGGCAGTCTGGCTTCATCTAACTTATCTGAAGGGATCTGACACCCTTATCGGTGACCCAACAACTCTTGTAAGTACCAAATGCTTTCTTTGGAATGTATATCTTGGAGCAAAGATAAAACTTTCCCCAAGGTCTTTCAACATTAAGTTTTCCAAAAAAAGAAAGAGAAAGAGACCAATTACATAAAAAAGTCATCAAATGATTTGAAAGGGTTATTTTATTCTTTTTAACAGTTATTATTTTATTCAGAAAATAGGTTCTTTTAAAAGCAAAATATTTCTCCAGATTAAAGACAGAATAAGAATTTTAAAATTATCTATTCATCCTCAAGAAAAAAATCAGCTTACAATAACTACTAGTTTCTTATTTTTCTGCTAAGTATGCATATTAACAAAAGAACAAGAAACCAGCAAAATTATCTGAGGAATAAAGGGGTACCAAACTATAATCAAAACTAAGAAATAAACCTCTTTAGTCAGCAGTCAGAAAAAAACATACTTCTAAGGTCAGAAAGGTCAACACCTCGATCTAAACATCTGTTAACCCTCTCCTGGTATGACCACTTCCTAGAGTTAGAGTTACCTGCCCTCAAAAATCTGTCCCTTCCAATCCATTCTACCCTCCATAGCAATCCAATTAAACAATCAGTGTGTCCCTCATTCTCGTCCTCTCCTATTTTAACTACTTCACTCTGTTCATCAGCTGCCAGGTTAAAATCAGAGTTCATCTATAAGATAAACAAATCCCTTCAATACCAAACTGTAGGGCAGGGATTGTAGCTCAGTGGTACAGCACTAGCCTGGCATGTGTGAGGCACTGGGTTCGATTCTCAGAACCGAATATTATAAATAAATAAAATAAAGATCCATTGACAACTAAAAAAATTTTTTTTAAAAACCCCAAAACCTAATTATGGCCTCCTTTCTATCTCTCTCCAGAGCTACACTCCAGATAACATACCAATAGGAATATTCTCTCTTCATGAAACAAAATTCTCCCATTTTGAACTATCCATCCTGAAAACCATTTATGGATGAGAATTAAGGCTCATAGAAGTCCCTTATACAAAGGCATACAAATAGTGATAAAACCATAGCTAGAGTACAAATTCTTCCTTTGTTATCTCTAAAGTCCTTGTGAAAGTACTTCTATTATATTTTTCAAATTCGAACTGTTTAAATGTCAAGCTCTTCCCATTAGTATAAGTATGAATTTCTCCAAGATGATCCTTTAGGGTGCAAGAAAAGATTCATTTAGTCTAAAAAAAAATTAAACTTTACTGAGATGAGTATAAAGATTCATACTTGGTCTGACGGTCAGTTGCACACACATCAGGAACACCAGGAAAGAGTAGAAGCTTCACAAGCTAATGGGTTTACTTGTAGCATGCCAAAATATACTATGATTTGTGTGCGCTCATGTAAGTAGACATAGGGATCATTTAGTTTTAACCAAACTGACCCTCATAAATTCTCTGCAATGGTTACAAAGATAAAATAATACAAGTATAAGCCAACAAGAAATGATAAGGCTAGATGCCTAGCCTGTATAAGTTATTCCTCATCTACATTATGAATGTAGGTCAATCACACAGCACTCACTAAAAATTATTTCTACTTTGGGTTTAGGGATGTAGCTCAGTGGTACAGCACTTGCCTGACACCTGTGAGTCCCTAGGTGTAATCCCCAGCCACACACACCAAAAGGTACTATTAACAGAAGGTATAAATTATTTTCTCTCTCATCTTTCTTAAAACATCTAACTTGTGTAGTTTATCATGTATGCTAACACACTAATGTCATATTAACACATGTATGTAATTTATAAACAATTAAGCACATTAAAGTTACACGTACAAGGTTTTACTAACTAGGGAACACACTCAGAATATCCACTGATTAAAGTACAGATCACATCCTTATCTTCTTCATGGTCATGATAAACCTTTCTAGTCTTTCCAAGAATGAGAGGGTATGATGAATAATGGCCCCCAAAGATGTTTGTATCCCAATCCCTAAACATATAATAAAATACACTTACAGTAAATACATAATACAGTAAAAGAGACTTTGCAGATGTCATTAAATTAAGGATTTTTGAAATGGGGAGCTCAATCTGGATTGTCAGGGTGGACCCAATGTTATCATAAGAGTTATTATAATAAGAGGGAAGGAGAGGTGGATCATCAGTCATTAAACATGAGGACTGAAGCAACAGGTTCAAGTCGTGTAAGGAAAGAGACAAGAATGCAGCCAGCTCCAGAGGCTGAAAAAGTCAAAGAAATTCTCTTCTCAGAGTTTCCAGAATGAACCAGCCCTGCCAACAACTTAACTTTAACCTGGTGAAACTGAATTTGGACTTCTGACCCCAGAACTATAAAATAATATGTATGTGCTGTTTTGAGTCTCTAAATTTATAGTAATTTGTTACAGCAGTAATAGAAAACTAATGGAGGACTCTTGGAATATGGGACTTTCTGTATTTAAAAGAAAAAAAAAACTGGTCATCTATCTTTAGGTTTTTCAATGCTCATAAACATTTGGTACACAATAAGCATAAAAAAATCTCTTTGTTGAATGATTTTATAATGAAATATATAGATAAGATATTCTCACTGTTTTACAAAAAAATCTGTCATATGTGTTACTTCATTTCCTTCCCTGCGTAGTATGAATGGCATTCTGAGAATATAAGAACTAAGGTTTAAAGGAGTTATTGTAATGTGTCCAAGAACATGTATCTAGTAAGTGATGGCACCATATCTTCAACATAGGCCTTCTGATTTATGGTCAAAAGATCACAGTAATCAGGAGCCTGTATTATGAGTCAGGCTGCTTAAGACTCAAATCTAAACTACAAAATGTAATAGCTGCTTAACCCTAACCAAGTTACTTAACCTCTCTACTTACTCATCTGTAAAATGCAAAATGAAGTTAATAATACCTATCTTATAGGGTTACTAAGATTAAAGATGCTAAAATGTATAAAGTATACATTACATGCCGGACACAGAGACAGCTGACTATCATTCCTCTGTGCTGCAGCTACAGTGCATTTATATCTAGAATACTAATAATTAGGAATCACACCAAGTATACAAAAGAAAAAATAGCAACTGGAATGAATAATGAGACCGAAGTATGATGTTTCTATGGAGGCAATTTAAGATGAATAGACAAAAGTAGAAGGGACACATAAACAAGATATATACAATTAGGACATAAATAAAAATAACAAGATACAGCAAAAGTGATAGATAAAGAAGAAACCTTAGAAACTAGAGTATTATAGTATAAACTTGCAACACTACACTCAATCTTTTTATAAAAGAGAAATAATTCACAAAATTTGAGGATAATTTCTGAATGATAAAAATGGCTACTAAGAAGAGCTCACCAACTTTTATCTAATCTTACAAAGGTTTTATTTAGATACCTATTTCTGTTAGGGAGGATATGGATGTAGGGAAATGACAAACCAGATCAAGACTGTTAGACCTCTGTTTAAGTCAGTGATATCATTTCGATTTTCCAAGGAAAAGGGTTTGAAAAGAATGAAATAGACATACACCACTCCTCTTACTCAATCTCATTCATTCATCATCACCATTCCAAATAACTCAAGCCTAAATATTCTATTTCAATGCCTTTTAACAGTTTTGCTAAAGAAAAAATTAAAATGTACTTAGATTGGCAGTTCAAACAAATCCCAAAATATTAACCCAAGTGTTTCTTCAGCTAAACTTTTCACTCTTTACTTGAACCCTCAACATACGCTTTTCATTTTGTGAGTCAACAAACTTAATAGATCTGACTACTAGGCTACCTGATCTTTTCCCCTGACAGGTAGGTCATGACCTCCTCACTACTGCTGATGAAAAAAAAGAGGAAAAAACGCATGAGATTAAACTAAATAGCACAGTCCCCAACAATAGAAACATGACTAATTTCAAATTTACAAATGATTTCAAGAACCACATTCTAATGTTTGATTTCATTTCCACCACTGAATTGGAAAAAAAAACAGTGATACTGGTGCCTATTAAATTCAAATGAAAAGTGTACCCTCTACTTTTATCAGTTATTTCAGGAAGTGCTGGTGAAGTAAAACCTGGTCTAAAGATGGGCATGATCAAGGAGAAAGTTGTTTGCAGAAACAACTAAGCAATCCCCAGAAAGAGGTGGAAATAAGCACAAGGTTTCAGTACCTCACCCACTAATTTAAAATTTGTACGTGGATTCATCTTTTAGAGACACTTCTTGGTATCCAACATAATACTAAAAATAGAAAAACGGGAAAATGGCACTGGCTTTATTAAAGAGGTTCAAAATGAAAGATGAGACCAACCTTTTTGTTCTCTAAAACTTCTATCATCCTTCTAACCCAAACTCAGGAGAGCAACAACTACCCCTCCGAGCTCTGGGCTCCGCCAGGCACCCACAGACGTGAAAACACTGCTGGTGCTCTGCAGCCGTCAGCCAAACAGGAACCCTCGTTTACGGGGATTTTAATAAGAAAGAGCAAATTCCTATGACCGAGAAAACACCTTTTCGCTCACAAAATGTCACACTTCCCTTTTAAAGGAAAGAAAAGTCCCTGGAAGAATTTCTTCAGAGAAGAATGACTTTTCCAAGCCTAATGATGGCAGCACCCTTGGACCCACAGCTCCCGGGGCTCCCCCTCAAAATGCCTCTCGTTGTTGGAGACGTACGGAGCGCCGCGGAGCTGCGGGGACAAAGCCGTCCTCCCGCCGGCAACACGGCCCTCGCCCTCCCGTGGCCGAAAGCCACCGCACGCACTCCGTCCGCGCAGCCTGCCCCGAGCCAACTGAGCGAGCGCCCCAAGTTTCCGAGCGGCGGCCCCACGTGCGACCCGCCAGGAGAAGGCAGGCGCGGACGCCGGTGCGCGTCGCGCGGGCCAGGGGAACCCGCACATCCGCCACTCCGCACACCTGAGGCGCCCGCTCCGCCCACCGGGCCTCCCCGCTCCGCTCCACCGAGGCTCCGCGCCCAGCGCTGCCCGCCGCGCGGGGCGGGCGCGGACCTCGGTCTGTCCCCAGCCGCGGGCTGCGGAGACCCGCACCCCGAGAGCCTGCGTGACCCGGGGGTGTGACTGAGCCGCCCCCTCCCCACCAGAGCTCCGCGCGGCCGCCGCTCCTCACCAGACCAGGGAGCACAGGGAGAGGCAGGAGGCCAGGGCCAGGGCCCGCTGGTACTTCTTCATCTTCTCCTCCTTCTTCCCCCTGCCAGAAGGCGGCACATCCTCCCGGCAGCCGCCACTGCCGAGGCCAAGATGGAGGAGCCGAAGCAGCAGCGCGAGCACGAGCGCGAGAGCGCGAAGAGCCGCGGCGCCGGGGGAGCCGCTGCGCGGCGGCTCGAGTCCCCTCCGCGGGGCCCACGGCGGCGCCAACAGGCGCGCTTCACAGGCGGACTCCGGGGACTGGCGCTGCTGCTGCTGCTGCTGCTGCGGCCGACGGTTCGCCCGCGCCCGCCCTCTCCAGCCGCCGCCGCCGCCACTGCCGCCCCATAGCCCCCCCGCCCGCCCCGGCCTGCGCTCCGTGCTGCCGGCGACCAACGGCCGCCGCGTAGTCGCCGCTCAACAGCCAATCGCTGGCGGGGCCGCGACACCTCACACTCCGCTGAGCTGGAAGGAGACGCGTCACCCGCGTCCCGCGGGGCCCGCACCCCCACCAGCCTCCGCGCGGGCCACGCCCCCTAGCCGGCCCGGCCGCGCTGCCCGAGGAACCGGACACAAAGCTGAGTCGCCGCCCCCCCACCAGGTCTCGCCCACTCGCTGGCGCGCGTTCAGGAAGTCCCGTGACGCCCGGCCTTCCGCCGCCGGCGCCCGCCCCCTCGCACTCTCTCCCCTAGTCCGCGCAAGGCCTCCTGGGAGTTGTAGTCGGCCTTCCAGAGCCCTCTGTCCCTGTCGCTCCTGGAATCCACGATTTCAATATAGGAATCTATAGTTTAGCTTCTCACAGCTTTGGAATTGTTACACTCGGTTTTCCTCTTTGGGTCACACTTTTGTGATCAGCCTAGAACGACTCGGGGAGGGGCAGATGAAAGCGGCACTAATGAAATTTAAAAGGCAGTTTTCCGAAGTCAAGGAGCCGGCCCCCAAGTCAGATGCTGATTGGCAGATGGGAAGGGGCGTGCCGAGATCTTCTCTCATCTGATTGGCCGGGGTGGAGAATCTGGCTTTTCCTCCAAGCCTCGGTGAAAATTTACCTCCCGCCAGATGCGGCAGATAGGGCTGCAGGGGTGGTCTTCGTTTCGTTGGTTTCGAGCTGTGGGCTCGCGGCTGTGGGGTCAAGGGCAGCTGCTGTCCCTGTCAGGGGACTGAGTCACTCTCACACGCTCCAGATTCTGGGGTTCACCCAAGGCCGTCGGGTCTACCTACCGACTGCTGTAGTCTGGGGCAAAAAAGTGAACGCCGCTCCACACTAAGTAACCTGCAGCTGTCCACCCCGGTTCTGGAAGCTAGACCTTGAGTCCGAAACTCCAAGATCTGGACCGCTTCTCTTCCTCAGCGCCTCTTACATAGCTTTCTTTTCCTGGAAGGTCGCTAACGTAGAGTCGGGGGCACGACCTTCCACTCTAGGGAGAAACCACTTGGCCTCTCCTTTGGAAGCGATGGCACTCTTTACAAACTCTCACTAGGAGAAAGTTGGTCGTTACTGAGACATATTGCTTTCATTAGGTATATACAAGTATAACTCTGTGTGCTTCCCTTTTCGTCTTTGTTGTTGGAAGACTTAGAACTACCCTCCCTAGGTCATTTCCAGACAAGTTGGTGGGAAGGATACAAACTGGTGGTGTGAGGCAGAGGCTACAGTTATTTGTGCCTTAAAACATGCCATAATGTTTAGTGTGAAAAATTTCTAACGAGGTGTTCCTTGTTCGTGAAAAAAAACCTTTATTAAAATGCCAGATTAACATATAGTTTTGAGCCATGGAATTTCTTTGTGAACCTTATGTGTAGCTGTTACTTTAAGCCCAGGGAACTTAAGGGTTGGACCTACTCTATAATTCTTGGAAATAACTCAATTGGTTGCTAGAGCAATTCTACCAAGTATGGTAATTTGGGTTTTAGAGGAGTTCACCCTAACCTATTTTTTCTGTCAATGATTAGATAACAGTTCCAATTATCTTTTATGTCATTCTTACTATATGACAGTAAAAACCTTCCATCTCTAGTCCCCACTGTAGGAAGCAAGTATTTACCTAAAGAGCAGTATCAAATGATTAACATGCAAGTTAAAAAGCAGGTAGAAGTAATAGAAGGATGAGAATTATTAGACGTTCGCTATCATGTTGGGCACACTTTTCTTCCAACTCTAGGAACTGTGCTGTTCAGAATAGGGAACAGGTGAGTCCCAGCCAATCCTTAATAATTCACAGCCAAAGAAGTTTTATTAGAATTCATGTGCATCTCAAGCCTGGAAAGTTCCTCTCCCATCTCCTATCCTCATCCCAAACTCAGCCCATCAACTTTTAAAAATATATATTTTTACTTTTAATTGACACATGGTAATTGTACATATTTACGGGATACATTATGGCATTTCAATACATGCATACAACGTGTAATGATCAGATTGGGGTAACTAGCATATCTATCATCTTGGAACTTTATCATTTCTTGGTGTTGGAAACATTCAAAATCCTCTCTACTAGCTAATGTTCAATTAATTATTGTCAACCATGATTATCCTATTGTGGAAAACAAGTAATTCCTCGAATCTGATTATATTCTCCTCCTCCATTCCTCCTTCCATCATACCCTTCGCAGGCTCTAGTAACCACTATTCTAAACTGAGTTATTTTGACTTTCACATATAAATGAGAAGAACATGTGGTATTTGTCTGTCTGTGCCTGATTTATTTCACTTAACATAATGTCCTCCAGGTCCATTGATGTTGCTGCAGATGATAGAATTTCATTCTTTCGTGTGACTGAGTGACACTCCATTGTGTGTGTGAGTGAGTGTGTGTGTGTGTGTGTGTGCGTGTGTGTACTACATTTTCTTTATCCACTTATCTGCTGATAGACACCTACATTGATTCTCTGTCTTGGCCATCATGAATAAAGCTGCAATAAACCCGCAAATTCAAATGTTTCTTCAACATACTGATTTCAACTCCTTTGGATATATGATCAGTAGGGGATTGCTGAATCATATAGAAGTTTTATTTCTAGTTTTTAAGGAAGCCACACACTATTTTCCTACCAACAGTGTATTAGAGGTTCCCTTTCTCTAGATCCTCACCCGTATTTTTCATTTTTTTGATAATAGTCATTTTAACTGGAGTTAGAGTGTGAATTATTGCAGTTTTGGTTTGCATTTCCCTGATGATTCATTATATTGAGCATTTTTTTCATATACTTGTTGTACAGTTGTATATCCTTTTTTGAGAAATGTCTATCCAGGTCTTTTGCACATTTTTAATTGGATTACTTGGGGATTTGTTTTTGCTGTTGCATTGTTTGAGCTCTTTGTATGTTCTAGAAATTAATCCCTTGACAGATAAATAATTTGCAAATATTTTTTTCCCATTCTGTAGGTTGTCTCTTAATCAACTCTGTTGATTGTTTCTTTTGCTGTACTGAAGCTATTTAGCTTGATGTAATTCTATTTGTCAATTTTTGCTTTTGTTGCTAGTGCTTTTAGGGTTGTATCTTTAAAGAAAAAAAATCTTTGCCCAGACCAATGACCTGAAGCATTTACCCTATATTTTTCCCAGTACTTTCAGGTGTTTGACCCATTTTGAATAGCCTACTCCCTTCTCTTCCACCAAGTCCCTGCAATGATCTTTTGGATCATACAACTAATAGATAAATTTTTATTTATTTATTTCCTCCTTTCTTCATTTTTTTCTGTAATTAGAGGATTTTGTTGCTGTTTGCAAATGGAGCTTTATTAACACCCTTGTGTTAAGGTTGCCATTCAATTTTAGCTCTATTTCAATCAGTAAATATCCTTTTTTTTTTCCTTTTTGCTAGTTTCATGTTCATGGTTTCATGTTAAGGCTTAATCCTTCAGTCCTATAAACTTTTTCATTTTTCTCTTTGGTACTTTATAATGTCAGTTCTCAACTCTGCTGTTGATTCCCAGGTCTATATTCCACTTCTTTTCAAGTAATTCCTGAACATATCACTTATTCTACTATCACTTGCAACTTTACCTGCATAAAATAAAACTCCCCTGTAAATTAGTTTCTTCACCTAGCTTTCTATTGTTTTCGTTCTTCCTTGTTCTAAGACCTCACATAGTGAGAATAAGAGAAGTTCCATTTCAAAACTGGTAGAAAAATATATTTTTTCTACATGGCTGGTAAATGTGTAGGAAAAAATAAAGAGAAAAAATTGTGTTATAATTCAATAGATATAGAGAAATACCACCATACTTAAAAGTAAAACACATGCCAAAGAATGGCAAGAAAGAATGTAGAAAAATCAAAACGTGCATAATCTTCCAGACTGAGGCTAAGTAACCACAATCTACCACCTCTTAACTGTTCTACAATGATCCTCAACTTGGGGCAGTGTGTCCTCCAGGCTTCAGACACTAGTAGTGTCTGAAAAGTTTTGATTGTCTCACCTGGGCAGTGTCTCTGGCATCTAGTGGGTGGAGACAATTAGGCAATTATCCACAATGACAAAAAACCATTTGATCCCAAAAGCCAAAAATGCCAAGGTAGAGAGACTCTGCCATAATGGAATCTCTCAAATCAATAAAATCTACAACCACTGACCACACACATGATAATTCATGTTCCTGCAGATCCTTGGACTATTCTGGTGTTCACAAAGAACTCACCTGCATAGTGAACATGAGTCCTCCCATTCCTTAAAAGGTTAACTACACAGAAACTCTGGGCAGCTCAAGTCTCTTCCTGATAAAGATCAGAAACTCGTTTTCTGATGGTGAGAAAGAACAAGCAGATCTCACAGAAGGAGCCAATACCTTCTGGCCATCTCCTTTATCCTTCATCTCATATACAAATCACAGTTAAGAAACCCCCCAAAAAGAACTCTTTCATGGGTAAGGTGGTGGTATTTATTAAGCAAGGTTTGGTATATTTTGATTTAGTTGAAAAATTATCTGTTCTGTTCAAAATTACAAAATACTGAGATAGTATGAATATAAGAAGGATCTTAGAAATAGCTGTTGCCCAGTGACACGAGATGTTTCCAAAGCAAAAGCCAGTTAGAACAGAAATATCCTGGAAATCAGCAGGGGTGGTGGGAATGTCATGGAATTGAGAATAGATTGATAGACAAAAAGGGGAAATGTGACAGCACTAAAAATTTTGACTACACATAAATATAGTATAAATAGAACTTTTCTATTTTTCCCCACCTCATTTTTTCTCTATGCTACGTAAGTATGTGTATAGAATAGATACTCCCTTTCTTACAGCAGTCTAAATTACCTTGCCAGGCTGTGAACGTAGCCCCTTAGGGACAGAGACTTCACAGAGTACCATGCTGGCTTGTACATTTCTATTTACATTGCAAATAACAAAAGGTAGGATTTCTGCCTAGCAATGTATTTAGTAATCCAAAATCTAATCTTCTCTCATGGGGTTAGCATGCAAGTGTTTTGAAGATGCCCAAATTTAGTTGGAATCAACTAGACGAAAGGAATGATCGCCTATGAGTGATGGCGAAGGAAAAATCAAAGATGGTCCAATTTTGAGACATATATCCTTACATGAATAACAACAGAGTCCGGAGTTCCAGGTATCTTGGTTCATTTTGTGCTACTGTGACAATACCTAAGACTGGGTATTTTTATAAATTAATTTATTTTTTATGGTTCTAGAGGCTCCGAAGCCTGAGGTTGAGGGGTACATTCCCTTGCTGTGTCATAACATGGTAGAAGAAATTACATGGAGGGAGGGAGGGAAAAAGAGGGAGGCCAAACTCATACTCTTATCAGGAACCCACTTTTGCAATTACCTTTCAAAGGTCCCATACTTCAATATTGTTTCACCAGGGATTAATTTCCAGCACATGAACCTTAAACCATATAGCACTTGGTTTGCAGGAAAGAAGATTAGTTTGATTTTAGAAACACAGTATTAAGTTTCCGGTGGACATTCCTCTCAAGAATTTACAAATATAAGATTCCAAATAGGGAGAGAAAGGTAGCAATTGAAGATAACATATGGGGGCTCTAATTGTTATATCCTTTTAACCTTGGACCCTCTGTACAGAGCTTCCTCACATATTACCTTTATCTTGTCCTTGCTTTGATGCAGAAATCTCCTGTGCATCTTAAACATCAGTGGAATGAAGTCCTGCCCCCTTGGCCTGGCACCCAAAGCCTTCCATCCTCCAACACAGCTGATGGTTCAAGCATTAGCCACCATTTTTTCCTTTCACCACTCAACCTTCTCATCAGAACACATTGCTTGCCATGTCCTGAAATATCTATGCCCTTCTGATACTATTTTCACTTAATGTTAATTTGTCTATGTTCTGTTTCCCCGAGCAGGCCCCCCAAGAAATTATTTTTTAACTTAACTATTCGTTTGAATTGTCTAATCATACTGAACTAGAATCTGCTTTATAACTTAAATTCCTAGAAACAGCAAGCCCTTAAGTTGGGGCAAGTATATGCCACTGACTAGTTTCAACCCACTAGTCAGGTGTCACTTCCTCACAAATTGCCAATTTCACTTTTTAGCACAACACTGTTTGATTTGTGTCTGACTAGATTTTTCTGGGTTCCAGTTGCTCTTATATAACTTGGAGAAATAAAAGTGTTCAACGGATATTTATTGAGACTTTCTTGTATGTGAGGTACTAAGTCAAATATTTCCCTCCAAGAAATTTTCAATGTTTCGATCTTCCAGACTGTACCCTTTTGGTGGTTTAGCAAAACCTGAGGATTTCTTCCCAGAATGTTTATAAAAGTAGAAAACCAATTATATTGAAATAGTTATTAAACTTTTTCAAAGCAAATCTGTAATATAGTAATTGTGCTTTTTTATGAATGCATAAATAACAGAGTCCAGTATCAAGTCTGATAACTTCAATTATTTCAAAGTAGTGATGCATGTAAAATATATTTCAGGATATCTACAATATGCTTAAAGTGAAATGAAAATATCTGCTATTTCTATTGGAAACAAAGTTATAGTAGTACTGCTAGTACTACCACAGTTTGTTACCTACATTCATAATAAAGTGAAACCCTAAATTTCAGTAGAGGTTAATGAAGATAAAGATGTAACTGTTTTTTCAGCCAAGTTCATGGGCCAGTAAATTATCTCCATTGATCCCAGATTAAGAAGCTCTGCACTAGAGCAATTGTTTTTAACCTGAGGGTCAAGAGATTAGTTTTAAGGGAGTCTAGCAGCACTTTTTAAAATGAAAAGGACTCTGGACACAGTGGCACATGCCTGTCATATAGCCACTCAGGAGATTGAGGCAGGAGGATCCCAAGTTCCAGGGCAACCTCAACAACTTAGTGAGGCCCTCTCTCAAAACATAAAAAGGGCTGGGGGTGTAGTTCAGTGGTAAAGTGATCCTGGGGTTAAATCCCCAATATGAAAAATTAATAAAAGGTAAAATCCATCATTTTAAAAACATTAAATTATGTGTCAATAAGGGGAAGTATTTTTTTTCCTGGTACTCTTATTTCAGAGAGAAAAGGAGAGGGTGTTGGGGGGAGAATATTATATATGTACAAGCAACTGGGTTGCAGTGTATAATATCTGTCACAATGGGAGTTGGACTCAAAGTAATTTGAAAGCCATTGCACTAGGAGAAATGAGATACATCAGACATATGAAATAAATGTATCAAAGATATAAATAGTGGATGTCAAAATTTTAAAGTAAATTAATTTTAAAGGAAAAGGAAATTATTTTTTGTTTTAGAAAATTATCAGGAAAGATTTCTAAAGGTGGAAATATATTTCAGGCGGACTTTCAAAGATGAACATGATTTTCAGAGACAGGAGGAAAAGCTTCCTTAGGTACAGGGAACATACACTCTAGATCTAATTCAGACTTGTTTTAACAATCCATACCACATGACTTCTAATTTTAGTTTACCTGATACTTCTCTGGTATTCTGTGTTTGAAATAAACAATGATGTTGTACTCTAATCAAATAGACAGGTATTTTTGAATACTTACATAAAATACTTTACCTTAGGTCATGGGAAGATTTGAAAGTGTTAGAGATTCCATCTTCTATGAAGCAAGGCACTCAAGGACCTTAAAATAACATATGTACAAGCACAAAGCAATCATAGCAAGTTAAAAATAATTAAATTTGGATGATGATAATACATTCATTTGACATGTGCAATTGCTTTTACTCACAAATCCATAAAACAACAGGAAAGCGTTGTGGGTATTTTTAAAATTTTTTTTTAAGGATGGAAGATCAGATGTGGAACTATAATAAAGGAATCTGTCAAGAACAATAACAATGACAAAAAAAGATTTCATGAGCTATGAAAGCAGAAATTTAAAATCTCAATAGAAGAATTAGAAGACAAAGTTGAAGAAATTATCCATAAAGGACCAATCCAGAAGGCCCACTGGACTTAAACTAGAAAGAGAAAACGGGTGAGGGAATGGGTGTCTTTCAAAACATCTTTCTAGAGTTGGACATAAGTTCCTAAATTAAAAGTGTCCTTGCCTAAATGCCAGCACAGTGGATAAAGAATGACTGACCCTGTGGTAGGTACATGACTGTAAAGTTTGAGAACACTGGAATCAAAGACAAGATCACAGACTAATTTTGGAGTCAGGAAAAATATTAAAACATACCCAAATATCAGGAATCAGAACAGTTTCAGACTTCTCAACATTCACACAGGAAATTGAAAGACAGTGGAGCAACCTCTCCCAAACTCTGAAGGAAGATCATGTCTAACCAAGAACTCTGTGTTCAACCAAACTGTCATCAAATGTCAGGGACAGCGACATTGTCAAACAGGTAAGACCTCAAGAATTTTACCTGATGTGGACCATGTCTCATGAAAGGACATTTTGTTCTATCAAAGCAAGGGAGAAAACCAAAAAAGAGGAAGCTGTGTGATACAGGAAATAGGAAGTCCAACACAGGAAAGAGGTAAAGGAAGTACCTAGTGTTCAGTGGAGTCCCAGCCAGCTTGAGGAGTCATTTAGAGAACTGGGAAGAGTTAGTAGAACAATGAAAAGCACTGTCTTAGTTGGGCTGCTAAAATTCTTCGGCATCTTATGGCAGAAGAAATGGTCTCTCTTGGGCCTCTTTTTTTTTTTTAATTTTTTATTGATTATTTAAAGCATTACAGAGCTCATGATATATCATCTTTCATACATTAGACTCAAATTGTGTTTTGAACTCCCATTTTCACCCCAAATATAGATTGCAGAATCACATCTGTTACATATTCACATTTTTACATAATGCCATATTAGTGTCTGTTGTATTCTGCTACCTTTCCTAACCCCTACTATCCCCCCTCCCCTCCCCTCCCCTCCCATCTTCCCTCTCTATCTCCCCTGCTGTTGTTCAATTCTCTCCCTTTTTTTTCCCTCCCCCTTGCCCCTCATAGCCTCTTATAATTTTATGTATCCTTGAAGGTCTCCTACCATTTCCATATGCTTTCCCTTCTCTCTCCGTTTCTCTCCCCCCATTCATCTTTGTTTACTGTAGTCTTTTCCACATGCTCTTCCTTCCTGTTCTGTTCTTAGTTGGTCTCTTTATATCAAAGCAGACATTTGGCATTTGTTTTTTAGGGCTTGGCTAGCTTCACTTAGCATAATCTGCTCTAATGCCATCCATTTCCCTGCAAATTCTATGATTTTGTCATTTCTTAGTGCTGCATAATATTCCATTGTGTATAGATGCCACATTTTTTTTATCCATTCATCTATTGAAGGGCATCTAGGTTGGTTCCACAGTCTAGCTATTGTGAATTGTGCTGCTATAATCATTGATGCAGCCGTATCCCTATAGTGCACTCTTTTAAGGTCCTCAGGGAATAGTCCGAGAAGTGCATCTTGGGCCTCTTATAAGTGCACAAATCCCAGGTGTGGGGGCTCTGCCTCTTGACCTAATTACCTCCCAATGACCCAACTCCAAATATTATCCTCTTGAAGAGTAGGAGTTTAATATATAATTTATATTAAATTTAACTGTAAATTTGGGAAAGACACAAACAAATTCCATAACAGAAACACTTAGAGAAAAAAAAAATTGGAAACAGCTCTGCAGGAAAGGCTCATCTGTGAAAAGCATTTATATAATCTTATAAATCCTCATATAATATAGAAAGGATTTTAGGTGTCTATTGGAGGTCATAGGTCAGGAGAAAGCAAAAAGAACAATTCCTTAGCTTCTGTTGCAGGAAGTCAGTAATGCCTAAAATGTGAAAAGTTAAAACAAGGAACAATAATGCATGCTTTTAGAACAGAAGTAAATATCAAAATAATTGACTAAGAGGTGGAAGCAGTCATTTTTTAAACGGAGAGCAATGAAAGGACAATGGTAGGGAGCTTTTTCATAACTTTGTTAGAATCATTTGGTTCTTACATGTGCATAGAACTCTGAACTTGAACTTTTCATTTAAAATGGTACATTTATCAAGATGCTTTTGATCCATGGCATAATAATTCATACTTTTCATAGTTTTTCCCAATTCATTCTGTACTTTGATAGAGAATATGTGGAACAAGGAAACTATCTGCTATGATGTATGGATTTTGCAATTCTTCCATTCAGTCCCTAGACTTCAAAATCTGAAGAGAATGTAATAATATACAGCCTTTTGAAAAAGAAGTAGAGATGTGAAGGAAATGGAGAACATTTTGCTAAAGATTATTTTCTATTTTAGAATATCAAAGTGTTGTTAGGATACTCCCTGCAGTACCTACATTCAGAACCATTTATTTAACATTTAAAATGTAAAATTGCCTAAAAATTTCTCCTTCCCTCTGTTATTTATATGTCTATGTCATAACCATATAATGGTTCTACAAAGTTAAGCATTTACCTGGATAATTGAGGAAAATTTACTTTGCTTTAGTTATTCAGTCATTATCCTGGCTTGAGGCCTGATCTGTGAAGATTACTATATGGATCAAGTAATTTCTTCTCTTCATTTCGCATGGGAGATAATGTGATATTAAAGGCTGTCAATCTATAAATTTTTAAAGAATCCGTGTGAGTGGATATTCAAGGTCAACTGGTATGACGGGCCATTGCAGTTTTCTTCCATTATACAACTTTCATTTAGTTACACTTAAATGACTCAGGCAGTGGAATTGAATTCATCTGGAAAACTGTTCCACAGGAAAACATTAAGCATTAATTATCTCACATCACCAAATAATTAAAAGGAGTAACAACAATGCCCCTGGGAGGTGGGTCAGTAGCTGTGGAAAATAAAGCAATTTTATAGAAAGTTTTTGCAGGCCAGCTCAAAAGGCACTTCCTCCACTGAGTCTTTCCTCCTAGCAGAGCCTCCCCAAGAAGCCCTTCACTTTGTGAACTTCTATAATATGGTTTATCACATTCTAGCATGATAGTTAGTGTGTCCTGATAGGATGGGAAATGTGCCTTACTTCATCTACACATCCCACACAGCACTTAGCATTGTTCCTGGTGGGAAGGGGGCATTCAATCAAGCCTATATTGATAATGATGATGGTGATTTATGAAGTGGCATGTTTCAATTTCTTGAGCATCTTCTGTAGGTGGAGTTAGGGCTTTTATGTGCATTCTTTCAGTTTAAACTTAAAAAAAAAAAAAGATACCACAAGTAAGCAATACAATCTTCATGATGTTATTTGTGAGATAGAGCATTAAAATGCAAGTTTTGAAACATTTTGGCCTTCATTAAGACCATCAATAGTTATAGTTCCATTTTCCAAGATAAAATTGAAAAGCAAAATTGCACTCCAGTTTGGAAGAAAAATAAAATACTTATTTTTCAAGAATAGGGAAGGGAAAGTAATTTGTAATATCTCTAGGCAGAATTTAATATTTGAATTCCAGATTATCTTTAAAATAATTTTGATTAATTTTAAACATTGCATGTTTTTAATTTTACCTTTTTCCAGAGCCTAATTATGGGCTGAAAATGTAATACAATGCATTTGTCTGTATAATTGCAATTAACTATGTCCGCTTTTCACTCACAGGTTCCCATTTGCTGGAAACATCTTGATAAATGGGCAGAATATTTTGAATTAATTTATTTTTATTGTATTTATCTGCAATGTTGCCAAAGTAGATTTAATGTGTTGATTTACCTAATCAGCTGTGCTGTTTTTTCCTTTTATGGTACAAGTAATCTTGAGTATTTTTATTCCTCCTTTGTTAATTGCAAATTTTCCTAAATTTCCCCAAATTTGCCTTAAAATAGAATCCCCTATAAAACAGTTTTCTAAGACCCCCTAGAACCACAGAATCAGTATCTTCAGGAGAATGACTCTGAAATCTGTATTTAATTAACAGTAGCTTTTTTAAAAACACATTTTTTTTTAGCTGTAGATGGACATAGTGCCTTGTTTTATTTATTTTCATTTTTATGTGGTGCTACGGATCAAACCCAGTGCCTCACATGCGCTAGGTAAGTGCTCTGCCACTGAGCTACAACCCCAGCCCTAGCAGTGGCTTTTATTATTGGATACATTTGGAAACTATTCTACAACACTCTTCCATAGCTCCATTTATACTACAGGGCTTGGTCCTCAGCTTAGCACTATTGGAAGGCAGTGGAAATCTTGAAGAGGTCGAGTCTTGTGAGAGATCTTAGGTCATGGTTTGGGGGGGTGCCCTTCCAGTGGATATGGGAACCCTGGGCCCTCTTCTTCCTTTCTCTTTGCTTCGCAGCTGTCAGGAGGTGAGCAGCTTGCCTCCATCATGCACTCCTTGCCATGACATTCTGCCTCTCCACAGGCCCCAAAGATATAAGGCCTACAAACTGTGGATGGAGATGTTGGAAACCATGAGCCAAAAGAAACCCTTTAATTTTTAAGTCGAGTATCTGAGGCAGTTTGTTATAGTAATGGAAAGCTGACTGACAGCAGTGGCCATTCCAGCATTTTGGGTGTAAGTTTCTCTAAATTGGAAAAAAAAAGTCTTTAAAATATTGAATTAGAGCTTGTGAGGTCTTGGCAAGTTTCAACAACACTAAGAGCTGCAGGATAAATGCCAAATAGAGTGAGAGCCAATCAGCATTTAAGAAAATCAGTGAAAATGGGCTTCTCTAAGATATGTGGTCAGGACTGGAAGGTGACATTTCATTTTCCTCTCTTCTCTCCAGTTACTCTGATATGCCACCTCTTCTTCAGCCCGCTCAGACATGCCGACTCTGTTCTGCCTCTTCACCGAGACATGCACACGCACACGATACTTTTTCAAAGTCTGCTACATTTTATCAAGAGCATCATATCTGATTTCAGTGCTGATGTGTTTTCATGGTGGAAATGAACTCTTGCCTGACAAGAGGCAAGTGCTACGGGTGTTCAGAGGACAAGGGGAGGAATGGGAAAAGCTGAGCTGCTTAAATGTGGGCGTAGGGCTGGATCTTAAAGGATAGCATGTTCTCCCTACCAGAGGGGAGACATGGTGCTTGTGGCAGGCTCCCAAACCATTGTGAAGTGAGGGCCGTTGACTGGGAATAGAAAGAAAATGAATTTACCTTGAGAAGAGGTAACACATGTGTCAGGGGGTTGTAGGGGCAAGGCTGAAGAAAATAATTGGGGCAGGTTTACAGAAGGCCTTGAAAGCCCTGCTAGGCTCCCTGCTCTGCCCTGTCCCCACCCCCACTAGTATCCCTCTCCTCCTTGTGCTGGGACAACACTCCCTGGACTGGTTCCAACAAGGAATCAGAACAAATTCTCAGCTTGAATCTTGAGAAAAACACCTAATTCATCTCCCACCTCCCAAAGTCAAATGGGTGGTGAGTGCGCTGCAGAGGTGCTGATTTGCCTGACAGACGAACAGTCGACTCAGAGAACCAGAAAACCCCCAGGAGCCTTCCTCTGAGGTGGTCAGAGCACTCAGATGTCATGCTTTCCGTCTTAATATCCTCACGACATTAGGAATCCTGTCCAGGTGAAAGGATTCGGGTGGAGAGGGAAGGAGGGAGAATATGAACAAGGGATGAAACGGAAAACGCACCCTCAGGAAGCAGACCCTGGGCTCTTCCTTTTGCACCAGAAATGACTGGGGAGAGTGAGGCTAGAGAGAAATGCTTCTTTCTTAGCACAAGTGCTTTGTTCTTCACGTGTTTCTCTCAACATCCCAACAGCATTCAGGAGAGCATAAAAGGACAAATGCACCAAGCGATGATACCGTGGAGAGCTACGGTCGGCAAGAGAAAAGGCCAGGTCTGCACTCCACCTCTTAGAAACCTCACTGGCCAGAAGAGACCTGAGTGGTGGACTCTAAATACAATGATGTCCCCAGGAAGGGAACACACAAAAATGAACTTAGCTCTGTTATTTGGGCAATGTGTTTAGAGATGATCGATTTTTATTTTGCTCTTTAATAATTTACTTGATACTTCTACTTGATTAAAAATACCAATGGGTTTCCATCCTACCATAATAAACCTTGAAAGAACTCTCCACTGGGGAAAAGGATATTTCAGAGGGAGCTGGCAAGTAGCATGCTGATCAGGACAGGCTGTGCAGAAGAGACCTTTATCTTTAGGTTGCACATGGCTACATGACCCTCTGGTATCACCAGCACACAGAGCTTCTCCAAAACACAGCTGCCTTCAAACATGCTATTTAGGGCTTTCAGTGAGCAAATAAAATTCCTAGGGCAGGGAGCCAACCCACAGCTACAGACCCTGCAATTGAAACCTGCTGCGTCTTACCTTTCAGAAATGCAGTGATCTTGCTTACACTGCAAAAGTCAAACATACACACGTGCATGGACACACCAATATGGAAGGAGCAGGAGGTTTGCTTTATTCTCTATTCCTTCTATGCAAAGTACTTGATTTTTGTTCATGAAATTCGAATTAACAAAGAAATAACATTTTTCTTCCCAGACTCATCCCCATCTCTAAATGTCGATGCTGCTCATTGATGGATGCAGTGGAAGGAACACGGCCCATGGTGTCAGGAAAGAGCCAGGCTGGAATGCCAGAAGCCAGCTCCATTCTCCTCTGATGTGATCTTAGTAAGGCTCTTAATCCCTCAAGTCTGCAAAATGAGAATGGTGACAGTTCTCTGGAGATGAAGTGAGGCCCAAATGAGGTAAAAGCGGCATCTAGCAGAGGCCTGGACACAAAGTAGGCTTCTAGTGAGCCGGAGTTAAACCAGTGGGCAAGAAGAGAGCAAGAGAACACTTGAAAAATATCCACAAGGACTATTTTTAGTCCTTAAAGCAGTTCTGCTCATTGAAGAACACGTTTGGTGTTGTACCTCTTAGTCTAAAGATTAATAGTAAGTTCCCTTGTACGTTTTTCTCAATAATGAACATTTTCGATATTCCTGACTGAAATCTGCACACAACATTAGATATGAATATTATTGTTTAAGTCCACATTTCTTCCTTTCATGTACACATTTCCAAGACCTCTTCCTATAATATACCTTCTGATTTACTCCTAAGCATTCAGTAATTACTTTTTCAAATTTCATTGATGAGGAGAGAAATGTGCTTCAGTTGTATGAATTACGGCCACACCTTTAAAATACTTCAAGATGAGAGAGAACAAGTGAACCTATGATGCTTATGTTTTAGAATGTCTAAGTGTCTAAGTTCTCCTTGGGGCATTAGAGGAAGCAAGCACTCACTTCATGTTATCCATGAAAGATGAGCTGAAAGTGCAGAGGCAGGTGAGGGCTCAGGTGGAGCTGACGTTTCCTCCTGCTCAGCCCACTCACTATGACTCTGCAGGTGGGGTTCTCACTGAGGTCACCATGAATCACCCAGATGAAGATACACCCGCGGCGAGTAGAGTCTTCCTGGCCTGAGTATCTTCCTACTGCTGAATGTGAAGAAGGGGGAAGCTGAATCTTGACGATATACCCACAGGTTCTCTCGAGGATGTGCTCAGAAGTATGAGCTTCTTGTGACATAGTTCTTTCTGTCTACAAAGAAGGAAACTGGAGAACAGCAATAATCACACCTAAAGTCAAATCCAATTTTTAACTCAGAAGCCATAACAATTTAGCACTGAAACTGGGGAAAGGGTCTATGTCTATTATCAGCTCTGATGCCAGATACAAGAGTCAGTTTTCTAATACTTGTGTACTTCACTTCCCCATATGCAAAAGAGTGGCAATGCTTATGAAGTAGGCTTTTATTATTTGTTTCTGTCCATCACCAGTTCTCCCAGGACTAGTGACCCTGCATCCTTCCTGGGGTGTGTCTGTGTTTTTAGTTTTTACCTAAACTAGTTCAAGTTAAGATTCTGACCCTTGAAATTAAAGAACCCTGGTTTATAACAGACGACTAATTCCTCTTGTGAATGGCGCACCATGGATATTTTACATAATAGAGTTGGATAAATTGTTTTATTTATTTAATCAGCTTCTAGAAAATTAGAAATGACAGCAATGCAGTTGTTGAGTCAACTTGACAGGCTGCATAAGCTCATGAAAGGCATAACTGACTCTTTGTTAGCAACTGACTTCCCATGTGAAATCTAAGTTTTAAAGTTATTACAGACATAATTATTTCCTAGTCATCAAACCCAGTGACCATTTTCTTCCTTTTCTTGGGTTACAAGTTAATTTCCCCTGCCTTGTTTGTAATGAGAGCCCTTTCTGTTCCTTGGGAGATTCTATCCCATCAATTAGAACTCATCTTTTGTATCTTCAACCTCCATCTCCACAGCTGTCTTCCATCTGCTCACACAATATCCCTTTTTCTTCCTTGTATAATAGGAAAAAGAGTGGGTGGAAAGCTCCCTCACACCTCTGTTCTCCTCATGAAACAAAGATAAACTATATCCATCCTCTGAAATGAACCTCTGAAAAGAAAGAGAGGCTCAATAACAGCCGTCAAGAACAGAGCTGATAGAGCTTTATCAGTTCCAGTGATACAATGTTGTGAAGTGACTTATTGTTCAGTTTGTGCTGTAACTTGCTCCTCTGTAAAATGGGAAAATAACACTCCTACTTAAAATGACCCTTGTGAGGAGATTATATGTGCCTGTGTTTAGCAGAACTTCAGATACCCAGCTGACCTTATTACCACCCTCTCCACTTCTTGTCTATCTTTTTCCTCCATATACTGGGCTCTGTCTCTTCTCATCTCACCGTGCAACTCACCAATTCTAACAGTAAACCTCATTCTTCTTAGTTCTCCGAGGCCTGCCTTCAGCATTTGGCTTAGTGGTTCACCATCTCCATTTTGAATCTCCCTCTTCCTTTGGCTTTCCTGGGTCTCTTTCCAGCTCTCTGCATCTTTCCTTGCCTGGTGACTAGCTCTTTTTCTTCTTCCATGGGAGGCTTTAGTGGAGTTGACTCAATTTTCTTCCTCAGTGGAAAGCAGGGGCATGAAGCAGTGGAATCCAGAACCCAAGTGTGGACGGTGTGTATTGGGCAGGGTTAGGTTTGGGCCACAGTTCTCACCAAAGAAGCCAGCTTCTGCTTGGTGCTTGAGGATGCCATGGAGTCAAGGGCTAAAAGAGGTTGCAGAAGAAGGACAAGGATAAGTCTTCCCCCATTCAATAGCCAATATTATGAGACTTACTCCTGGGTCAAAGTACAATGAAATGTTGTAAAGATTTGAATTTCATCATCTGTCCACTAAAATCTCAGATGCCCCTAAGCGTTAGACTTGTATAATCTTTTTTTTAAGGTTACTTTGACACCATAGTATTTAGTAACATAATTGCTGCAAAGTGAATACACACCTTATTTCTTGAGTCTGTGCCATGATCTGCCATCCTTCTTGCATCACAAATTGCCCTTCTGTTGCCCATTGCTTCTGTTATTTTCCAGAGTTTTCTCTGTAATTTCATTTTCCTGTATATTTTATCATAATCTTGATTATTATCTCCCTAAAATCCCTTGAAAATCAGAACATATAAAACCCCACATCTTCGAGAGCATATCCAGAGCAGGCAAGGATCTCCATTCTTGTGGGTGGTCTGTTGTTTGACTCTGAGGAACGAGGCCTGAAGCATCTTGTCAGGTGATTAGAATAATTATTCAGCCTTTGTTCAAACTTGCTTTCTCGTGTTTCTGAATTAATGTCCATCCTGATATAGTTAACTAATAAAGATCCCCTTGCCTCCTTGGTCTTTGGTGTGAACTTTTTCTTCCTGAAATATCTTCTAAGGGGTTGGTGGTCTGCTTTCTGCAATCTCCCTTGAGATAAGCCTTTTTCATCTTTGAAGCCCAATGTCTTTCTTGAGGTAGATACTTAATAAGGGTTGGATGTTCCAGGCAGAAGCAGGGAAACATGCTATGGGATTCTGGAAGGGAAAAAATAAAACAAAAGCCTGCTCCTATTGTAACCAAGACTAGTGGTCTACGGAAAGTCAGACGTAGGGGGATTGTGAGTAAAAAAAACCCTGAGTAATCTCTTCTTCCTCCTCTTTACAGCAGTTCAGCAGAGCAAAGCATCTCCTTCTCATCACTTCCCTCTCCCGGCCCAGGTGCTCTGTGCGTTGAATATGAGAAAGAGACAGTGTCTACATTTTCAATTCTCATTATCTCATTTGAACATTTATACCACCGAGTGAGACAGCTAAATTATATATAACCCCATTTCAAAACAAAAAAAATATTAAAAATGTAAACAGGTCACCAAAATTCCACAAGATTATTTTTTGGTAGAAGTAGAAAACTGGGTCTCCAGATTCATATCCAATCATGTGAAATTGCCACTATCATAGATTTTTAGGGTGTTACTCTACATTAGGTGTATCCATAGATTCCAGGCCACCAACTCTACTGCTAAGGAGAAAACTTTCTAGTAAGTAGACGGGCTTACCTGGTGTATTTATTCTACATCTCAATAATTGCCTTATGAGCCACAAAAAATAATAATTGCCTTATGATTTTCCTAAAAATTTTAGGTTAACCTGTTTTAATAAAGTTTGTGCATCCAAACCCCACAGCAGCAATTCAATCCCCCAAATAGGTAACCTCGTGGTTGGATGTATTCTGGTTTGGAATTCCTACCTGAAAAACATAGACCTCTCTAGTAGACTACACATAGCCCCTTGTGGGTAGAGAAATGTCTTCTGAGTCTATATCCTTAGCTCCCTTGCACTCTGCCTGGCACATGCTATATTTCAATGATGATTTCAGTCTTTTGCTGAGATCTGTTCTCTAGAGACCCATCTGCCAACTACCTAAGCAACTCGAAGCTTGGAGTTTTATTGTTGCCTATAATCCTGGAGCCCAAATATAAGATAATCATAATTTAACACAGAAGAACCCAAGAGAGATTCAGAGGCAAATTTGGGGGAATTAGAGTAGAACATCAAGAAAAGTTTAATGTCTAAGCAAAGATCATGGCCACAGATACCTTAGGCCCAGCTCTGACTAGACAACATGAAATACATCTAATGCCACAATAATCTAGGGAAGTGCCTGCTGATAGGGAAGTATGAAAAAAAAGACAGGCCTATGGCAACTGGCAGCCTCTGAGATTGCTATGTATTTTTCTTCCCAAAAGGAAATAGGAAGCTTAGAGAAGATTCTGGTTCCTTGGAGTCTGTCCTCTAACGTGAGAACCACTGCTTGGGAGGCAAGGAGAACCCTGAATTGGCAGCATGTAGTCCAGATTCTACCCCAAAAGCTTGTGGCCAGGGACGGGTTAATAGCCTCTTCTCAGGTTTAACATTTTCATCAAAAGCATCCTGTTCTTTCCTCTTACCTCAGCAGAGACTGCGTCCTACTTGTCCTGAGTCCAGACCTGCTTTGCTACGATCCCTGCCTGTCTGGGAAGCTTAGCTCAGATTGGGACCACTTGTTTTTGGTACAAACAAGGCCAAGCTATTTGTCTAAACAAGCCTAGTGGAATGGGCAACTCTGTTAAGCCCTTGGGTGGGGGGTTGTTACTTGGGAAAAACGTAATTTATCTACGTCCATTTTTTCAATGGATGTTTGACCTGTTTATGTAGCTATTTCACCCAGTAATTCAGTCTAGTCTAATCATGCCTACTATAGTTAGAGCCAAGGTATGGAATATTCTCTTGCAGTTGCCTTGAATTGTCTTTTTACTTCAGGCTGAACTAATCTTCTCAGATGGACATTTAGAACCAAGAAAGAGATACAGAGATTATTGTGACTAGGTTAAATCTGGTTGGGATGGCTTCATGGCCATCCACTTATTGATTTATCAAACACATTGCTGTGTACCTACTAGCAGCCCCCACATGCTAGGCACTATAGTAGACAAGGGATTCAGAGTTGAAGGTGTGGCTGCCGCCTTTGGGGTGTACAGCTTATGGGAGGCTGCAGGAGGCAGTGGTAAGAACCACAGACTATACTTTCACTTTGCCCCTGCTCTGCAAAACATGCGCAAACGCCAAGTTTCATTTTCCATATCTACAAATGGAAATGAGAGTCCTACTTCCCAAAGATGGGGTGAGAATTAATAAGGTATAGTACCTGGGACGTGGTGAGTGCTTAATAGAGGGCATCTGTTTCTGTTGTCATCATTGTCCTGGGGACAGCCAAGTGAGTCAGTGTGACAGTACTAGATGTGACGTGTGAGGGTAGAGGAGGAATTACAAGAGCACACAGTCTGGGGTGGCGAGGAGGACGAGGATTTACAGGAGGAAGGATGGATACCAAGTTGGCCCAAGAAAAGCAGCCAGAAGTCAGAACTGGGATGAGCATTGTAGAAAGAGAAAAATCACAGGTGCAAAAGTCAAGGGTGAGAACCAACAGACACTGAAGAAGATGAGGTAGTTCAGTATGTCTGGGTCTTGGGACACTTGTGGAGAAGCGATGAGAGAGCTAGAGGAAGGGAGGGACTGTGCTATCATCCATGCAGTGGCCACAGGCCCTGTCCTGCTGCACCTGAGCACTGCCCTCCCCATCTAAGTATCCGAGGATCCCATGGTCCTTAGGGACCATCTCTAAGATCAGCCTTAGGTTTTAGAGATAGTAGCTGTTTTTTCTGCTTCTTCTCCTGCCAGCCACTGTCGATGTGCACAGAGAGGAGCGTGACTCTGAGGTCATCTTCAGGAGTCTCCCTGAGAAATGTGACCCACGTCCACCAGAAGGCTAGTGTGTAAGCTGATTCAGTTCCAGAGAGTGTTACTATGGGTAGAAGGAGGTCCACAGCCAAGGGTGAGCTAGAAGAGGAAAGGAAGCAGCCTTTAGTGTTCAACCATTGCAGGACCATCCCTGTAGGCCAGTGTCTTCTGTCTGTCTGTCTGTCTCTCTCTCTAATGGCTTTGACCTATTTTGGAAGGAGAAACTTTAAGCTTGCTGCTGTGTCCTATAGGCAGTTTCAATTAAATCAAAGTTGGTAAATGCTGCCAGGTACAGTGGCACACACCTGGAATTCCAGTGACATGGGAGGCTGAAGCCAACCTCAGAAACTTAGCAAGAATCTGTCTCAAAATTAATAAAAAATAAAAAGGGCTGGGCATAGTGGTAGAGTGTTCCTGGGTTCAATCCCCAGTACCAAAAAAAAAAAAAATTAAAGTTGATAGGTACTTTTTGAACATATATTTGTGTTAACAACTAAAAACCATGGACCACAGGGCGCATGCTTTTTCTGGTACATATCCTTTTGGTATTAGGCCTGGCCAATGTGGGTCAGAAAAGTCCATGTCACGGGTGAGCATGTCATTCCACTTGTGAGCTTAATTCACATGAGTCATTCACATGATGTCATTCCACTTGTGAGCTTAATTCACATGAGTCTTATCAATGGGAGGAATATTGATTGGCCTTGAAAGCTTAGAGAGGTACAGTATGACCAGGTATTGCGTGGCAACCTCAGCTAATGCTGAAGGGGTCAAAGTTTAGGCAGCCATTCAACTTAGCTCTGGGCATATCAGGAAAACCCTGATCTTCCCTCTGAGTAGGTAATGGTCTTCTCGAAGCGCTTGGGAAGGAGACACTGTCTGCCACACAGACTGTGAAGAGCCAAAGGCAATAGCTAGGATTAGGGGTGTTTGCAGGTCCTCTGTTTTTTTTCGCGAGATTTACCAGTCAGCATCTGCGATTATGTGTCATGTCATATTGGTGTTAAGAACGGGGTGAACACAGCACAGAGAAAAATCAGTGGAATTCCAAACCAGATTTCAGTAGATTGATACCTAAAAATTCACTTTAAGATCCATGTCTCATTTGGCTCTGTTACCTTTAGACAAAGATTTCATTTTAGACACCAGTGAGAGAAACCTATAACACTAAAAGAAGACATTACCAGTCCACCTTACCAAGACATGAGGTGGAAAAGTGGTTTAAACCCAGTCACGTCAGCTGCCTGGAAGAGACAGGCATCTACAGAGTTCCACAGCCTGAGAACTGGACGCTCCGTATACATAAACAAGGAGCATTCACCCAGGAGAGGAAGCCAAAATGGACTTGGGTTAACCACCCCTGCCATGAAATGGAGATGCTGCTGTTTCCCTGTACCTGCCTCACAGAATTTCTGAGACGATGCAAACTACAGCCTTTTAACATGCTTCAAGACCTTTGAAGGATGCCTGCAAGTGCAGGGTATGGTTTTATCATTATTATTGGCTTACCACCTTGTCTTTACAGGAAAATTGTGCTGAGAGAAGTTTTCTGGTCGTTTTGACATTCACCTCTGGTCAGGCTCTCGCTCTGTTTCTTCCCATGTGGACAGGTGTTAAGCCCATCTAGCCATGCGCTCGCTCTCCCTCGTGCGGCCTGAGCATCCTGACATTTGATTCTGCTCATATTGTGCCCCTGAGGGCCTTGGCTCTTTCCCTTCTTCCCCACTTCTCCAAATCTGACCCTTTTGTAAGGCCTAACTCGGGCTTCCCCTCACCTGTGAGGTGACCGGCTCTCTTTCCTACCTGGCACCCACCACATCAACAATGTCTGTCGAGACCCTACGTATAGGCAGGCACTGTGGATACAGCCCTGGAAAAGGACACTGTCCCAGTTTTGAGAAGAACATGGTCTAGTTCAGCAGCTTTCATAATTCCTTGGTGGTGATAAAGTAAGAAATGCACTCTATGTCACCATCCACTACACACATACATTTGTGTGTACATGTTTAAAATTACATATGTGTAAAAGTTTCGTGGTATCTTCCTTTTCATTGTAAACTATGCCGGTGTGACTCATTGCTATGATTTCACAGTCCATGCTGAGTCTTGACTTACAACTTAAAATACTGATCTTGCTGAGATAGACAGGGAACAGTTTGCACTATTGTGTCAGAAGCGGATACTGTTCTTCCCTCCATTGTCCCCACTGTATCTGTGGGGCTCGGGTACCCAGCCAGTGAAAGGCTCCCTGACCTGTATGTCTTTGAACCTTTCTCTGACCCTCATCCTTGATACAGGACCCTCCACAGAGAATTAAATAAATACGTTATTGTTGATGATAGCAACGTGTAACTGTCTGTGATTGTGCTACGTCAGGTGCTCCGAGATCTGTGGAAGGGTTAGATGTGTGAGAGATTTACTGGGGTCAGTGCCTGTGAAGGACAAAGGGGCTGGAACACTAGGAGGTGGGGAGGGCTCCAGACCATGATGCAGGCCTGAGGAGCCAGGGGAGGAGAGAGAGGTTAGGAAGAACCTTGGGCTGCAGCACACTTGCCAAAATGATAGGATGTCCTCAAACCAAAGTCACCTATTGGAAGTGTCCCTGTCTCACAGGAAGGTCCCTGCCTTAATAATCCCTCCACAGTTCATCAGCAGCTGGGAGCAGCCTGTGGGAAGTGTGGCCTCAGCACGAACATGATGGGGATTCAGAAGGGCAGCAGCTGGACTGTCCATCAAAAGAGCTCCCTGAAGAGGTCTGGTGGTTCATGTTCAAGGCCACCACCCAAACTAAGTAATAGTGCTGTTGTGGGCTCGGTTTTCCTTTCAACTAGAAACAAGTCTTAAAATATAATAAAATTCTAGATGTGGAAGTCATCTTCCTGTTGTACCATGGTGGGTTTTTCCCTGGTGGCCTCTGAGGCTGTAGAGATCAGGTCCTCTCTCTAGCTGTCCTGCCATGGGAGGAGCTTTGGGAGTTCTTTTGGCTATCATTATTCATGCTCAAGAAAATAGGTGAAGAACGACCCTTTGTGTAGGACCAGGGAGTCCTACACAAAGTGCTCTCGTTTGACATCCCCCAGAAAGTGAGGTATTGGGAAGTGGTGGAAATTTTAAGAGGCAAGGATTAGTGAGAGATCTTTAAGTTACTGGGGGTTGTACTTTTGAAGGAGACAGTGGGACCCCAGCTTCCCACTCCTACTCTCTATCTTTTGCTTCTTGGCAATTAGATGAGCAGTTTGGCTCTAGCATGTTCTCCCACCCTGATGTGCTGTGGGACCAATCAATCAGGAACTGGAACCTCTGTGAGCCCAAACAAACCTTTCTCTTTTTAAATTGATTGTCTTAAGTATTTATTATAGTAATAGAGAGCTGACTAATACCAAGAAGTTAGACAACCCCATACCCAGAAATGTAAAATGAATTATTTTTCTATTAGTGACTCAGTTTTCTTCCTTCTCCTCCCTTCCCCCTCTTTTACGTCTACTGAAGTCCCAGCCCACCAGTAATAAGACGTCTTAATGATCTGAACTTAAGTATGGCATAATTTATATACTCCTCCTCAGTATGTATCCAAAAGAATTAAAGCCAGCATACTTTAGAGATATATGCATACCTATGTTTATCACAACATCATTCACAACAGCCAAGTTCTGAACCAGCCCTGGTACCTGTCAACAGGTGAATGGATAAAGAAAATGTGGCACATATACAATGGAGTCTTATTCTGTCATAAACAATGAAATCTGTCTTTTGCAGGAAAATGGATGGAACTGAAGAGCATCGTGTTAGGCTGATAAGCCAGACTCAGAAAGGGAAGCACTGTGTGTTTTCCCTCATGTGTGGAATCTAAACAAAAAAAGAAAAAAGGGTATATGCCTTAAAAGTCAAAGGGAGGGCACTAAAGGAAGGGGACCAGTGGGAGGGAGCATGGGAAGGCAAGGGAAGAACTGGGAAGTAAAATGGATCAAACTGTGTCAGATGCATGTGTGACTATGCCACAATGAAACCCACTCTTCTGCATAATTAATAGGCACCAACAAAAATTGCAAGAGGGCACAGACATAGCTGATTCCTGAAGGTCAAAGCAGACTGGCAGGATCTCCACCTATGACTGCTCTTGTAGGGCAAAGGAGACCTTTGCCTTCTGTGACTGGTTGGCTCACAGCTCTTCCCCATTCAGGCCTGGTTCTCATGACATTGCTCATTATGAATAGCGTTGAGTTGTCAGGTTACATAATAATGACACTCAGTGTTCCATATTCCACTTAGTGGAAACTTTTGAGCCCTGAACAAGCATACTACCAGTAACTCTCACTACAGTGCTTGGAAAGAGTTGACATATGTTTGGACACAAACTCTCCTCGTCTGGCTAGTTTGGAGAAAGATGAGTCCTGCAAACAAGACCCAATCACTCCATCACATGGTGATTCATTGCTAGTTTCATGTAGCACCTGAGAAAGCAGAGGTAGGGGCTTGGAGTGCATCCACTCCGGCTCAGTCTGGCTGGCAACTGCTAGACTTTGCCTTGGGTATTTTCCAAGATCATCAAACTGAAATATAACCCATATACCCTTCAACTTGCTTTTGATAAAGGATTACTTCTTCTGTCTTGCTATCTCTGTACATAAGTCAGAATTGAAATTGCATATAACATGTGCATCATTTTAGTCATAATGGGTGGCTTTGGGGACATCAGAAGAATGGCTAATCTTTTGGATACAGGTTAAAACTGCTTCCGTGGAGAGGTTGCCTGAAAACACCTTCTTTTTGGTCAATACTCTGGTTCACAGTAACTCAAAAAGTCTGCAAGGACCTGTTTTAGTTCAATATGACTAAACATCAACTTGGATGTATGGGAAATAAAAGGATTTAACATTTCTGGGATAAAAGTCTCTATTCTATTTGTTCTTTCCTTAAAGTTAGCTTTCCAGTTAATAGTCATTAACTTCCTAAAAAAAAAATCCCCAGATTTCTAGGAGACCCTTCTCTGCTTCCCAGCACACACCCCAGGGCCCCTGAGCCTGCGCTCCCTGTTGTCACATTGTCCTCTGGGGATTTGTTCCTTGGTTCAGGCTCCGGATGGGGAACTCTCTTTGGCTTTGCCTACCTGTCAGTGAAGCTTCTGCAGCCCGTCCCCCTGCCTTCGCCCTTCTTCCCCAGCCTTGGGGGACCAACATGGCTGGTGATCTGGTCTCAGACTGTATTTGGAGGTAGGCGGTATGGCTGTTTCCATCACCTTCGAGAAGAAGGTGAGCTTTTACGTTTGTGTCCAAACATTGTCCTGAAAGGTGCCTCACACGTGTCTGTCCCGTTCAGAGGAAACCTCGAGCCGTTACCCAGAAGTGCTGAGCAGAGATCACTTGAGTCCACTTTGTATCAAGGACAGATACAAGTGCTGTTGCCTTGGGGAGCATCAGGAGATCAGTGGGTCCTTCTGGGGCCTGTTTTCACTGACATTCCCTCCTAGGAAGCAGTCCTCTGAAAAGACAGACATCAGGACATGTGAACCAAATTTGGGCCTTATGGACATGGTTTTCTGGGATGGAAAGCATAGATTTGGCTCCTGGATTTTGGGGGTGGTCACTGCCTCTCCTCCTCCTCCTCCTCCCTTCTCTGCCAAAAGTGGAGTTTAAGGGCCAGAGAGAATAATGAGAAAGTAACCAAGTGGATCTGCCCTTTGGGAGGACACCCATGGGGGTGGGTGGGCTGAGGTGGGCCAAGGCCACTCTAGCTCTAGAAACAGGGTGAGGGGGGAGGTAGCAACAATGTCAGCAAACAACCCTGTGGTTTCATAAAGATAGTTAAAAAATAATAGAATTTCCTCAAGAAAAAGGAAGGGGAAGCTGTGGCCCATGGATGTTAACTGAAACGGCTAAACAACTTTCTTTAGCAACTTAACATTCAGTGATGTTTCTACCCGGCTCAGCCTGCAACTTCAGAGAGCTGTGAGGAGCAGGATTGTAAGCAGTACCACCATTTATCCAACACACTCCCAGGACCAGGCATCACTCATTTGCCTGTATTGGTTCTTTTAATTCTCACAGATCTCAGGGTAGCCATCTTATTTTCATCCTCCTATTACAGATGATTGAAGGAAATTGAAGCAAAGAAGTTAAGTAATTTGCTAAAGGACAAAATACCACCAAGGGGTGGAGCTGGTCGGAACCCAGACATTGTTTCTAGGGAGCGGTCCGCATGATGCCTTTCTGCCTCTTCAGCAGTCTGTGTCCCAGGAAAAGAAAGAGTGTCCGGAAGAAACTGATCAGAAACACAAGGGCTTCAGTTGACCCCGGGGCTGGACTGACTCCCCAGCACTGCCTCAGCCAGGCACCGCCACCTCAATCTTCTGGACTGGAGTTTGGCACCTCCTGCTTGCTCACTTATCAGGTGACAGTGATACATCCAGGCCTTTGCCAGCCAGCATCCTGACACAGGTACCAAAGTCCAGGCCTCCAGCAGGGTGTTACGCCAACCCTGACGGAGACCACAGCTCAGAGGGCGCCTACTTCCTGCACAGCTTCCCTGGCCTCAAAGGGTTGGCTAGGCCCTGGCTGCCTCTCCACCTCTGCAGTCGGTCTTGTGCTAAGCCCTTTGAAACATCTGTCACCAACGTGAGTGAGGGGTGGATGAAGAATGTCATGGTGGAAGAACCTGGGAGCCCTGTTCACGTGGAGCCTCAGGGGACCAGAGGAAAGGAGAGCTGAAAGTCCACACCAAGGCTTCCAGTGACCAGTGTGCCTCAGAGTCACCTGATTTCACTCCAGAGTTGCCACTTCAGGAGATCCAGGATGGGGTCCAGAGACGTGTATGTCCAACAAGTTCCCAGGAAATGCCACGGATGTTGTGCTAGGAACACACTGTGAGAACCACCCGTCCACACCAACCAGGGGACCCCTGCCTTCTCTCTAGCACCCGGCCACTGCTCCCTGTTCCTCTGCAATTCTTTCTGGAGTAGAGCAGCTGGGCAGCTGAGGCACTACGGGGCGTACCTGGAGTCAGTCCCTGGACTGGACCCTTCACCTCATTTTATGGCTATGTAGTCTTGGCCAAATTACTTGACCTCTCTGCCCAGAGTTTCCACCATAACAAATACTAACATTTTCTGAGAGTTCACTCTGTAGTAGTTACTATTTATTTGTTGGTTCCTACAAGATTATGAGGTAGGTATTATTATCCCCAATTTACAGATGAGGAAATTGAGGCACAGAGAGAAACAATAATGGGAAATACTTTATAAGCTCACTGTGGGGATTAAATGAGATAATCGACACTAAACATTAGTTTGAGCATCTAAGTGTCATTTGCTCTTTCTGAGAGAACAAGAACCTGTAGAAGGCCTTCTCCTTTCTATTGAGACTTTTAAGGCTTTGCCTAAAAGGACGACCCACGCTTACTTCTGAGTCCTTTGGAGGGGGGGGGAAGGTGGGGGGATCATGTCACTTATTTAAGCCCTACAAGCCAGGAAGGGTGATGGTCCATGTCTATGATCTCAGCTACTGGGTAGGCTGAGGTAGGAGGATCACAAGTTCAAGGCCAGCCTTGGCACCTGAATGAGACCTTGACTTAAAATAGAAAATAAAAACAGGGGCTATAGCTCAGTGGTAGAGCACCACTGGGTTCAATCCCAGTATTTTAAAAAAAGTCCTCCTACAAGAGATGGTCTCCTCTCTTGCAGACTTTCTGTCTCCAAAGAGTAGCTGCAAGTTCTAGAGGTGAGAATGGGGGAGGTGTGGGGAGGCAGACTGTCTAATCGCCATGGCGTGCATACGCTTGGTTAAGCAGGGCATCCTGTATGAGACCTGACGGGTAGCTCCAGAGAATGCAGGCAGTTTGCAAGCTCACCAGACCAAAAGAGGAAAGGGAGAGAGCCGAGAGAATACCCCCCAACCCCCGAGCCGCGCCAGCACATTCCAGCTTGATTGACACTTAGTGATGCCTTTGTTTTTCTCCCAGAGCTGGCAGTAAGGGATGGGGCCTAGGCCACAGCTTTTTCCGACCTTCACATAGTTTAAGCTTTCTTTTTTTTTTAATTTTTTTTATTGATTATTTAAAGCATTACATAGCTCATGATATATCATCTTTCATACATTTGACTCAAATTGTGTTTTGAACTCCCATTTTCACCCCAAATACAGATTGCAGAATCACATCTGTTACATATTCACATTTTTACATAATGTCATATTAGTGACTGTTGTATTCTGCTTTCTTTTCACAGATGAGGGCAGAGGGCTGGTAAACCTAGGCTGAATGTGAATACTAATTATTTTTTTTTACACAATACCTTCATTTTATTTATTTATTTTTATGTGGTACTGAGGATTGAACCCAGCGCCTCACATGTGAGAGGTGAGCCACAGCCCCAGCCCCACTAATTATTATTTAATCACCATCATTAAAGCTGATGACTAAACCTTCAGAACTTTCTGGCTATCAGCAAGATATTCTGAGAAGCAGAATCTTCATCCAATTCCAACCTGGGCTTTCTTTCACCTCCTGTCTCAGCTGGCTCTGAGCCTCTGTCCCCACACCTGCCCTAGCTTTGAACAGCAAATACTACTCAGGCCTTGCTACCTACCTCCCCTGGATGGTTCCTGGATTCTCTCTCCCACCTCCACCCCTCACCAAGCCTGGATTAGGTGTCCTAAAACCAGCCTCGTGGCCCAGTTCCCACACGTTTCAGGATGACTGGTTTAGCTGTCTGCCTCCTCCCTCCAGTAAGGAGTTACAAGCTTCTCATTCATCTTTGATTTTCAATGCCAAGCATGGTGGCAGGCTGCCAAGAGGCCATCGCTACACCTTTCCTGGTTGATATATTGTGCGTGCCCACACTATCTTCTCCCTTCTGTTGACTGCTCTGGGCCTCCACACATGCAAGACCTATTTCTACATCCAAAGAGAACAGGGGAAGGCAGGAGACACTCACCGTGTCCTTTGGCTTAGCTGTGGTAAACCCTGGGATGAAAGCTCCAATTTAAGCCACTGGTGGATTAAGCGAACAAACAAAAGATGTGTGCGCACTGTGAACCGGTCCAGAGTGGATGGGTGAATGAGAGGTGGGCCTCACCAGAGCCAAAGCACTTACCCAGAGGCCCTTCAGGAAGGGGTGGTGCCTTTCTTCACCCACCCGGGGATCCCAGCTGATGCTCCCATAATAAAAGCAGGTCAACAAGAGAAAGGTGTAGCAAATTTGTTTAACAAAAGTTTTAAGTGAACTGTGAGCCTGCAAAAATAAGGACCCAAAGGCCCAGAGAAAATTACCCATTCTTATGCTTAGGTTTGATAAAGGACAGGTGTGTGGAAATGGGATCAGATAAAAGTGGTGTCACCTGAAAGTCACAGACCAGGGAGAAACCCTGCCCAGCCCGTCTGCTCTGAGTCTTCCTGCCTTGTGTGTGTGTGTGTGTGTGTGTGTGTGTGTGTGTGTGTGTAATGTGGCCCTCCATTTTTCCAGGCATATTCCACTTTTCTGAAATTAAGATCTTAAATCTTATCAGATCAGGTCAATGAGAGTTGATTAATTTTTTTTTTGGTCAGTTCATACAGAAATATAGAGGGAAAATCCCAGTAATATTTATACATTTTATGGATAGCTTTGGGGTAGAGAATTTCTGGGTTTTATGATCTTTGGGATCATAATAATATAGAAATAATAAAGAAATCTTTGGGGAAAAGGAAATTCTTAGTTCAATGCCGTGCGTTGGGGGAGAATGGAGAGTAGTAGGGAGAGGGGCAGGAAAGGGGCAGAAAGAAACTGTGCTTCTGAGGTCCTTGCCGCGTCCCTCATTGGAAGTACTTGGCATGCCGAAGTGCCATGCTTCGGGTGTCATTTCGCGATCCCCCACACGGGACACCTCATTCTTCCTCCAGGAACAACTCTGATGAGAGAAGCAGGTGCTCTGGAAGACCAGCTTTCCAGAGAGCCTTGGCCTTTAGGAATGTCACGGCTGGCCAGGCTGAGCATTAAAGGACTTGCCTCTGCCTCCAGATGAGGTCTATGCTGGTCTGGACCTGAGCTGTAGAGATCTGGGCTAGATCTCTCTAGCAGGAAAACTCTCTGTACCTGTTTCTTAGCCCTCATAATTGCAGACTTTCTCTTCTACTTCCATTCATCGGTCCCAAAATGCACCATTCCTAAGAACAAGGAGATATGACTCTTTGGGTAGACAGGGGCACATTTCCTTGCAACTGGACAAACACCTCAAAAGGTGTGTTCCCGTAGTTCTGTAAGGTCCCTTTCTGTAGCAGACAGGCAGTGAGGAGAGTGTTCAGGGTCTGGGGAGCCAGAGTCATTGGCCCAGGGCGAGGGTGCCTAGTGAGCCTGTGGTCCTGGGGACCCCATGGCTCAGGGCTCCCGGAGACCCATCAGTGCTTCCTAATCCAGTCTGTTTTGCATTCTCCCTTTATCACTGCTTTTGTGGGTGTGTGGACTTCTTAAAGGGAAGATATGCTCCTTGAGGGTAGGCTCTGTGTTCTGGAGCCTCCTATATTTTATCACAGAGACTTGGGTGGAGTGGATAGGAGGAAACACTTGCTGAAATGATACAAACTTCAAGAAAGAAACTGGGCACCACGATCTAGGCCTGTCTATTGCCCCTAAATGTAGGAGAAGTACCTTTAAATATAGTCTCCTGCTCTTATTATTTTTTATACTAAATTTCTAAGTGAAAACATGTGCAAAACCTCTATAATATAGAAATGGGCTGCAACATCAACAACAGTGAGTTTAATCTGCTCTGGAAACACATAAAATCTTTCAGAAGGTTGCTGGGAATTCTCCCCTTCTTCTTCCCAAAGGCTGCAGAGTTAAGCAAGGTCAGAATGCCTCATTATTTTGGAGTAAAATTTGGTCCTTCCAAGCATTACTCTTTGGTGAGCAAGACAGCACAAGGGAATCTCACCCCTGGGCCCAATTCTTTTTTTTTTTTTTTTAATTTCCTTTTTTAAATGCAAATACTAAAATCAGCTTTGTTTTCCTTTAATACTTCTATCTACATTGTGAAAAGATGACATTTTCATCACCGAAGATAAAAGAAGATAAAACAGTTGTCATTAAATATTTTTTACCTTTTTACACTGGACAGGATGGCTGGCACTGTCCTGTTACTCTTGGGGAGGGGCAGAGGAGCAGGAGCCCACAGAGGCTGGTTTCTGTCCACTTTGGAAACAACTTTCTGCCAGTTCTAGCCAATGGTCTGCTTTGGAGGTTAGTGAGTTCTGCACACTGCAGGCATTTTCAAAATAGTAACTTAGTTTTCTTTTATTTTACTATTTATTTATTTGTGGTACTGGAAATTGAACCCCAGCCCTTTCAATTTTTTTTTCTTTTAATTTTGAGACAGGCCTTCACTAAGTTGCTGAGGTTTTCTTTAAACTTGTGATCCTCCTGCCTCAGCCTCCCAAGATGCTAGGGTTAGAGGTGTGCACCATCATGCCCAGCTCTGACTCACTTTTCAAAGAGGTCATAACACGCATGGGGTTGATATTTTAAAGGAACACAGAAGATATATTATGAAAAGTTTCTCTCCTTCTCTACTCCCTCCTTTTGTCCCTGACATTGTTTTTCCTTCTGAAGAGATGACCTTATCTTCTCATATTTGACCAAAGGCCAAACACCTCTGCATGGAACACTGTAAGAGGTCCCTGGGGAGGACCCTCCCATCCTCATATCTCCTCCTTTAAATTTGCAGGTCATGATTCTCGGGATATTTTCTTTCTATTTTGATCACATAGTACACATTTTTCTGCTCAAGGACTGGGCTGAAGACTGATGACCTGACTGGAAATCTAGGGCCTGCTCTGAGCAGCCCTGGTGGCCGGAGGCAGGGTGCCACAGTCTCAGGGTAAGTACCCGGGGGAGCCGGAGAAGAGCCCCTGCGTGGAGTGCGATGGTAGCTTTTGCCACCGTGGTCCTTCTCCTCGTGGGAAGCTGAAGACAGGAAGGGAAGGCAGGGCTCCTGGACCCGGGACCAGAGCTTGGGGAGGGGAGGAGGCAGGTGGGAGTGGAGTGGATGCAATGGTGAACTGGGGACTGCTGCTTGCTCCAGACAGCGGCCTTTCTTGCCCACTGGGAACCCCAGGTCTCCGCTTGTCTTTATCCCCAGCTGTTTCCTGCCTTCTTCAGGCTTCTGGAATGCTTCTAATGTCTGTTGTCAAGAGAAAACGTGGATGTGTAACCGATGTGATTCTGCAATCTGTATACGGGGGAAGAATGGGAGTTCATAACCCACTTGAATCAAATGTATGAAATATGATATGTCAAGAGCTTTGTTGTGAACAACCAATAATAAAAAATAAATAAAAAAAAAAAGAGCCCAAAGCGTGGTTCATCCCCTGCCATGCAAGTGACATGTGACTGCATCCATGGGGCCTCATTCCTGTATGATGGAACCAAGGGCACTTTTGACCTTGGAAGTAGTAATCTGACCCTGACAGATGAATTTGGCCACAGCCTTCAAGGACCCACAGCCTTCAAGGGCTCCCAGACCCAACAAATCCAGGTGGCACCCGCCCTATTTCAGGAGGTGACTGTTTCCCTAGCACAAAAGGAGGGGAGTGAAAAAACAGGGCTTTCAAGCAGGACCTTGGGCTGATCTTCAGTTATAAGGGGTGCAAGAGGCTGGTTTCAGAGGGAAGATAAACAATAAAACCATTTCATTATTATCACCATTTCATTGGCCATTATTCACTTTAAAGGCCAAGAAGTCAATAGTTATAAAACATAAATTGAAGAAACAATCTATATTTTCATATCAGCAATAATAGCAAAGCATATGGCCAGCGGAATCGGACAGTCCTTAAGGGTTTTCTTATCCAAGGCCAACTCAAGGGGACATCTCAAGGGGCAGATTACAACGCAGTGCTGAGATGGGGAGGGAGGGCTTAGTGTCAGTTTCTCAAGTATCTTGTCACATGTGAGGCACTCCTCAGCGCTCAGTTTAGGGACCTTGGCCTTGGGAATGTCTGGATGTGGCCTTGGGAATGTCTGGCATTATGAGCATATCTCGAGGTTCCTGACATTAGACCCAGTCTCCTAGCCTCTCTGCTACTGTTACCCATAAAAGTATCAGGAACCAACGTAATGCTGTGATGAGCTAACTGGCACGTATGCTCTTATTTTCACCCCATACTCACCAAGTAGGAACTCAGCAACCTCGTTTTGCAGATGAGGAAGCTGAGGTTTAGAGAGGTTAACCACTTTCTTAAGGTCACGCAGCCAGCAAGTGAGGGGTCAAGGCACAGACCCAGACCACCAGACCTCTCTGATGCTGCTGTTAACTTTTGCTCAACTATAAGAAGCCAATCTAGAGGAAGAGAGGGAAACATGGTAGGGCGATTTCCAAAGATGGAGTTTAGGAACGAAGGGAGGGAACAATTAGCAAAGTGAAGGGCAGGGAAATTAAATGGAAGATCAAGTGACATTTAAAAAGTCATTTGATGGGAATGAATCAAATAACCCTACAACTGGGAGAAAAGCCCCAGACCTGCTCTCTTTTGTGGTACGGTAGGGGGTGTGCCTTAGAACCCTGCTGGTCTGGCCACCCCCCTCCCCCTGGCCAGGGCAGAGCCAAGAAGATCCCTGTGCTTATTGTGGAACCAGGCCCCAGGCCCAGTCCTGTAACCCATCCCCAGAACTCAGGGTGTCAGGCTCCGAGTCTGCCCAGAGGGTTTTGTGATTCCATCGCTCTGTGTCCAGAATTAAAACTACAGAAAAGCCAGAGAGATGTTATAGGGCCCCATTGTCCCTGCTGGGTGGAGCCAGAGTCAACTCCTGTTCTGCTTCAATGACCCTGAGCTATCGCTTTCCTAATCAATGGGGAGCAGGATGGTGTTTCCACCCACAGGGCACCTTGGGGATTAACCAGCCAGCCGCTAGGACACTTAGAAAAGATACGGACAATTGCTGTTATTAACCCCGGGCTGGGCTAGTCCAACAGGCTCTGCATTGTCTAGGTTAGGGAGAGCCTTGGATCACTTACCTTTAAGAACCATAATCAGTTCTAAAGGCCGGAGACCGTGCCTGCTCAGAGTTTCCTGTTGAGGATCAGTGAGTGCTGTGGTTGCTCACAGGAAACACAGCCTCCAAGACCTGGGCCACCTGAGAACATGACTGCTGACATCGTCTTAGGGAACCTGGGGACAGAAAGTGGAAGGGGAGTGGATTCTGGTCCTTCACCTGCGGGTGCAGGAGTGGGCTGGTGGGTGCCGACTTTTCTGTTTCTCTTGATCTTGGGCTTCAGTCCAGGACTTTTGCCGATTCTTGCAGGTACTTCATTCTTAAGCCTTCTCATAAGTCTTTAAAGTTATTTTTAGGATTCTGAGCATTTTTGAAATCCTTGCTCTGTCCTACACACTGGGGATACACTGGAGAAAAAGATGACTTCCTCCCCAAAGGAGTGATTGTCAGGGGGGGACAGAGAAGGAGAGCAGGCCAACACATGTCACAGCAAACAGAGCAGCAGGACACAGATGAGAGCCAAGGCGATCCCGTCAGCAGGAGCTTCCAGGGAGAAGTGGCATCTGATCTAGTTCAAGGACAAATAGATACAGCCAGGTGGATGGGGGGGGGTAAGGAAGGGAACAGGCACTTCTGGGATCTGTGGGTAAAGCTGGATCAGAGAGGAGCGACAGGAAATGAGGAGGAGGCCAGCCCTGGTCTGGACCCGTGGGCCATGCTAAATGACCCGGGGTGGACTGGGGAAACAAGGAGCCAGGAAGGTATTTTAACAGGCAATGGCCTTATTGGAATTGTGATTTCAATTACATTTAAAAATAATAGTAATAGTGTATTAGCCAGCTTTATGTCACTATGACCAAAATATCCGGCAAGTAGAGCTGAGAGGAGAAAAAGATTATTTTGGCTCATGGTTTCAGAGATTTAGTTCATGGTGGGCCAACTGCGTTATTCTGAGCCCAAAGTGAGGTAGTCTGTCATGGCAGAAGACCAGGGCAGAGGAGGAGGGGGCACAGAGGGGAGGCCTCAGGGAAGATGCACCTTCCAGGGCAGCCCCCATGAGCCACCTCCTCCAGCCACGTCCCCCCTGCCCACGGCCTGCAGTTACCACCTGGACAGTCCATTCAGACTGGGACAGGCTGATCAGGTCACAGCTCTCAGGGTCCGGTCATTTCACCTCTGAGTATTCCTGCTTTAACAAAGGAGAGGAGTTACTATTTGTGGAGCACTTATAATAAGCCAAGCATATTTCAGCACTTTTCTTGATATAACACATTTTGGTCTTGTGCTATAGTAAGTTGTGGGGCCAGGGTACAATCCCCATCAGGCTGCCACCAGGGACCTTGTGTTCAGCCACTAAGCTATAGACGTATCTTTTTTTTTAACTTTTTTAAATTTATTTTTTGGTGTAGATGGACACAACACAATGCATTTATTTTTATGTGGTGCTGAGGATCAAATCCCTAGCCCATGCTAGGCGAGTCTCTACCACTGAGCCACAATCCCAGCCCCTATAAACGTTTCTTACATTGTTCTTTCTCAGTAATAAATACCAATTGTTTAAAAAGATTTTTTTTAGTTGTTAATGAACCTTTATTTATTTGTTTATGTGCGATGCTAAGAATCGAGCCCAGTGCCTCACACATGCTAGGTAAATGCTCCACACTGAGCCCAAACCCCAGGCCACATGAATACTAATTCTTATTGCTTATCTTTTCCTTATTGTTTTGTTCTTTTTGGGGGGGTGGAGTGGGGTGGGTGTTACTGGAAATTGAACCCAGGGAGCTTAGCCACTGAGCTATATCCCCAGCCCTTTTTATTTTTTGAGACAGGTTCTTACTGATTTGTTGAGGCTGGCCTTGAATTTGTTATCCTCCTACCTCGGCCTCCTTCGTTGCTGGGATTGCAGGTGTATGCCATTGCACCTGCTCCTAGCTGTTTTTCAGTTTTAAGCCAGTGTACTCCATCAATTTTCACAAACAAGAGCTCTGACTTAGTGAAAAACTCTAGATTTCAATTAAATAAGGTCTAGGGGTTTATAAACAAAGAATGCAAAGAAAATTCCTTATGGACTAGACTTTGGCTTTTGCTTTTCTGTGCCGGTTGTGTGGTCCCTCAATGAAGAAAACCGGCAGAAATTTTCCTTTGTTTCAATCCTGACCTCTGGAGTCTGTAGCAATCCCTAATTTTTAGATCTATTTCTCTTTAAAGGGCTATGAGACAGTAAAATAATTTTATCTCACTTAGAGGTAGTTGTTTCAAATCAAATTCCCAGTTAACAGGAAGCACAATTCAGAAAAATCAAATCTGAGCATCAATTTTTTTTTAAAAAAATTAAAGGTTTCTTTGATTCTTAGACAGCAAATCTTATGTCTTCAGGAAGCTCCAGATTGTACATAGCTCCTGAGATATGCTTACAAATATAAAATATCACTTTCGTTCAGTCAATCAACTAAAATTAACTGAACACCTGCTATGTGCCAGGTGCCATGCTGGTTAGCAACAGAGACAAATTAAGTTTCAGCTTCTCCCTTCAAGCCTAGTGGAGGATCTCAACATCACTGATGTTCTTTCAATGTAAGTGTTTATTGTCATCTCTTTGGACACCACTATTTCCTGCCAGCTCTCTGCTTGTAGGTATTCTATAACAATTTTCCTCTTGAAGTCCTCAGGTCTGGGAAAGCCACGCTCATTCAGAGGAAGGAGATGTGACTCCTGACCAGCTGCGTGGTGAAGCCAGCTCGTCTGCATTTCATCGCTTCCCCTTACTTCCCCACTGGACTGACAGATGACGAGGCGGCCTCTGGCCTGTGCTGTTGGAAGCCCACTGGGGAGTTATGGAACGGTGGCCATTTTCTAAGTGGAAAAGTGAAGAATTTTTATTTCAAACCAGGAAAAAAATCATTATTACATTAAGAATTGAAAACAGAAACATAAATAAAAGAAATGTCAGGCTTTTTAAAATAGAATTTCTAAAAAGCCCATCTATTTGGCCCAGGCCAACCCAAGGCCTTCTCTGGTGTACTAATTCTGCCTTAGGGTGGGGTAGGTTGTAGAAGCCAAATGCAGTGTTTGAGGACCAGCTGTCCCCGGGGGACAAAGCTGGTGTACACGGAATTCACCGGGTCTCAGATGCCCTTCCACCCTTCCAGCTATGGGTCTGGAGGAAGAGGTGAGCAGACACTGCCACGGAAGAAAGGACTGAACTGTGATCAGAGAGGACTGGACCAAAGAGCTTCGTCCTTGTCGAGTTTTTCAGGAGAGCCCCTTTCTCATTCCTGAGGGGTGAACGGTGAGGAGGTGGGGCTTGGGGTTAAATTGACACGTATTTCATCGACTCTATTCTACTTTTCTCTCTTCCCTTTCTTCTCTCCCTTTCCCTACCGGCTCCTCGGTTCCTGACTTCGTGCTACTCCCCTCCAGTCGTGTTACACTGACCTCCTTTCCATGCTCCCAGGAGCCGACAAACCGGTTGTTCGATGTCACCTTTACCTCCATAGCCATCACCAACCTGAGTGACAAGTCAACCTCTTGAACTGGAAAGACAGGATGTGCCTTTTACCGGGAAAACAAGGGCAGCCTTTTCAAAGACAGATGCCTATCTCAGCTGCTCCTAAATGCAGCATCTCATTCAGACTTTCTGAGGATATTGGTTACAGCATTTTTATGTAGGGCAGCACCTCGGACACCCTGATTTATAGGATAAAGGCTTAGTCATCTGTGTCCCACCAGTGTCCGACAGGGGCCTGTCTGTAAAGAGCACGGATGGCCTTGCCTGCTCAGCCTGCCCACCCACTTTGGAAACTCTCCCTCCCTCCCACCACCCCTTCGTTATGAAGTTCCTATTTAGCCTATCCAAATGGTCGTAACTGGTTGCTTATTGATAGGATACATTCCCATGTATCCCAGGCCACATGCCTTCTGGATTTTTGGACTTGGATCCAAAGTGGCCAAAGGATATAGGGCTTAAAGCTTGGAAGGTGCCTGTAGTCAGTTTTTTTTTTTTTTTTTAACCAGGTGAAAATGGGCAGGCACCAACAGGAAAAAGAGAAAGCCAGCACCCATGCTAGGAGCCATGGGGACGCCTGTCATCCCAGCGACTCAGGAGGCAGGGCCCAGGCAGAAGGATCGCAAGTCCCAGGCCAGCCTGGGCAATTCGCCAAGACCATGTCCCAAAGTAAAGTTAAGAAAAGGGCTGGAGATGTGGCTCAGCGGTAGAGTGCCCGCTGGGAGCATGTTCAAGGCCCCGAGCTCAATCCCCAGAACCATAAAATGTAAAAGATGATCAATAAATAAAAAGAAGTAAAAGACAGGTCCGGCTCAGGGCTCCCTGGGCTCTGCTGCGTCCCTGAACCTCTTGCCCACCCTCCATTCCACAGGCGCTGTTTTCCTAAGGTATGACTCAGGTTCCTGTTGCTTGCCATGGAAAGGATTTCTGACTCTTCACGGAGTGTGTTCACAGAATAACGAGTGAGTGGCTTTTCGCGGGCTAGCAGACCTTGGAAAGCCCTTTGGATACTCATTCCAGATCACAGCAGCCAAGGAGAGAGTGGTCTTATCCTTACCTCCCTCTGCAAGATTTCCTAACGTCCCTTGGTTAGTTACCAAAGGAGAAGAGAAAAACATGGAAACTGTAACATCTTGAATCTCTCCTTCCTTAAAAGTCCTTCCTGCTGCCTTCTGTTCCTAGTCTTGATGATCTTCCATTTTTCATGTAAAAACAGTGTTGTTTGAAATCTTTACCTCTCGCCTCTTTCCACAGTCCACATCATCTGAAATCTATTTCTATTTCTCAACCTTTGGAGTTGTTCTTAATATCACATATATCATTGTCCCCTAAGGTAAGACTGATCACTTTCTGGAGAGCTCGAGAGGCTCATCGTGAAAGGGTGTGTAGATGAGGTTCCTCTCGTGTCCAGCAACATTTACTGAGGGCCTGTGTGTGAGGGCCTTGTGGATGGTGCTGAGAGCCACAACACCAACGCGTTACAGCTGACTTCCTCAGAGAAGGCGGGTCACATAGAGGAAGCACAGTCTAAACCACCGTGAAATTCCATTTGTCTGAAATTGAAAAGAGCCTCTCAGCCTTATTTTTTTTCATTGATTCATTCTCTGTTCACTTGTTCAACAAATATTTTTGAGTTTCTGTTTTGCGTCAGGTCCTGCTCTGGCTCTGGGTTTACAGAGTTCAACAAAGCCTCTGTTTTCTTGTGGGTGAAGACAGAGAAAAGCTAGTTAACAATTAACTAATAGTTTCGAGCTGTTTTAGATAGTGACAACTGCTAAGACTGCTAATAGAAAAACCTAGAATTTTACCCCCTACCTAGTTCTTATTTTACAATAGTTCCCATGTTCTCTCTTGAGACCTTACCAGCAGCCATGATTTCCAGTTAGGGGACTCACAGTCGGTCTAGGAGCTCTGGGGAAGTTGTGTCAACACTCAGGACTGATGGCTCTAGCAGCTTATGCCCGTATCTACAAATGCCAACATCGTACTCAACGAAGCTGCCCTCCAGGAAGTATGAGCCTGAGATGCCAAACAGAGAGCTTCTGATGTTTCCAGGAAAAATAAATGGTTGCTGGGAGCACTCAGTGGACATCCGAGGGCTATCTATGGTGAATTCACTTCGGTATAAGCCTAACTTTCTCCACCTGAAGCTTTGGGGTAATCACATACACAATATCGTCCTGATAGTTTAAACCCACAGAAAAGAGCCCGTAGTCAGCCCCCTCCACACTGGAGACTGCAGACAACTTAGTGTCTCCTGGTTTTATTAGGAACCCCTGAGCTTGATTCTTGCTGGAATATGGAGACATCACTTGGGCAGTGTGGACCTCTGTTCTGAGGATTTACATGAGCTTCTCAGTCCCCCTGACATCACGTCAAACGAAATTCTCAGGCTGAAGAGATCCGGACCCCTCTGACCACCTGGGTGAATGACAGCTGCCTTTTTTATTTTGTGCTTCTTTTCTGTGCCATCAGGGACTGAGCCCATGGCTCATGCGAGGTATGATGTCTAGCAGACCTCAGCCAGTGAGTGCCAGCTAGAAGGGACATTTTCTCTTCTCTCTCCACTAGTGCTAACAAGGAGCCCAGCAGGGTGTTACAATTTGGATTTTTCCTGTCCCTTTCCATGTGGTGAGTTCATTTCCCATTTGCCTTTGCCGTAGGGCTGCAGTCTCTGGTGCCTTACCTTTATGTAAGGATATCCTGAGAAGTCCCTCATCTTGGGCATTTTTCTTTATTAGTTCATAATATATGGCACATAGTTTTTGGTGGCATGTTAGACTGGGGGATACCTGGTAATCAACTGGAAAGCATGGGACCTCAGGCGTGTAGAGGGGTGTGAACAGGTCCCTCTGCAGGGGAGAAAAGTCACTGAGAAGGGATAAGGAAGCAAACAAGAAGGTGAAATCCATCAGTCAAAAAAGAAGAGGATCTGACTTGACTGATAAACATTCTGATTATTATTGGTTGCAGGGAGATTTAGAGTCTGAATGGGGATAAGATAGGGCACTAGCAAGACCCGTACCTCAGGGTGGCACTTCAAAAACCAAGACTGCCAGGACGGTGGCTACAGGAGTCTATAAAGTGTAACTAAGGTTCAGTGCCTGTGGCTTCCTGTTCTTTCCCTGGAAAGGAGGGCATCTGGGGGCCTTGGTCTTTTAACTAATAGTTTCGAGCTATTTTTTGGGCTCCCTTACTACATGTAAATTCCATTAAGGGCTCTGGTCTCCCTCACGAAGTCTTCCAGTGTCTATATCTGTACCTGACTCACGGCAGAGAATGCATAAGTGCCAGGTCCTGGGACAGAACCTCAGCCATCAAGTGGCATTTTGGCCTGAGTGCCGAGATGATCCTGTTTCCAAGCCCAAACAAAACAGTCGGAGGTTCCAGAGACACTAGAAGTAGGAGCCCTGTGGGTTGTGAAGCCAAGTGGGTCAGGACGAGGAGCCGATGTGCAGGAGGCCTGGAGCAGGCAGGGGGAAGGGACCTGCAGGAGCGCTCTGGGCAGGGGACAGCCTTCCCTGAGGCCTCTTGGTTGCTGCAGCCTCTGGTGTGGCTGAGCTGAAGCCAGGGAAAGAGCCAGTGTGGAGTGAGCAGAGAGGTTCCAGGTCACGGGAACAGATGCATGTATGGGACTTTTTTATTTTTAAGAGAGAGAGAGAGAGAGAGAGAGAGAGAGAGTTTTTTTTTAATATTTACTTTTTAGTTTGCAGTGGACACAACATCTTTATTTGTATGTGGCGCTGAGGATCGAACCCAGCGCCCTGCGCATGCCAGGCGAGCGCGTTACCGCTTGAGCCACTTCCCCAGCCCTGTCAATGGGATTCTTAAACCACAAAAATATTTTACAAAACTTCTTATCTAACAAGCAACTCATAGAAATGGAGTCAGTTTCTAGGCCCTCTGCCTGGATATATCATTTTAGATTAGTGCTTTGGATCTTGACATAAAAAGAGGAGATTGCGTGATCTGCCTCCTCTTCCTGGAAGCCCCCGTCCCACTGGTGCTGGCCTGGGAAACTCCTTCATGAGGTAACTGCTGGTTGTGCAGTTTCTGCCATACTGGGGAGGATTCCCAAAGCATGTGCACATACCCCTGCTATGACACTTATCATATGGCAGGGTAATTCATTGTCTGTCTCTGTCATTAGACTGAAAGCCCCTGTGGAGAAGTTTTATGTAGAACTCACCTTTTTAATCCCACCAGAAAGCATGGTGACTGATATATATGAGGAGCTCAAATATTGATTGAATGAATGAGAGCAAATGTCCAGTCTGGCTGAGATAGCTTCTTGCTAATCCTGAACTCCTTCTAAAAATAGAACTTCAAAATCATTTCTGATTTTTAAAATGATTTCAAACTTATTTCTAACTTGTCAGTCCTTAATAAATTACCTGGTTGATTCTAGTCTAATGGTCTACCTGATGTCCAATATGAACTCCTGCTCTTGATGCTTCCAAGTACCCCTGTTCCACAAACGCTTCTCTACTTTGAGTTCCAGGTGCTTATCAGAGCTCCAGAATTGAGGGCTACTGTGGGAAGCCACCCATGAATTACATGAGGATCTTCTCTCAACATGGTAGTCAGGGAGATTTAGATTTTGCATTGCAAACTATCTGTGGCTCTCCCTTAGCCATAGATTGCCCAAAGCATGTGACCTTCATCTCCACTCTACTGGGAAGATACCTCATAGTAGCTACAGAGATGGGCGTAACTCCTTGGGAACTGAACAGCTCACCTTTAACCTTTTTTGGTGAAGAACATTGTATGGAAGTCCTTTGATGTTTCCTGATATAAATAAAGCAGACTTGGACTCCATTTTGCCAGAGTCTAGAAGCTGGGTCTGTCTGATGGGCTTGCCCTTCCTGTCCCCACTTTTGAAACTATTTTCTGTGTCCTGTGGTTTTATTCAGCATTCTATTTTTCCTAGCTTTTAGTTCTCCGCCAGCCCATTCCACGGAGGGGAACCCCATTTCCACCACCTGCACTGGATGTGGGCATGATCACTGGCCTGTCCTCCACCCTATCTCCCAAGACTTGTTTATTCTCAGGGTGATAATTTGCCAGCACCCAGTTCCCTCCAGCCCCTCCTTGAATTCTCATTGCAAAGACATGACACATTCCAATTGAACCCGAGTAGCTGACAGGCTGTGAGAACAGAGGTTCTGCCTGCAGCAACATGTGGTATTTCCCAGCCTGGGAAAACCCAACACAAAGAATCTCATCTTTGTTGGGTTTGTGGCCAGCTGTATCCCTCAGAAGGTAGAGGACCTCAAGGTGGAAATTGCTATTTTGGACTTTAACAGGGATGAAGTGATTTTATGATTGGTCAATATAAAGTCTTAGATATTATATTGTTCCCAAGAAGTGGGTCTTCACAGAGTAAAGGCAGAGTAAGATAGCGGGAGGAGCCCCAGCTACACATTCAGAAGCATCTAAGTTCACTTCCCAACTCAGTGTGAACCTGGGCAAGGTATCTAACCTTTGGAGATCCACTGTCCTGGTTCACATTACAGGGATGACACCTATTTTGTAGGCTTGTTATAAGGATAGCATGTGAATTCACTAACAGTGTTAACTAGAGAGTATAGGAAATGAAGACCCTTCAAAGTTAAGTAACTCAAACAAAGCTACACAGTGGTAAAGCATCATGATTTTGGTTTTATCCCTGTGTCAACTGATGTGATATGCGGTATCTCTTATTTATCAGAAGCTCTAATTAATGGTTATATGACTTTATAATTCAAGAAGAAAATTAATTATTTGATAAACAGCCCTTACTTGATAGCAATATTTGAAACTAACAACATGAAATGGTGTACTACTTAAAGAGGTTTTGGCATTCTGCAGAAGTTATCTTGGTCTCTTTACCAAGTCAATGCCAAAAAAGTTGAGGTACCATTAAAGATTAAAGGAGGCAAAAACACACTATGTCAACTTTAACTTGATTTGGCGTGTGAACAAGCTGGTTATGAAACATGTTGGCGAATTTGAATATGGACTAAGTGGTGATAATACAGAATTGTTATTTATTATTAGGGAAAGTAATGGCATTATCTATCTATTGGAGCTATAAATTTAGCTATTTAGTATAAAATGTCAGAATGTCTTTATTTAAAAAGTGATTTGGCCAAGCATGATAGGCGAAGGAACTATGGCAACGTATTGACGAGTCTGACTCCAGGGGGATGATACACAGGTGCTTTGTGCTATTTTTCCTACTTCCCTGTGTATGTAAATGTTTTCATAATATATTTTAAAGATGAGATCTTTTGGAATCCTTGCTCTAAAGAGGGGATTCTGGAGTTGAGCCATGGAGTCTGCTTCCTGACCCCATTCTTTCCAACAACTTGTATCAAAGACGGAGAGAAAGAAGACCAGGTGATCGAACATGGAAGGACTAGTGAGTGTCAGGATCCAGATTCAGAAAGATGGTGGCTATCTGGAATGCAGCTAGAGAACCCTAGAAGAAATACAGGGTCATGCATAGGGTTTTCAAAAAAATTTTAGCAGTAGGAAGGAAGCTGTCAGAAAGGAAATTCTCACTAGAATAATAAAAAATCTTAGTTGGTGGCAGGTCAGTGTGGGACAATGGATGGGACTCGGCTGCTGGGAAAGAGTGCCGCTTCAGCCTTGTTCCAGGCAGTGGGGGATCCAGGACCTGGAGGTTGAGAGTCCCATGGCCACATCTGGCCAGGCTACATCTGGAGTTTCTAGCTGTCACACGGGGTTGGGTTCAAAGAGGATGAGAGGAGCTATATCAATCAATGGCCAAAGAACCAAAGAACAAAAACAACAAGAAGGATATGAGAGGCCATTATCAAGGGTTTTGTGCAAGAGGTGCTAGTCCCACACAGGCAGGGCCATAAAAAGGAAACAGCTGTGCCTGTATCAATCAAATGAAGAATTTTTGTAGAAGTGCCAGGGGAAGGATTGCATGTATCAAATGGAAAGCATCCTATAAAACATTGTTGCTTTCATTTAATGACAGGAGAACAATGCTACATTTGGTGAAAAGAGAGAGGGAAAGAAAGAGAAAGTGCTTTGAAAGTGTAAAATATTACAAAAGCAGAAAATATTTGTTTCTAGGAGTGGGTACTAGCATTTAGGTGGCAAAACTTCAAAGGGCCAGAGATAAAATGTATTCTTGGAACTGGAAACTTGCTTGAACTTTGTAGTAGTCAAGGACCATGTTGTTTGAGTGTCAGGAAGACAGTTACATTGATAGTTTTTTGGGTTTCCATTTCCAAAGCTAGATTAGCTTTCTGGCATCTTTAAAATTAAAGTTTTTTTTTCATCCTGTTCTGTGTTTGAGTCAGTAAAACATTCAAATGGTTCAGAATTCAAAGAGCAAATAAGGGAACATTCTGCAAAATCCTCTCTGCCAATTTCTGTCCTCCAGCCATTTAGTGTCACTCTGTAGAGCAAACTAGTGTTACAAAAATCTCTTGTTTTTATGTTCATCTTCCTCTTTATGCATTTTTCTCAAGATGAGAAACTTTCTCAAGATGAGAAACAAGGAAATAAGGGTTTTCTGACTTTCTGGCTATGTGACATCCCACAGGATAATCCTATTCATGATTAAGTCAGGGATGACCCCAAGAGGTTTAGGGAGAAGTTTTCCCTGAAATAGCAGACACATGCTGGAGCCTATTTTGCTTTTCTGCACTCCCTTGGCCAGGTAGTTAAATGTCATGTTGAAGGCTTTGCAAAGAACAAGAGAAAGCATTCTGTGTGGATAAATACGGCTATTTCTCCTCTGATCATTTTTCCTGATAAGGTTACACAATTGCTTTTTTGTTCCTGTCCAGAGAGCTGGACAGTTAGTGATATAGGAAAGTGTTATCTCTGTAGTCACTGGTGTTCATTTTGTAACTCACGAGCAGTGAAATCCCCTCCTTAAAGGCCGAATCCTAATACCTCCTAAACAAACCCTCTGTAGCCTCACGGTCCCACATTTAGGGATCTCAGTTTGTATTTTTTCATATTGCTTCTAGGTCTAGGAATTGACTATTCTTCATTTGAAATGTCTCTCAAGTATAAGCTGCGTGTCTCCTACAGGGATTGGTGTAAGGGTGCTATGGTTCTTGTTCTCATTAAGTTATAGGTTTTTTTTTTTCTCAAAAGTTAACATGCATGAAGTAGGGATGATATTTAATAAAGTGCCAAATTAAGATGGCTTTGAGAGGAACATGGTTGAAACAGGATTCGTCATCCCAGTTTTCTCTAGGGGTTAGTTTAATGTTATCCATTCCTAAAGTTTCTAATTTAACTTGATTCTTAAGGAATTTGTTATAGGTTTATTAATAGAAACATGGCCCAAGCTGCTTCTTCCCCTTGTCAATATTATATACTGCTGGGCAAGGCTCTTTTCACCCGTAAGACCTCCCTCAACCTGAGTAGCTTCACCTCAATAAGACATTATAAACAGGACATTCCTTAGGAGGAAATGGTTCTGTCAAACTTAGCACACTTAGGTTACATGGAGTTGTGTAGTTTCTTGACATATTCTGGATAATGGGCAGCTCCAGAGTGGAATGTCACTAGCCCCGGAGCCAACAGGCCCCCAACAGGTTTCCCCTGAACCTCCCTCCCTCCTGTCTTCTTTTTCTGAAAGCTGCAGCATGGCTTTCCCCAAGTTCACATTTCTGTTCATTCCTAGCAGTAAAGAGTGATGGCCTAACTTCTTCCTACTCAACTCCAACTCCTAAAGGCTGGATCGTCTCCTCATGTTCCAATAGTGCCACAGGCTGGTCACCAAGCCTTCATACATGTGCTTTGGGAGACATTTAATATCTAACTATAATACTCTGTCTTCATACTAGAGAACTCCAGGACATTATTCTTTTTGATGGGATGTTGGAAATTTGCTGGTGCTCTAGGTGTAACAATCACAGTGAGATTTAGGAAGCATTTTATCTCACTATGCACATAACATTCAGCTTACTGCAAAAGCTCTAAATAATTGTATCTGAGGCACATATTTTCCCTAATGCATGGGTCCATACTCTAAATTCTTTCACTGGATATATTGATTTATAAAAACAAAAGAAAAGAATTATCAAAAAACAAAAGAAGTACTGCTAGCTGGGCTGTGTATCTGGTGATCTGAAATGATACCAGAATCTGTGGGCCCGGTTATGGACACCAGCTGAACTGAAAGCAAGTATCAGCACACAAGGAATATAGGGAATAAAACAAGTTTTCTCTTTTGGTTGGTTTGTTTTCGTGCAAGAATTGAGGTCAGTTTAGGCGTGAGGTCATTTGTTTGGGATTTCTGAAGTCCATTCTTCAAGTACAGTTGGCACAGAGGTTGGTTCTCACATGTTGGTCCAGTTGGTTCTCACATGTTGGTCCAGTTAGTCAGGATTTGGAATTTCACAAGGCCGTTGCCTCCTAAGGAACAGAAGAGACCTTTTTTACAGGAACATCCTGAAGCCGGGCAGGGAACACATAAAATTTGTAAGCCTAGACCTTTTGCTCTCTGACACTGCAGACACAGTGACCAGGACAGATGTAGAGACTCACATCCCCAAAGTAACCACACCATAAACCACAGCCGTTGGGGTGGACTTGAAGGCCCAAAGAACAGACAAACAGCTGATCTCTGCAGCACTGCAGGTGATGTGAGGAGGGTCAGGCGAGGCGTGGTTCCCCCAGCAAGGGCCACAACTGCCAATCACTTGCCATTCTCCAGGCACTGCCTCATAGTATCCACTGTCATCTATCAGACTTAACCGACAGAAATAAGGACAGAAGGATGACTTCTCTCTCTCTCCTTTGTCTTAATGGTATAAATTCTTAAGGGGCCTCTGACCTGAAGAAAGGGGCAAAGGAACTTCCATAGAAAATCAATGTCTTAGAAACACCAGGATGTCATCTGTCACAACATGGATAACATCTAAACCAAATAAAAAGAGAGATCCTTTCCAAGTTCTATTGCAATCGATGAATCTTTATAATCATACACATCAAATTGTTTTGTCTTTAGGAGAAATGAGTGAGAATGTGGCCAGAGCTGAATACCAGCAACTCTTAGGAAGGAAAAGCTAAGTCCCTTTTTTTAGAGGTAGGAGGGAATCATGGGAGAGGAACACCGTGGGAGACTGGCTGGGCAAGGTTATTTCTCTGAGTTGAGGTCAGGACTCCCCCGGACTCACTGTGTCATTGTCTTGCCCCAGGGTCCTTTCTGGACATGAAAGAATGTTGATTCTTCTCAAGAGCTTTGTAGGCATCTGACAGCATACCGTAGAAGACAGCTGTCCTGGGGCCCAGAATGGGCAGTTTGCAGGGAACGCTCTCTGGAGGTTGAAGCGAGGAGGAGGAGGAAGAACAGGGCTGCTTAGATTCCACTATTAAGGAAACTCAGAATAACCACCAAGCACTTCTCCCACCTTATGAGGCAGATTCAAAACTCATATGTTCTGAATTGAGTCTGTTTTTTAATGGAACCATCTTATCCCCAACAACATTTAAGCTTTCACAGATCTTGTCAAAGAGGCCAAAAGTAGTACCTAGAAATAAAACCCAAGTGTTAGGAATCATTGCCAATTAAATTAAAAATGAAGATAAAACATATCTGGAGCTGTAATATTAGTCAAAGGGAAAAGAGCTTTTGATTCTCAGGAGACTTTTCAGGGACACAAGCATAGTTCTGTTCTCTGAAAAAATAACCATGATCTTACAAAAAGCTATAGCACGGAAAGAAAGCATTCTGCAATTCCAAAGGAGACTCTGTTTTTGGCATAATTTATTTTTAGAGATCTTTAAAATCCTTATCATCCTGACCTCTTCTCCAAATATGATTTCCTTTGTGAAAAGTTGGTTAGCATTCAACTTCTGCAGAAGATACATTGCCTGAAGGAAAGTACAATAATGTGGGAAATAACACCTTCCCTCTGGGAATCCTTGAATGACCCTGAGAATTGGAGTCCTGAATTCTCTGGAACAAGCTCCTTGGTCAAGCCAGATGAGTGCTAGACATAGCATAGGGTCACAAATCTAGAATCCAGTTTAGTCTCATGAAGTGAGTGAAGAGGAAACAGTGGTCCAGGGGGACAGGCACAGATGGGCTAAGGACCAGATCTTAATTCTAACTTAGTGCTCTTTGTATCATATCACACTACTGTGCCAGATGGTAGGTGTAAATCAGGCGGTTGACATCAATGCCGATGTTTATAAAGAGCAAGAGCCTGTGGTGTCATGAGACTCTGGAGTTGAGCCAGAGAAAAATGCACCCAGAAGAAAACCCACAGCACTTTTGAGATATGTTCTTTCAATTTATTTAGTTCTCATTAAGAAATACTAGTAATATATAAAGTTAGGTGATCCAGAAAAAACGAGTTAGACAATCGCTGGCATACTGTGCACTAGACGAGCTGGCCGCTCAGTGTCCATAGCATGTGCCCAGGGAGCTCAGCCAGGAGGGCGACAGCTCTGGAACAGGCTGTGGTGCTGTAATACTGACGTCCAAGCTGAACAATGCTGTGGGCCCACGCAGTGCCAGCAGTCTTTCTGGGCTGGTTAAAGGTGAAGGTTTCTGGTGTTGTCTAGCTCTCCTGCGACAAAAATCTTCTCTGGTTTTGAAAGTAGAAACATGGAGACCAAACCCACACACAACTAGAGCCAACAGGAGGTCCACAAGCTTCAGCTTCTAGTCAATTCTGCAACCACTGTTCCTGCAGCTCCATCTCCCAGGTTGCTGTCCTACGTTGCATTCTGTGGGCAAGAGCCACTCCATGGCTAGCTCCTCTATTGCTAATTGAAGTTCACCCTCAGGGCTAAGGAATTAGTGAAAAGCATCATGTTACACTGTCCTCTAAGATCAGAAAATAAATGTTCTTGCTGACGGAAGGACCGGTGTGTGTGTGTATGTGTGTGTGTGTGTGTGTGTGTGTGTGAGAGAGAGAGAGAGAGAGAGAGAGAGAGAGAGAGAGAGAGAGAGATTTAGTCCTTTATAAGGCAGGTCTGAAAAAATCCAGGACCAAGGGAACCCCTGAGTGAGGGTGTGACTGACACAGATAACCCTGAGAGTAGCTTTACTCTAGCTAGCTGTGCACGCTTATCACCTGGTGTCCTCTTTATGAGGTGGTCACAGTCCAGATAGCAGCCGAGTGGGGAGCTTCCATTGGGTGGATGTTCTCAGCTCTAGGCTCTTGATTCCACTTTGGCCACGTAAGAGCCAGGAACTCAGCCAACATTTCTGAATACCTAAGAAGTGGTTCAGAGGGACTTGGCAGCCCTGCTCTGTGCTAGAAGGCAGTGAACCGCTCCACACACATCAGCTCTTACTTGGGTCTCTGGTCCTCTTTTTTGGCATCCCCTCAAGAAATCATGTCAATCCTGTGATTTTCTTTCTAAATGGATTCTCAGTTCAGTTTTGCCTCGAATCCCTAGGAACCTCCCAGGATAGCGCTTAGACTTTCTCCTCTACATAAAGTCATCGTGATTCTCTTTACTGCCTGTGTTGAATGGAAGAGCAGCTTCAGGTGGCTTCAGTTAATTTGGGAGCTTATTTGGGAATAGAGAGCTTGGGCTACTCCATACCCTTGAAATATGCTGCCCCCAAGAACAGCCCACTCCTACCTTCACCAACCCATGGCTGGTTTCTCCAAAGGATGAGTCTTAGGTCTGAAGCCTGAGAGTGAGCCACCACCTTGTTTCTGTTAACAATAAGTGAACACTGCTAAGCACGGGGAGCTCTGGGAGAAGGTGGGTGTTTTGGGGAGGCTGTGGGACAAAATTTGCAGGGCCTTTGAGGGGCCATTCCAGGGGTGTGGAGGTGTAGTTCCCTGTACACTTAGGCTAGTACCTTTGGGATTGCCATGGAGGGACTCACTATAGAACTTACTATGGAAACTGGTCAAAGCATGTGGTGTGGAGACAGCATGGGAAAGAGCATGATGTGGAGAGGGGCGGGTGGTGTCTAGGAAGGGACAGATGGGTGGAGTGCGAGGGTGGAGGCCAAATCCTCCCAGTGTGTCACAAGGCAACGTGTGACAGAGAAAGTGATAGAGAATGTTCAGAAAATTTAGAAATTATCTTAGGAATTAAATCTTCCACTCTACCACCCTGGGCATGGTATATCTCACCTTGCAAATTCTCTGAAAAGAGACTAACCTGTTGCCATGTTCTCACGGGAAGGTTTAGGTTCAGTATGGGATCTGCATTGATGAAGACTCATCATTCTGATTGGAAGAAGCAAGAATGCACATGAGTCCACTGGCCAGAGCTTGAGGAATGGGAATTTGTCTTTGCACATCTTAAAACAGATGATCTCTGGACCTCAGCACCTGTTAGCCTGGTGATCAGACCACTTTGCAGCAGTGAGATGACTGGGGGAAGAACACCCATTCTCAAGGTCTTTTATTTAGTGATATTTTCATGGGTTTTGAGAAAACTTTCATTTAAAAATATTTTATTCCACTGTCAAAACTCATATGATCTGAAAATAGGACTAAGGAAAGAATCCTCTAATTCCAGAGAAAAAAATAACACACTTACAGATCACTAATTTATCCTTAAAGAGAGAAAGTTTTGGTTAGAACCTTCTATGTCTCAGTATGGGGGAGAAATTAAATATTACCATATAGCGTAGATAGCTTTTCATTTGTTTTAACATAGGGGAGCTCTCTTTTTGCTTTCAACCCTCTACCTCATGGCAGTCAACAGACAAGTTTTTCAGTAAAATAACTGAATCCTTCTTCATTGTCCAATAATTAAATACAACCCCCCCCCCTTTTTTTTAAACTAACAAACTAGAATTTTGACTGGATGTCATTTCTGTTCCATTTTGTGGTGTTAAGAAATCACCAAATAACAACCAAACAGACATAAAGAATTTTAGTTACTAAAAAGTGGCAGACTCAGGACAGGTTGTGCGTCATCTCCTGTGTCTTCTGAATCAGATGTGACATCTACTTGGAGGCTTTATGTTGAGTTCTGCCTGAGTTCTCAAAGGACTCTCCTATCTTTTATGCTTTTCTTGTGAAGGTGTAAAGAAAGATCATACTTTCCCCACAATAGTTAAATAATTGTCCAAGAACAAATAAAAGGTGAAATAATGTTATTTAGTCTGGTTTAACAAGAAAATGAAACCATTCCCTAAACATGTGATTACTCTGCTCCTCAGTCCACAATCCTGTATCCCAAACAAATACAACCAGAACTAAAGCCATATCCCAAGGCCAATCTTTAGCTTACCTTTGGCTCACAAAATTCTCAGAGGACAGTTTCAGAAAATCTGGATTGATCACAGCTCCTGGTTGTACCTGGGGAGGAAAGTCCCACTTAGAACACTGGAGAACCACGTTCTGATGGAAATAAATGAAGTCTCCCTTTAGCAAACTCAAGTTGTATTTGACATCAAAGTCCTTTGTGCATCCTTTCAGAGGGTCTCACCCTGTCCTCAAGTCATAGGGTCTTTGTTCTTTCCAGGTTCTGAGACTTGGAAGTTAGATTCCTCGGGATGAGCAAGGCTTCAAAACCTGTTCAGACCACCATGGTGCATTCTTCAGGTCTCAGGGCCCCTCTCTCACAGAGGCCACGGGATCCTGGACCACTCTTGGTAATTCTCTGCCTTTTGTTCTGAGGGCTTCCTCTATCAGATGCTCATCAAAGTTTGTTGTATTTCTGTGCTTATTGTCTGGCTACTCTGATAGAATTTCAGCTTCAGGGGACAGAGACCACATCTCTATTTTTGTATTTCCATCTCCCAAACTGCCACTCAAGACATTTTTTGACCCCATTAGTGAAGAAATGAGCCCACTTTGAAGCATACTTGAAATTTTTATGTGTGCCCTTCATACAGGCTAAATCCAATAAAAAATTACAGAATTACTGGTTAAAATCATCTTGAGTTTTTTTTCAAGTTGATGACTAACACTAGTTAGGACTTTTTCAATATTTCTCCAAAGGGATTGTAGCTCTGGCAGTATATGATCATCACAAGACGTGGGTGCAGGCGTTCAGCTGGCCTCCTCACTGAGTGACCTGCAGGATGGGAATTGAGATTCTAACTTGTGACACAGTTGCAAATTACAATGTGTCAGGAACCTCTAGAGGTACTTGAAAGTAGCAAAAATCGGAATATCAGTGTACACAAAGGCCATCACCTACTGTATTGAGTTAGATTGTTCTCCTGTCTCATTAGCTGAGGGGAGGATGGGGGGTGGGCAGTAAAGGCTTTAGTGAGAACCAAAGGACAGTTTCTAGATAATTCTACATAAAAGGGTAGAGAATATGCCAAAGACAGATTTGGCCATTTTCTAAAATTTCATCTATAGTTGTCTCTGCTTGAAGGAAAGATGCAGGCAATTCTACCCCCTCCTGAATAGCATGACCTCTGTTGTAAAGCCTCTAAGTCCAGCAGGGTATTGCATGTGTGAAGTGGGCTGTAGGGGCTATGCCAGAACAAAACTGCCAAGGACAGGATGTTTGTTTCTGAAAATAAAGTATCTGGGGGGGGGGCACTCCTATTTATTCTTCCACCCATATTGATTTTCTTTCATTTTAACTGTACAAATTTATGGGTCAGGTATAATAATTCAATATGTGTATATAGTGTGTAATGATCAAATCAGTGTAGTTAACATTTCCCTCTTCTTAACACCTAATAATTGTACTTATTTATGTAGTACACTGTGATATTTCAACACATGTAGACAACAGATACTGATCAGATCAGGGTAATTAACTGTCCCTTCTCTTTATTGACTTTGGAACCTTCCAGCTTCTCTCTTCTAGTGGTAGTTACAGGCACCCGACTGTGCTGGAGAACACTGGAGCTTATTACTTCTAAGTGTGTTTTGGTATCTGTTATCCAACCTCTCACTATCCCCCTACCTTTTTGCCCTCTAGTAATTTCTATTATATATTCCAATCAATGTTTTAAAAACACCCATATACAAGAGACAACTTGTCTTTCTGTCTGATTCATTTCACTGAACAGAAAGAATTCCACTTTCATACATTTTGCTGTAAATTGCAGAATAATTTTCCACAATGGATAAGTACCACCCTTTCTTTATCTTTTCATCCTTTATGGACATCAAGGTGGATTCCTATCATGGCTATTGTGAACAGTGCAGCAATAAGCATGGGTGAGGTGTCTCTTTGGTGTGCTGATATCCTTTCTTTTGGATATGAACCCAGAAGAGGGATAATTGGATTGTTTGGTGGTTCCATTTTTGGTTTTCTGAGAAACACGCATACTGTTCTCCATAATGGCTAGTTTACATTCCCAACAATGGTGTATAAACATGCCCTCTTCTCTACATTCTTGTTGCATTTATTGTTTTTTGACTTTGCAAATGCCATTCAAACTGGAGAAAGATGATATTCATGGTAATTTTGACTAGCCTTTCTTTGACAGCTAATGAACTTGAACAGTTCCTTCCCAAATTTGTTAGCCATTTAAACTTTTTTTGAGAAGTGATTATTCATATCCTTTGCCTATTTTTAGTTGGATTATCATCATTTTTAAAAGTTTTTAAATGGGGCTGGGGATATGGCTCAAGCAGTAGTGCGCTCGCCTGGCATGCATGCAGCCTGGGTTCGATCCTCAGCACCACATACAAACAAAGATGTTGTGTCTGCTAAAAAAAAAAAAAAAAAAAAAAAAACTAAAAAATAAATATATATAAAAAAAGAAAAAAAGTTTTTAAATGTATTCTTGATATTAACCCTTTGTCAGACGAGTAGCTTAAAAACTTTCCTCCCATTCTGCAGTTTTCTCTTCACTCTCTAATTGTTTCCGTGCTGTGCAGAAGCTTCTTAGTTTGACATAATCTCATTTACTACGGTTGTTTTGTTTCCTGTGCTTTTGGGGTTTTATCCAAATAATCATTGCTTATATGAATGACTTGAAGTGTTTCCCCTATGTTTTCTTTAGTAATTTCAGTTTTGTGTCTTACCTTTAGTCCTGATCTACTCTGAGTTTATTTTTGTATAGAGTGAGAGAAGGGTCAAGTTTCAGTCTTTAGCATGTGCATATCCAGTTTTACCAGCACCATCTCTGAAGAGACTATCTTTTCTCCAATGTGTATTTTCCGTATCTTTGTGGCAAATCAGTTGGATGTAAATACATGGATTACTCTATTCTTTTCTATTGGTCTGTGCTTCTCGTTTTGTTTATTGTAGCTTTGTGGCATATTTTGAAGTAAGGTAGTAGGATACCGATAGCTTCTATTTGTGTGTGTGTGTGTGTGTGTTCTCTTTCTTTTATCATAGTTTTAAATTTCCTTGTAGACATCTTGTACTTCCTTGGTTGAATTTATTTCTGGGCATTTTTTGTAGCTATTGTGAATGAAATTCCTTTCATGATTTCTTTTTTAGAAATTGGTGTATAAAAATGCTTCTGATTTTTTGTGTGCTTCTTTTTTATTGCAGATGAACACAATACCTTTATTTTGTTTATTTACTTGTTGTTGTTGTTGTTTTAATGTGGTGCTGGGGATCCAACCCACTGCTTCACACAGGGTAGGCAAGTGTTCTACCATTGAGCCACAACTCCAGCCCATGTGCTTCTGATATTGCATCCTGCAACTTTACTGAGTTCATCTTTCAGTTCTAACAGTCTTTTGATGGAATTCTTAGGTGTGTGTATGTGTGTGTGTGTGCACGTGTGATCTACAAACAGGGACCCTCTGACTTCCTCCCTCCTGTTTGCATGTCTTTCTTCTGATTGCCTGATTGCTCTGCTAGTCATTCCAGCATGATGGCTCCGAGCAATGGGAGTGGTGTCCTTGTCTCATCCAGACCTTAGAGGAACTCCAGCTGCTCCCCTCAGCGTGCTGGCGCTGAGTTTGTTACACAGGACCATGATTACGAGAGGCTTTCCTTCTATACCTTTGTCAAGAGTTTTGTCATGAAACGATGTTGAATGTTTATTGAGTGCTTTTTCTGCATCTATTTTTAGTGGTTTTTATCCTTCGTTTTGTTGATGTGTTACACTTATTGACTTATATGTGTTGAATCATCCTTGTATCCCTGGGATACATTTCACTTGATCATGATGAATGATCTTTTGGATATGCCACTGGATTCAAATTGCTAGTGTTTGAGAATTTTTGCATTTATGTTCATTAGAAGTATTGACCTGTAGTTTTGTTTGTTGTTGTTGTTGTTGTTGTGTGTGTGTGTGTCCTTGTTTGATTTCAGTATCAGGCTATACTGGCCTCATAGAATGAGTTTGGAAGAATTCTCTCACTTTGTTTTTTTTGGAATAGTTTGATGTCAGCTCTTAAAAGTCTGGTATAATTTTTAGCAGTGAAGGAATCTGGTCCTGGACTCTTCTTTATGGGGGTTCTTTTGATTTCTGAGTCAATTTCATCACTCATTACTGTTCTGTTCACTCTTTGTACTCATGGTTCAATTCGTGCCTGGATGTCCATACCTTTCCAGATTTAGGGGACTTTTCAGTTACTACCTCGTTGAGTGGGCGACAGACTCTAGAAGCTTGACTGTTCTCAGTCCCATGGGCTGCCTATGCCTTTGTTTCCCCCTCTGTGCTAGAACACTACCCCCACATGGCATGGGCTTGGGTGCTGGAGTCACATTTGCTTGACTGGATCAAACTGAATCTGTGAGGTTGCAGTCCCTTGTGCTACTATGGAGGCACGTCTGAGGGGTCTCAGGGATTGGGATATGCACAGATTCCTTACCTTTAGGGCAGTATGAATCCTGACAATAATTCCCTTCTTAAGATGGTGTCTAGTCTAGCAGCCTGGACCCTGGGATTTGATGGGGAAGACACTGTCAGTTCCTTGTCCAAATGAAAGCTATAGGGCAGATTTTAGACCACTCCCCTAACTGATCTGCAAGCCCGTGATGCCGGTAGAACTTTCCGGTGGCTAGATTGCTGGTGGCTGTGCTGATGGGGCTTGCGGGCTCTTCAGTTCACCCTCACCCCTGCTGAGGGGGCGTCCTTGGTCCATGCAGGTGTGCCATGCTCCTCTTTCTATGCTGCTGTTTCAGGGTTCTGGGCCTTACAAGTCCTGGTCTCTCCTTGCTGAATTTCAGTGCTCTCCCAGGGTCATCACCTCAGAGTGCAGCTGTCTACCTGTTGTTTTGGTTTTCCTGATGGAGGAGGCCGTGAGTTCTGGGCACCTCTGTTTGCATGTCTTGCAATCCCCTATTCATTCTGAAAAAGGCTGAATAGTCTCTTTCTTCCAGAAACTGTCCCCGAGGTTTACCTTCCCTTCACTCCCACCAGGTCTGTTCTATTTCTTTTCATCATATTTTGTTGTCAATATTTGTTTATCTTTTGGCTTCTTAAAGACAGAGCTTGACTTATTCTTTTTCTCTTCATTGTACTTGAGAAAGTAGGAAAGCACATGTTTGTTCTTCTCTTTCAAGATAATTTTGACTATTCTGTATCTATTGTGTTTTATTATGAATTTTAAGATCTGCTTGCCAATTTCTTAAAAAAAAAATGGCATCTGGGATGTTAAGAGGGATGGCACTGAATCTGTAGATAGATGGGGCAGGATTGCCGTCTTTATAACATTAAGAGTTCCAATCCATGAACATGGGTTCTTTCCATTTATTTAGGTCTTATCTTCCTATGATATTTTGTAGTTTTTGATTTATAGATCTTGTATAACCTTATTCCTAAGTATTTTTGATGCTAATGTAAATGAGATTTTCTTAATTTCACTTTGGTTGTTCATTGTTAGTATAGAGAAGCAAATCAATGTTTGTGAATTAAACTTGTATCCTGCAATTCTACTGTGCATATCTATTGGCTCTAACAGTGTGTGTGTTCCCAGGACGTTCTAGATATGGGATTCATGTTACCAGAAATAGAAATAGTTTTACTTTCCTCTCTTTCTTTGCCCTAATTGCCCCAGTAGAACGCACCGTACCATATTGACTAGAAACGGCAAGTGTAGACATTCTTGCCTTGTTCCTGGCCTTTTCCCTTCTTTTCCCTCCCCGTACTACTCAGGAAGGAGGCGCTGCTGGTTACAGCCCCTCGGCTGTCCCAACCCTGAAGGATGCTGAAGAGCCACTGTTTGGTGGGGCAGTGGTGCTTCATGCATGGTTTCTAACACTCTGAGGCTTCCACCAGGTCCAACAGCAGCAGGGACGAGTGTCTGGGCACCTCTGTGTCGGGAGACCTTCCTTTCAGAAGCTGCAGCAAATGTGGGAGCATGGTGTGTGGCAGCACTCCAGTCAGGCTGGCAAGGGCAAAGGTCAAGGACGAGGTCTTGAGAAAGAGGACAGCTGTGGAAGCCCCGTGCGAGCCAGTGGCCAAAGCTGGCATGGGCCTGGGGTTGGCACATTCTCCACTGATTCCAGTCCAGATGCCAGGCGGTGCCCACACTGCACTCTGTGGTGCCAGCCAAGGGAAAGCCAACACAGACTGCAACTCCCAGGCGGCCTCCCTAGCGGCATCAGGTGCATTTCCAATTCCCACACAAAACCCTTGTGGACTGCCGCTCTGTTCCCGTCCTGCTGGCCTGAAGCACCTTTGCCATGAACTCGGGGAAGGAGCCTCTCTTGAATCTCCTGTTTTCCTTCCATCCCTTGCTCTCCTCTGACCCCACGACTAGCTCTCCCAGCCTCCTTTCCAGGTCCAAGGAGAGTCCCGATATCAGAGTTGAAGAGGTCTTCCCATCCCCTACCCTAAACTTAGCCAGGCAGCTGTATTACCTTCAACTCGAGCCTCATCCTGGCCCCAACACTAACCCTGCTCCTTAAATCAACCCTGGTCTCCTCACTCTGAGATGGGGAGCCTCCGTCTGAAATGGCCTCTTTCTTTAGCAGCTCCGACAGGTGGCAGAGGTTTGTCCTTGCTCCCTCCACACCCCCTTTATGTCCTCTTTTTTCCTGATACTCCTCCCCCACCACCACTCTCCACCACCAGCTATAGCTATGATACCAAGTGACACCTCCACTAGCTAGACACTACTGGGGAATCTCCCCAGCTTTTCTTCCCAGGTGCTGGCTACATCATGATAAACCCAAAGACGAAGCTGCTTGTTTCATGATTACAATGGTTGAAGAGGACTCTGTGTGTGTGTGTGTGTGTGTGTGTGTGTGTGTGTGTGTGTGGTGCTTGGGAGATGTTAAGAGGGGAAAAGAAGCCCCATAACCTCTGTAAGAGTGCAGTGACTTACAAGCCCAATTGGTTTACCTCATCACCTCGTCTCTTTCCCCTGGTCCACCAACCTTGGCTCACCTCTGGCTTGTTGAAATGTGGAAGGTTAAACATTTTGCGTGACCACCTTGACACATGCCCATTTCTGTCCCCCACCCCTTGCTTACCATTTTTTTTTCTTGACATGCGGAGCACAGCCTCTTATGTCTGAGTGACATGAGGTCACGCTGGTTCTTCCTGGCCTGAGGGGGAAGAGAAACAGAGAGCGGTAAGTTAATGGTGAGTTCCCTGGGGAACACAGGAGTAGGAAAGGGGTAGAGAGGCAAGAGAGGGAACAGCTTTTCCTTCCATAGACAGACAGGCACTCTGGTCTCAGCCCCCTAGGGCCATCGCTGACTCAGGTTTGTTACCTTTGGTAGGTTAGGAGGGAGTGGCCCCAGGCTGGGGTGGCTGTGGGGATGCTCCAGTGGTGCAGGCTTAAGGACCGGACCTGGGGCCAAAGATGAGGGCTGGCGTCCACAGGGGTCTCTCCTTTCCAACCTGAGCCCCCGTGGCTGAGGAACTGCATTCTCCATGGGCAGCGCAGGTACCCCACGTACACAGGTTCTCCACCAAACGTCCAGCTGAGGACTCTTGTTATGGTTTGGATCTGGAGTGTCCCCAGATTCTCCATGTTGGAGGCTCAGTCCCCAGGGCAGCAAGACCCAGAGCTGGGCTTCTGGAAGGTGACTGGATAAACAGCGGCTCTATCCTCATCAGTGATTAGCCCACTGAGGGACGGTTCATGGTTGCATGGACTACTCGGAGGTAGCAGAGGCCAGGAGGTGGGCCCAGCTGGGGGGAGTGGGAGCATCCTCTCCTCTCTCTCCATTTCCTGGCTGCCATGAGGTCAGCAGCTCTGCTCCACCAAACCTCTCCACAGGCCCAGGATCAATGTAGCCGAGTGAGCATGAATGTCGCCTCTGAAGCCGTGAGCCTAAGAGACCCTTCTCCCTTCTGACTCCTCAGGTATTTGGTCACCGCCATGAAAAGCTGACTGGCACACAGCCTATTCTAAGGACAAATGGAGGCTTCTTTTCTGCACCCTCCTTTCACCAGCCCCTCCCTGGTGCACCCTCTCACCCTGGCTCTATGCCAGCTCTCAAGCATCCATGGCCCAGCGACGTGTGAGCCATGCCACACCTGCCCCATCTCCGTAAAGCTGTGCATTAAGCCACCCACAGGACTGAAGCTGGCGTCTCCCGCCCTCTCGCTCCTCTGGGTTGGAGAGGCCACTCCAACCCAGCAAAGGTGCTACTACTGGAAGGACGGTGGGTACCTGTCTGGTCAGGGCACCCACTCCTTTCTTTTTGACTTGATCTCTGTAAAAGGGTGAGAGACGGGACTTTGGGGCATGTACACCTGCACCATGAAGCTCTCATTTATGTCTCTGGCAAGAGGTTTGGTTAGGGAGGAAATGGAAACTTGAGGTTAAAGCTATGTTTGGAGCTTTTCTCTCTTACTCTCCTCACGTGCACGGACTTGAAAGTTGCGTGGTAGGTTCCTAGAAGGTATAGAACACAGGGAAGAGGAGGCCACAGTGACAAGCAGAGGGTGACAATTAACTGAAGCCTTCTCCTCATCCACAGCCTTGTTTGCTATCAGTACATGGTGCCTGACCCACTCCTGCTGCCCTGGGGGGTGGCTGAACGGGCCTGCAAGTAGCTTCATCCTGTGAATGATAAAAGGCACTTGGGGTCTGAGGACCGAACACTCTTGCCAATGTTGGATTCTTTTGATCAATATTTAAAATATGCTTCATTTTTATAGGATATTTTAAAAGAATCAACTCAGTGTTACAATCTGGGGGCTGGCATGTTAAGGTCTGCGTGTGGGTGACTAGATCCGTTCATTCAAGAACAAACTCTGTGAGGCCACCATGTGAGGCTGCAGCAGGGGCCAGAGGACCGAGTAAGACAGTTTCCGGCCCTAAAGAGGACAAGAGAAGAACGTGAATTCACTCAGTACCTGGGATCCAAGACACAGCTTCTGACCTCATGCTGTCACCCTCTGTGTACCTGGAAGTGTGACGGGGTTGAAGGTACTGTGACAGAAACACATGGGGACCACAGTGAGGCTGAAAGCGGGTGGGCGCTCACCTAGGAGCAGGGCAGAGGGAGGGTCTGAAGGGTTACGAGACAGGCAGTGCTGAGGTGGGCATTTGTTGGCTGTGAGCAGGGGAGAGGGGGAGGCCTCCATCCAGGAAACACAGAATGACCCAGTCAGCCAGCTTCGGGTACCAGAGGGCAGGGTGCAGTGGCCAGTGTATCTGGAGGAAGAAGTAGGGTGAGAAGGGGGACTGCAGAGGGGAGTCTGTGTGGATGGACTCCTCTGCTTTGGGCTGGTCCAACCCCCTGCCAGGTCTTCCCTGACCCCTGGGGGTGGTACCCCTTGCAGCTCGGCTCCTCCATCCACCCCTCACAGTTTTGAGGTCTGACACTAAGATACCTCCCTGAAGCTGCCATTGAAGTAGGAAGCACTAGATATCTCAGAAGTGGCAACTTGCCTCTGGGCTCTGAGAGAGCAGGGAGACCACTTAGGATTGGAGGAATCGGAAAAGTGTTACTAGAAATGGCATTTACAACTGGCCTGAAGGGACGAGGACCACCTGGACAGGGTGAGGTGGCCATGGGAGAATCCTCGGGTGCATTTGTTTTTATTGTTATAAGTAGACCTTCATCGTCCCTGAAATTAATTCCTTCACCATTTCCAGACTTCTGTTTCTGAGAATACTACTACACCTACAGGGATGAGAGCCAGAGATTTCACTGCAACCAAGCAACAAATATATTTGCAGGATAATCCAGGTGCACAGCAGGACCACACTGTTTAATGACGACTCCCACAGCCACTGTGGACTGTGGACTCCCACCGCCACGTGCACTTCATCCCTCGAGTTTGCAGGACGAAGTACTTTGCAGGTTGCCCTCACTGGCCTTGTTGAGGCCTCATTCTTTAACACACAGCCTAGCGTTCCTTTCTCAGAAAACCTAGCTCCTGCCCCTCCTGCCATTTATTGCCCCTTATCCTGAGCTGGATGCCCGCCTCTCCAATTCCATCACAGACGTGGTGAGGTGGCTGTGGTGGCTTTCTTTGCATTTTTTCCTCATCTCCTTCTTGAAAAAAAAAATGTTTTCTCCATCAGGCTGAGAGTTATTTAAGAGCAAGAACCATGCCTTGCACATCTTTGTATTCCTACAACCTGCTGTGGAATCTGGCACACAATAAGTATTTAACAAACACTGGGTGAATGAATGAGTCACTACAAGCACTTTAAATTAACGGGTATAAACAAAGACACAACCAAGATTGCGTGCGTGCGTGTGTGTGTGTGTGTGTGTGTGTGTACCTAAAACACAACATGCATATGTGTGCAAAAATCACTATGTTGTTTTCAGAGGGATATTTCAGGATGCTGGTCTGGTGTGGGAAGAGCACTGGCTGGATCCTAAGGGCTGCATTCCAGACAGGGCTTTTGGAGTAACTTGAGTGCCTTTGTCAACAATGCAAATTCTCTGGGCCTCCTCTTCCCTTCAGGTGACTGTCACTGTGGCCCAAAGAGAGAGAGGCAGGCCACAATTCTGCTCACATTTTACAAGTAGAGTGAAAACTAGTCTGACCTGCAGCTCATTCCAGCTCAGCCTCACCTCCAAGAGGAGCTACTTCCTCCCTTTCTAGAGAGGGGGATGAGGGCCTGGGGAGTGGGAAGGCAGCTGTGATAGGCAAGTCCAAAGCTGATGCAGTGGCTCAGGACCCCATGTCTTGTAGGCCTCGCTCCTCATTTTGCCTTTTCCTCCCATCCCTGAAGCCCAGGTCTGGCCATTCCCGGCTCATTCTTAGTTTCCTTCAACCAGCTCAGCGCCAGCAGCAGCAGGATGGAGAGTGAACTGGTCAGGTTCACAGCACAACATCCTGGCTATAACATCTCAGCCAGAGGCACTGAAATATTAATGGAGCTCTCATTTCCCAGGACAGCAGGCGGCAGATGCAATGGGAGCGCAGAGGCATGACATGGGCTGTGGCCTGTCCCCAGAAGGCAAAGCCTGCGCTCCACTTTTAACAACTGGAAGTATCCAATACTGAGGGACAGCATCTGCTGAGGTTCCTAGAGCTGACTCTTGGCCCACGACCTTGGCTTTCTTAAATCCTAGGTAAAGAGACAGAGACACAGTCCTCTCCCTCCCCTTCTCTCTCATATACACACCTGTTCACATAACAAAAACTGAAAATGTAAGCACCAGATGGTGACTTTAAAAATAGACATCACAGGCTTGATGTGAGGAACACTGACAAGTTTGCCTCTGTCCTTCTTGCCCGTTGGCACTTTTAGTCCTTTTCTCCTTTCTCCTCCTGACTTAGCAGAGATTTCACAGGTCATCTGGTTCAACCCTCTTGGTGAATCCAACAAGGAAGTTATGGCTCAGAAAAGTTAAGAGATTTGTCCAATAACACCTCCATTAAGTTTTTGTCACTGGGAAAGTTTTTTTGAATAAAAGGGTCAAAGAGATTATCTTTTCCCAGAGGAGGATCGGACCCTTAGAAGCCATATGAAAGCATAATTATTCCAATACCCCTTGGAGTGAATCAAAAGGCAGTGGTCAAAGAACTGTCTTCAATCCTCCAAAAAATCCTGTGATAATAAATCTTTCAATCCTGTCTGAAAATACCAGTCATATTAAGAATTAAGAATTAAGCTGAATACAGGTTCAACAATGCTCTTACTGTTCGCTAGGAAACATTTTAAACACACCCCAATAGTGGACAACCGTATGCCTACCATCTGAGCTCATCAAACCTAACTCTCACCCATCAGGCCAATGGTGTTTGTTATTACTTCTCTTTTAAAATTGCATGTGTAATTATTATGTGTTTGATTAATAAAGACAGGAGTATGTGAGGTAGTTTCCTTGGTGGTCATGAGCTTTCAAAATCTGGAGTCAGTGAGAGAGAAATAAGAGCAAGCGGTCAGTGGTGAAGCAGGAAGTCTCTGTCCTCTGGCTTTCCAGCTGGACCTCTGCTGCTGCTCAGGTGTTTTCAGCCAAGGGGTTTTGTCACAGGTCTGCTAAAGCAGAACAGAAATGCTCCCATCTTTACTCTGACTCATCAGGCTGGGACAACAAAGCTGATCAAAGGGAGCAGAGAGGGTGGGGCAGGAGTGGGGGGGCTGGGACTCCCAGGAGCTCTAGGTAGTTGACATCCAACCCCAGCAGGTGGGAGCAGGGCTTTTGGCCCCTGCAGTCCTCCAGGTCACTCACAGGCTTCTGTTTTGCCTTGCTGGGCATGGCTGAGTCACCCCCTGGCACATGCATCCAACTACCACCATACACCTTCCCATCTCATGGCATCCTGAGGAGTCAACAGTCATGCCCGAAAATGGCAGGTAATGACAAAGGTCTAATGGTGCCATCAGTCCTGGTGACTAATGACAAAGGTCTAATGGTGCCATCAGTCCTGGTGACTAATGACAAAGGTCTCCCCAGTAAAGGTTTAAAGGAGGAGATGTTTAGGCTTCATTCTCCTCTTCATTCAAAACGGTTCTTTGTTATCTCTGCCTCTCCTTTTCTCTTTGGTGTCTTTGCCTCCCCTCCTCTCTGCAGGGGTCCCTCTTGCTGTCTCCCTCCCTCCTCCTGTGGCTGTGCCTCTGAGCCTGTTTCCTGTGTGTTTCTGAGGGAATGCTGCTCTGGGCACACTGTACCTGGCCCTGCCACAGGGCAGGAATGCCACTTGGAATGCGAATCTTCAAAGTTCTGCCCTTTGGTGACAGTGAAGAGGCAGCGAGCCAGGTGGCAAGACCTTTGTGCCTGTACACAGGACTGGCCTCGGCTTCTGCCAGGTCCCTGATTCAAAGGAGGGAGGAAGGAAGAGAGTGTGTCCACGGTGCGTTTCACTCCGTGAGACACAGCATAGTTTCTTTCTAGAAAGGACCAACTGCAGGCTGAGCCCGTGCTGACCTCACAGCACATGCAGGCAGGGATTCTGCTCACAGCAGACTCTGGGGCCTTCCTTCAAATTCGAGGAGGTCTGTGACAGGTAAGGACCTAATCTAGGCGCCTGCCCGGTGCCCAACAGAACGGGATCCCAAGTTCCCTTCTTGCTCTTCTGGTCTGAAAGAGCGCTGTCACTCGGAAACCTGCGGTAGGCCAGCCCCAGGTTAGGGGGTGCGGGCGAGGCACCTAGCTGGCTCAGCAGGGGTGACTTGGGGGCCTCCCACGCAGCCTACTGGCCAAGCAGCTGCTCTTGACTGCCGCCTCGTGGCCAGCTGTGAGTACTACCAGCGTAGGGAGCTGGCCCGCGTCCTGCCCTCTGCAGGTGCCCAGGGGTCTGAGCTCCTGGGCTCCTGCGCTGCGCCGGGATCTGAGCATGCCTGGACAAGCGGCAGAGGAGAGCCCGGTACGTTTAGGGCCGGGTGACTGGAAACCTTCTGGCAGTTTCTGCAGCAGCGCTCAGCCGTCCCTCCTCGCTTGGCCCCTGGCCCAGCACATGTCCCTCTTCCCTGACTAACAAGGTGACTCTGAGGACCAGCGTGGGCTCCCGCTGCTCGCGATGGCCTTCGGGTCTCCGTCCGTGCTGGGCTCACCTGCCCCGGCCTCCCTGTACGCGGCTCGGTGGCGTCCCCCAAGCATTTCCGGAGCTCTCGGCGCTGGTCCCCTTCCCTTCACCTCTTTGCCCTTCCTCCGCCCTGGCTCTTCCCTCACTGGTTAAAACAGGCCCTTCGAAGTGGGTTATGAACCCACTTCAGTCCAATGTATGAAGTGGGTTATGTCAAGAGCTTTGTAATGTTGTGAACAACCAATAAAAAAAAAAAAAAGAATAAAAAAAAATAAAAAATAAATAAAACAAATAAAAAATTATTTAAAAATGAAGAAAAATACTTTATCTGCAAAATAAAAACATGAATCAAAATGGGAAGGCACCAAATTAAAAAGCTTCTGTACAGCAAAGGAAACAAGAACATGAAGAAAGAGCCTATGAAATGGAAGAAAATCTTTGTTAGCTACTTTTCTGATGGAGGATTAATATCCAGAATATATAAAGAGCTCAAAAAACTTCACACACACACCAAAAACAAACAAAAAAAAAACATATAATCCAATCAATAAGTGTGGAAATGAACTAAATAGACATTTCTCAAAAGAAGAAATACAAAAGGCCAACACATATATTTTTGAAAAGTTCAACATCCTTAGCAATGGGAGAAATTCAATCAAAACGATATAGAGATTTCATCTCATCAGAATTAGAATGGCAGTTATTGATAATATAAATAATAATACAGGTTGGCAAAGATGTGGGGAGAAAAGAACACTTATACATTGTTGGTGGGACTGCAAATTAGTACAACCACTTTGGAAATCAATATGGAGAATCCTTAAAAGATTAGATATGGAACTACCATATGACCCAGTTATTCCACTGTTGTTATTTACCCAAAAGAACTAAAAGCAGCATTTTCCAATGTTTATAGCAGCACAATTCACAACAGCCTCACTAGTAAATGGATGGAACTGGAGAACATTATGTTAAGTGAAATAAGCCAGACTCAGAAAGTCAGTTCACAATAGCTAAACTGTGGAGCCTAGATGCCCTTCAGTAGATGAATGGATAAAAAAAGTTTGGCATATATACACAATGGAATATTCCTCAGCAATAAAAGAGAATAAGATCATGGCATTTGCAGGTAAATGGATGACATTGGAGAAGATAATGCTAAGTGAAGTTAGCCAATCCCCAAAAAACAAATTCTAAATGTTTTCTTTGCTAAAAGGAGGCTGATTCATAGTGGGGTAGGGAGGGGGAGCATGGGAGGAATAGACGAACTCTAGATAGGGCAGGGGGTGGGAGGGGAAGGGAAGGGGTAGGGGGTTAGCAAGGATGGTGGAATGTGATAGACATCATTATCCAAAGTACATGTATGAAGACACGATTTGGTGTCAACATACTTTATATACAACCAGAGATCCAGAGAACTGTGCTTATGTGTGTAATAGAATTGTAATGCATTCTGCTGTCATTTATTTTTTTAAATCAATAAAAAAAGAAAGTCACAGGTCAAAAAAAAAAAAAAAAAAAAAAAAAAAAACAGGCCCTTCGAGATCCCCTCGCCACGCCCCCTGCAGCTCGGCTCAGCCTCCCCACCTGGAGGTGCCTTCTCCTCCCACCTTCCCCGCTGGGGCTCCGCTCTCGTGGCTGCACCTGCCCCGCCGCCCTCTCGCCCTCTCGTTAGGTGGCCCACCGCTGGTCGCCACCTCCGTCCGTATTAAGCACTACTGACCGAAGCCAGGGGCTCCTCTTGCTCATGGCCCATCTCTACCGCGCTCTCACTACGCGCCAGGCACCGGGTGGGTCAGGTGTCCAGGAGGGAACACTGCGCACACCGCCTGCAAGGGCCTGCGGGGCCCAGCGGGTTTTCAGAAGGAACTGCTTTCAGCGTTAAATGTCACCTCTTCACCCCACGACCCCAGTACCACTGTCCCCAGGTGCTGTACAGTGCCCCCAGCAGCCACGATTGATTTCTGTGAGGTGGAGGGAAAAGGAGGAATTTCCCAGGTAAAACTCCATAGAGACTTGTTTGTGGAAGACAAGTAACGCTTGGGGTGAGTGGTTAGAGACTCAGGATCCGCGCAGGTGCAGGCCGAGAGGCAGCCCCAGAGGACCTTTGGGCAGATCCCTCCATATTTATTCTGGTTTCTTTTTGTTGATGTTTCCAACCTATTTCTTTATTCTCAGTTCTGGTGGACTGGGTGCTAAAAGCACTTGGGACAGGGTGACAGGTGGTACCCATTTGTTCTGCAAGTGTTGACTGAACCCTGATATGTCCCAGGTACAGCACTGTGCTAAGGAGATAGGAAATATGTCCACATTCCATGATATTCTAGAACTGCTGCTGGTTTCATTTCAATTTTAAAAATATGGATACCTTCGATGAGACATCCGGAACTTGAAACAAAACGGGCAAACCGTCATCCTTCCAGGTGGAAGCCAGAAAAGTAGTAAAGGGATGCGCAGATCTAAGGAAACAAAACAAGACAAAGTTAGAAGGGCAGTCAATGGTTTGGAGAGCCAGGCCCTTGGTTGTTTCAGAGAGGACACAGGGACACTGGAGTGGTTTCCCACTCTGATTCTGGAGCATCCTGCCCACGAAGGAGCACCCGGAAGACAGCTGTGTCCCCTAAGGCGCTTTGGCTGCTCTGTCCCTTTCGTTTTGAAGTAACCAGTGATAGTTCTAGATTGTCCGACAGTGTACAAATAAGGCAGGAAAAAGGTTATTCATAAAAGCAGAAAGGAAAGGAGTGAAATGCTCCCCGGGTCTCCTGGAAAAGTCTGCATTAATGTTTTCTGCATTGAACAAGTGCTGGTCCTTCCGTGCCCGGCCTGATTTCCTGGAGATTATGTCTCTAGGCTTAGATCATTGACTTGCTTCCTCTCACTGAACATCTCCCTCCAACCCCTCTTCCTCTGGAACATTCTTTCCAGTTAGCAAGTTACACAGGGATGCTAGTGGCAACACCAATTCTCTTCACAGGGTGACCACCTCGCTTGCTACTGAAATTCATTTTATCACAGGATGAGGAGCCAATGCCTAGGGGTGGGGCTGGCAATCACAAACTGTCCTTTGTGCAGCCCTGTGCCTGTCCTTGGCACCCAAGAAATGGGAACTTGGAATGCTGTAGTTTTGCCAAGAATATCTCTCCTCTCTAATGAGAAAAGATTCCATTGTTCATTTAAAGCAAAGGCATGTAGGAAGAGTTTGAGGTTCATGAAGCATCTACTGTTTCATTTCTCCTCTCCACTTCCGTGAAACCCGTGAGACTCTGGAGGTGGGTCTGACTTGAGCTCTTTTTGTACTTTGTCTTAGATATGGGAATAGACTGCCTTGAACTTGTCACCCAGAAGCTGTCCAGGAAGGCCAGTTTGGAACTGCTCAGGCATGCAATAAACTCACACAAACCACCTCAGTGTGACCTCAGGGGCTTCGAAGGCTGAGTGTGGCTTCCTCAGAGTCAGGCCAGCCTGGGAGAGTCCTTGGAAGGAAGGAGGTCTGGTTAGGTACTTCCCACCGGAGCCTGGCCCTACCTCCTCCAAAGCCTCAGTCTTTCCAGAGCTCAATGGGGGCGAGCCATGAGCACACTTCACTAAACCTTCTTTATCTTTTTCAGACCATTCTCTTGGGACTGCTTGCCCAAGACTATGTAGTACTCAGGGCACATGGAGAACTGTCTCCCAAGGTCTAAGAAAAGACTTTTGCCCAAAATAAACAGTTTGGAACCTAGAGCTTTGAACAGATGAGGAGTTTAAAACCCTTAAGAACTGGTGACGCCTCGCCTGTCCTTTCCCCTTGCAAAGGTTCTGCATTCCCGTCTGGTCTCCTGAGAGCTTGGGGAAACCCACAGGTGCTGTCCATCACCTTAGCATCCCCATGAAGTGAGTAGGCTCTCAGAGGCTGAAATTGCTACCCAGTCCTCCCAGCATAGACATGAGCAGAGTTTTGCTGCCTACCGTGGGGAACTTCTCCTTGCCGCTAGCTGGTTTGGCCATCGGGAGGAAAAACTGCCCCTCCCTTCCCAGCTGGCTGTTGATAAACTGTCCTCTCTGACACTCCAGGACTTGGCTGTGAAAATAAACAGGTGCTGAGAAGGCCCAGTTGTGTTCTGGGCCTGCCTTTCTCAAGGCCCGCCCTGCCCTGTCCCTACCTTCTCCCAAAGGCTTGTATAATCAGAAAACAAGGGAGCTGGCGGCAGGACAAGCAGACATTGGTGTGCTTTGCTCCTGGCTGCAGGGACAGGTCTGACAGGCATGGAGGTAGCGTGGGGTGGTGGAGGTTAGCCTATTAGATGTCAAACACTAGCAGCTTCACATTTTAAAAAATCTAAATTTCTACTTAGAATATCCAGTAGATTTGGTCACTGGACTCACATACCTGCAGGTGACACTGAAGGGATAGAGGGCAGGCTGTCACCTTTGGTCAGGGGATGCTCCCCTATTCATTGCAACCTTCATTGGCCAGTTCTACTCATTATGCCATCCCCCTGACTGTGAGCATACGATTTGTGCCCCATCCCCAACTGAAAGATGCTAAACTGCCATCACTCATGCTGACCCTTAATAAGAACTATATTACATAGCACTTTTATTTCCTAAGCAAGCCTTTGGATTAACTGAACCTTTGATTGCCTATTTTTATATATTTGAAGTTATGTAAAAATAACAGACATAAACGATACACACTCAGGCACTTTGAAAATACATGAAACTGCCTAACTGCTTACTAAGAATGTGGTGTTTTAAAGTGAAGCAAAGCAAAGGCACATGCTATTGAAATTGGAATGTGGAGATAATGTAAGGATGTCCCTCGTGGAGAGTTGCTTATCTGTGGGCAGGATGGCACGTGGCATTTACCAACAAGAGTGAATTTTCTTTTCAGACAATATGCTCTTTCTAGCCAGCTGCTTCCATGCCAGGGAGCCAGCCCTGTTCAGTCTATAATGTGCATATGAAATTGCCTCTGGGCTGCCTTTCCCTGCTTTCTCTCATTTACTCTATATCATTTCACACCACCCTTCCATTCCAGAGCAGGGCTGGAAGCCATGACTAGGAACCATTGTAGCAAAAATGAGGGAAGAATGAGGAATCCCAGTTATTTCGAGTAGAAGCTGAAATTCTCCCTACACACAAATTCCCCCGATGTTGCAAAACACAAATATGTGTTCTATATTAGTTTGATTAGAAGAAGTAGGGCTGAGGAGGTTGGAGGAGAGCCTGACAGTTAAATACAGGCAGCTGCTCCTCTAAAAAGATGGGAAACTGTAGTTCTAGACTTCTGAGGGTTAAAATCTGAAAATTTCAAACTAATGCAGAGGAGAAGGTGGGGGCAATGAGGCAGATGGGAGTGTTTTGAGAGGTGGTGTCTAGGGGTACACTTCTCTTGCACTGTTGAGTGTGGTGGTAGAGAGGAAGTTGTTCCGGGTCTCATTTCTACTCAGGCTTCTACCCAGATTTCACTTTTTCCTGAGAAACCCAGGACATTCTTGGTTGTTGAGCACTTGACTTGGTTTCTGGACTGAGCAGATGTATCCCTCCAATACCCTCTCCCTTAAGAAAACTTCTCCCACGAGAACTTTCAGGAAAGCTTCGCCTCAGTTGAGCAGTTACCTTCTGGGGAGGCTGAGAACTAATGGCTTGTTCATGTGGCTGGTCTCACTAAGCCAAGGAACCTTATCAAATTTTGGAACAGAAACCTAAAGAGGAACAAAAAGAGATCATTTTGCAGTTTATCAGTTGTCCACTGTTGTCCTAACAATGACCAGAGTAAGCTAGTAATGGCCATGTAGCAGTCCACAGTTTATAAGACCTTTTTATATTTTGTATTTGACTCTCAACCATCCCATAAAGTAAAAGAGCAAATAAGTGTTATCTCCATTTTTCAGATGAAGAAGTCAAAGCTCAGATAGTGTGAACTGCAGCTACAGATAGGTTCGTGTTTTCTGACCTCCCTGTCCACTCCGTCCTGGGTCCGGCTGTCTGCCTGTGCTTCCCTCCTGCTCCCATCTGTTTGTGAATCCCTTAGCCCTTCCAAGAAGTCGGCTGAATATGAGCAATCTCCTGCCCAAGCCTCTGGCTGTGTTTTCGGACGCAGGACTCTCTGTCCTCACCCTTCAGAAGGCCAAGCTTAGGGGAGAACCACTACAACTGGGCCTTGCTGACCTCAGCCAGGCTTTAGACAGTTAAAACCTTTCGCACCCTATCTCCACCGCAAGGGTCAGTGAACAAGAAAGCAAACTCCGTGGGAGCGGGGATTTTTATCTGTGCCGATCACTGCGGCGTCCCGAGCACCAAAGGTCCTGGATGTCTGTCATGACAGGCATGGATGCGCAGGAAGCCCTGTGCCAGGGCGGGTCATTCTCTCTTGCACTGGGCTGGGATTCGCCCTCCCAAGGACGGTCCTTTCGGCCTCCGACCGGTCTCCACAGAGGAGCAGCCAGTAGGGGGCAGCAGCGGCCTCACGCCGCGGCGCGCTCTCGCCGCGGACGGACGGGACCCGGAAGTGCTCGCCGCCGCCCTAGGCGGCTCCCCGGAAGGGGAAGTCGGTGGGCGGCTGCCCGCTTCGGCCGTGCACCCTAGGAACTCGAAGGCCGGTGGGTTCCGTGCGCGCGTCAGTGTTTCGGTCCTCTTGCTCTGCGGTCCCCTGCAGGCCCAAGACGCGGTGGCCCCGCGGTGGCCCGGCGGTGAGCGAAGCGCCCCCAGGGACACCCCTTCCCGACCCCTGCGCGGCTCTGCGGACCCCTCGGCCCCGCTGCGGTGAGGGGGGCGTGCCCGGCGGTACCTGCGTGGTCCGCGCGGAAGGCAGGAGGTCGGGCAGCGAGCGCTCCTCTGGGGTTTGCTGAGGACACTGGTGCTGCCTGAGCGTCCCGGGGTCACTGAGGGTCTTCCTGGAGCCCCAGAGTCCCGCTGTCGAGCGGGGATGATGGCCCTCCAAAGGGAGGTGCGCCCCGTTAGGTTCTGGCTTCTTGGCGGCCTTGGGCCTGGCTCCCACGCTGGGAGCGCGACCCTCTTCCCGTGTGCAGCCTGGGGTGGGTGCCCCTGCGAACCCAGTGAGAGCTGTGGGCTCTGTCCCTGTTAATTTTCATAAAGTGCATATGCAGGCCTGCAGTGGCGCTCACCTGGGTAGGGGACCTTTGGGTGAAGACGATGGGGTGAGGCGCAGATCAGACTTTGGTTGCAGTCCTGGCACCACCGTTTACCACTCTTGTCACTCTGGGCCAGAAATGCCCAAGCAATTTGGATCTCCTCTGTTTTACTAAAAAACGGGACCAATACCTTGTGAAGATTAAGTAAAAGTGCCTAGGCATTTAGCACAGTAGACACTCCAAGTGATGGCTAGCAGGTATACATTGTTCAAGGAATTATAGTTTAAAAATTGGAAGTGAAGTTTTAATATCCCAGATTATAAAATGGCAATCACATTCATTTTATGTAGACTTGTAGTAACCCGAGTTGGTTTGATTTTTGTCTCAGTTCTACTCTGACCTTTGACAACTTTCATATTTTCACAGGTCTCTTTTTCTAGGAGTTTGTCTGTGTTGTCTTGCCTCAGAGAACAACTGCATCCATTGTGGGCCTAGCCTGGGTTGTTGCCTTTGAAAACAAGGAAAGGTGGGTAGATAACGGCATGGAATTTCCAGAGAAGTCTTATTTCAAAAAAAAGGAAAACCATATGGGCTTACTTGAGGGAGATTGAACTGGCCTGAGTTTAAGGGAAAGGAGAAGATAATGTGTGCCCAATCTATAACTAGCACCAAGGAGGCCAAGTGGCAGAAGGTCTTGTATGAGCGGCAGCCCTTCCCTGATAACTATGTGGACCGGCGGTTCCTGGAAGAGCTCCGGAAAAACATCTATGCCCGAAAATACCAATATTGGGCTGTGGTATTTGAGTCCAGTGTGGTGATACAACAGCTGTGCAGCGTCTGTGTTTTTGTGGTCATCTGGTGGTATATGGATGAGGGTCTTTTGGCCCCCCACTGGCTCTTTGGAACTGGCCTGGCATCTTCATTGATGGGATATGTTTTGTTTGATCTCATTGATGGTGGTGAAGGGCGGAAAAAGAGCGGCCGGACCCGATGGGCTGACCTGAAGAGTGCCCTAGTCTTCGTTGCTTTCACTTACGGTTTTTCACCAGTGCTGAAGACCCTGACAGAGTCCGTTAGCACTGACACCATCTATGCCATGTCAGTCTTCATGCTGTTGGGCCACCTCATCTTCTTTGACTATGGAGCCAATGCCGCCATTGTATCCAGCACACTGTCCTTGAACATGGCCATCTTTGCTTCTGTCTGCCTGGCCTCACGTCTTCCCCGGTCGGTGCATGCCTTCGTCATGGTGACGTTTGCCATCCAGATTTTTGCACTGTGGCCCATGTTACAGAAGAAACTGAAGGCCTGTACTCCCCGTAGCTATGTTGGGGTCACAATGCTTTTTGCCTTCTCAGCCCTGGGAGGCCTGCTGTCCATTAGTGCAGTGGGAGCCATACTCTTTGCTCTTCTGCTGGTTTCCATCTCCTGTCTCTGCCCTTTCTATCTCATTCGCCTGCAGCTTTTTAAAGAGAACATTCATGGGCCTTGGGATGAAGCTGAAATCAAAGAAGACTTGTCCAGGTTCCTCAGCTAAGTTAGGGACCCCATTACACTATTAAGGCAAAGTGATAGACTGGCATCCTAACCAGCATAAAATTGGAAGGCAGAGAGAGCCCTTCTGGAAGCAGCAGGCTGATGTGGATGAGATAACAGAAGAAAAAATTGACAAAGGCTTGGGTGGCGAAGGTGTCATTTTATGATTAAAAAGCTTTCTGGTGCCCTCTTGAGTTATTGCCTCTCACCTATCATTCACTATAACAGATGATGTGGTCTCTATTAAAAAACAACACAACCATCAAGTTGTCTCGTGACTTTTCTGAAAGCAGAAGGCAAAAGGGGTGTGAAGAGAGAATAAAATGTATGTTTGGTAAAGACACTTCTCTTTTTCAGGGTACTCATGTAGGCTTTTATTTTTCTAGAGCTCAAATCCTAGGACTTGTGTCCAGATTTGTTGCCCAAGATCACAGAAGTGGTCATTACCCTTGATTCAGAGTGTCTACTTAGTTCTAGGTGAGGCATGTACAGTACTAATAAGGGAGGGTGAGATTGCCATAAGGCACAAGAAGAATGTTAGGGGAATTCAGAAGAGGCTGGAGAGGAGTTTACCTGGAATTGGAGACATTTATCAGCAGTGGTGTCATTTAAACTTCGTCTTGGAGGGTGGGTGGGATTTAGGTAGGCAAAGGGTGGTTTTAGGGCAGTGTGGCAAAGGTCTTTTGGGGCCAGATAAGTAACGTGAGTGACAGTGGAAAACTGGAGAATGCAAGCCCTGTCCCAGGAGGGTGGCTGCCACTCTGTTCCAACTGATTGTTTCTGCTCAGTTTGGGCTTTTCTTGAGGCTTCAGATTTCCAGATTAAATTTTCAATGAAATCTCAATAGCTGTAAATCTGATTTTTAATATGAAGTCTGATTTGTAAAATACATCTCAAATTTAAACTAACTGGGCCAAAAAATTCATTTGCAGGCAAAATGTGACAACTTCTTTGCTATATCTGTTATTTGCATAGGTGCAGAGATGGAGAGTTATGGGTGTTTAGGGTCAGAGAATGGTGGGGGGGGAGCTTTGAGGAAAAGCATGGGAAGCTTGAATAGTGATTCAGGGTCTGTGAATAGTCAGTAATCTGAGCGCTGTGTTGCAGGCAATGGGGATCAATACAGTTTGTCTAAGGAAGTGGCGAGTGATCAGAGATTGGATTCATTGTGAAATTGTTGTGTGTCTCAGTTTTCAGTTGTAAAATGTGAATGAAAGATCTCTAGAAGTGATGAAGCCATACAAAGTGTTTTGAATTATGCCTAACCCAAATACTGTGTTAGTGTTAGCTGCAGCTTGAGCATCCCTAGTCCAGAAATCCAAAATGCTCCAAAGTCTGAAATGTTTTGAGATTCAATGTTATGCCCTAGTGGAAAATCCTATACCATGAAACTGTTGCACAGACAAAATTATTTTAAAATGTATGAAATTGCCTAACTATGTGCATAAGGTATATGTGAGACTAATTTCATGGTTAGACTTGGCTCCCATGCCAAGATCTTATGTAAATATTCTAAAATGTGAAAATATCAGAACCCCAAACACTTCTAGTCCCAAGCATTTTGTGTAAGGGGTGCTCTGCCTGTGTTATTGTTACTAAGTTGATGCGCAGGGGAACTGGGCAGAGGCCAGAAGCAAAGTGCTTCAGGTGCCCACAGAAGAGCTGGTTCTTCCTGAGGTAGTTCCTGTACTGGCCCCTTATGGCTAAAAATTCATTTCATTTCAGAATTTTCATCAGGAAGGTGTTATCCTAAGAATAAGTGTTTCTATTTTTCTTAACCTAAGATTTCTCAAAAATGAATTGAACAGGATTTGGAGCTAGTTTCTTCAGCGGTGTCATCTCAAATTCTTTTTCTGATTTTTTTTTTAAATAGATGAATATTTCGGGATAAAAATGGGTGGTTTCCCAGAGGTCATTTAGATTGCTTTCACAAACCCAGCAGCACTGGTGATGGGACAGAAGGGACTCAGACCTGTGCAACTGCATCCATATCAGGTGAAAGTTCCCCAAATTTGAGCCAGTTTCAAGAATAGTTCCTCAGTGGGATGCATGAAGGTGCCTGCTGTCTTTTTTAGCTCTTTCCTGTCACACAGTGCCTGTTCTTAATTTGGAGATTCACAAGGAGCACATGCAAGGATGCACATGAAGCCATCCTTCACACTTTACCAGCCAGTCTCCAGGACAAGAAAAGCACAGTCAGCAGAGGGCATCAGTTACACAATTATACAGGTTTCAAGCTCACCGAGTTCAGGGAAGCAGGTCTGCGACAGTACCATCTTGTGGACATTATTGGTATTCCTTTTTAGAATGATATTCAGTAAGATGATTGAAATTCTTGATGAATTTTGGTTTGGGAAATAACTGAGAACTGACCGTTGGGTTTCAAAGGAGGAGGTCACTGGTGTTCTTGAAAAGAGCAGGTCATGGTGCAGTGGTGGGAATGACCTACTGGAGTGTGTTTGAGAGAGAACAGAGAGGAATTGGAGCAGCAAGTACAGCTAGCTTTCTGGAAGTTTTGTTTCAAGGGAAGCTGGGATATAGTAGAGAAAATGAAAGGGAAAGTGAAGGGCAGAACCGGCAGCCTGCTTCTGCAGATGGAAACGGGGACACGGAGGGGGTAATGGTGGTGTGTGAGAAGCGGAGCCCCAGAGGCCCAAGTGGGAGGTGGGATCTAGTGGCGTAGGAAGATGGTGGACGGGCAGGGATGGCCATCCATGGGGCAATGGAGGATGGAGGGTGTGGGTGCAGGTGGGATAAGAGGGTAGATGAGGCACGGGACTCTGAAGTTCCTTTCTGATTGCTTCAATCATCTCAGTGGAAGTGGAGGCAAGGAATCAGGTGAGAATGACGAGGAGGGGAGGTGGGCTGAGCAGAGAGGTGTGAGGAGGTGTGACAGACTGGGAGGAAGACTGGTGGGAGTGGGAGTGGTGGGAGTGAGTTTGGGGGGCCTCCTTTTCACCTTGAAAGAGGTGTGGTCTGGGAGTGAGGGCTCCCTCAGCCCTCGCATCATCAGGACCACGTTTTGATGGTGCACTAACAGGAGTGTGGGCTCTTCTCTGGGTGGTGAGTGTTTTCACAGGGGCTCTTTGGAGATAATGTGCCAACTTCCCACAGCAGGCAGTGTCTCTCTGGTGTTCTGGAAAGCCCAGTTCTCACTAAGTGAAGTGAACTTAGCCAGGGTTTAACCAAGACCCTGTGGAAGGGGGGCCTGAGGAGCCCACTCCTTTAGCCAGTGGGAGGGCTTAGAGCACTCAGTGCAGGGCGAGGCCAGTGCAGGGGCACCTCTCAGGGTGCTAGTTTAGACCCAGCCAACACTTGGGCTTTGTGTTTTTTTCTCTCACAATTCACAGCAACCATGCATGTTGGTTTGTTTACCTTGGGAAACAGCAACAACTGCCAGCAAACCCAGTGCCATTCCCTTCCAGGTGTATTGCTATGTCTGCTGGTGGAGGAACTGAGAAGCCACCCAGCTGCCAGCACTGCAGCCCAAGGGCCCACAACCCTCTTGGGTTGTGCCGCCTCAGCCTGTAGGGTCATGCAGGAAGGAGCTAGAAAAGCAAATGGCACCAACTGGCATTGGGGTTCACAGGCCCCCCAGGATCAGCCTTCTGCCCTGAACAGACTAGCCCTACAGTTCTTTGACCAAAATGCTGGCAGGATGATGGAACAAATTGATTTCAGCAGTGCTGGGGTTGAAGGGAACGATGGTCCCGTGGGCCCCTTAAAAAGCTGGCATAGAGCCTCTGCTTTCTTTCCCAAGCTCGGCAGGCTCACTGCTCGCCATTCCAGGATGGGTCTTGTGCCCAAGTCACATTTGGACTCTGGAAAGTAAGAACACTGCAGGCCTCCTGCTGTTTTTAAGTTGCCACATGTACAGATCTTTTAGGCCTGAGGAAGCTTTTGAGTATGTAGCTGAGAGCGTTTTTGTCTTTAAGAGGGAAAAGGCAGGCAAAACCAACTGTCCCCTGGCTCCCACTTGCTCTCCACTGCCTTCTGAAATATGCTGGAGAAGAAAGTGGAGCCCCTCGAGCCTAGACCGGGGGGCTCAGTAGTGTTACACCAGCTTCCAGATGCTACTCCTTCAGCTGCTGTTTTGAGGGGCAGAACCTGCATCAGTGCCTCCTTAGTCACCCTGTGGAGGGCCCTTATGTCTCTTCCGCCTCTTGGGGTTTGTGAAGGTGCTCTTTCCTTTGTCTTGTGACACATGTTCATGGGTTTCACTGAACACGTGAACCAGGGCTGAAAATCAGGCCTGATGTAAAGTACCCTGAAATGTGGTTAAGAACTGAGTGTGGAAGAAGCAGTTTGTCATCTTGACTCCTCTGGTAACCCGCCTGACACCTGGCCTGATATCTTAATGTGTGACCGTAATATGACAAAAAGGCCTATACTATTATGTGGAGGGGGCCGGGCCCTCCAACGGGCACACAGCGGTTAACGTAGATAGTTCAGTGGATTCACTCAGATAGAGATTCCTGTAGTAAAAGAGCTACAGAAACTGTTTTCTTTTCCAGCAATCTTAAGTTTCTGTGAGTTTCATTCATATATATATATATTCACCGTTGGGAAGGTTTACTTCAGAATCTCAGGAAACTGGACTAAAGAATCCAATATCTATGTGACTTATAGGCCAACGTTGAGTTATAGGCCAAATGTTGGCAAGTACAGCTGTTCTTCAAACCACAGGACAAAGATCATTGTGCTCCCACCCATTGAAGTCTGCTCGCCTGTAATAAGCACAGGTTCTTCCTTACCTCCTCTGGCTTCCAGGTTCTAGGATGTCTGTTGAAAACCCCTTGATGAACAGCGGTCCCCAAGGCTCATAGATGTCTACTTACCAGGGAGGCCCCATGAGGGAAGGATTGGATATCGTGGTTTTCCTACCTTCAGTTTTTTCTTTTCCATCTCCTCGATTCTGGGTTTTTCCAGCTGTGGAATGGGGAACACCAGCTCCCCTCCCTGCTGCCAGTTGAAGATGGCTCTAGAGTCACCTTCTTGAATCCAAAGCCTCTTGGTTAGGAGCCAAAGTAAGTTGGCAGACCACTTCACAGTTTCAATACCATTATGCCTTTTTCTGAACCAACACCTGTGGATTTAGTCTTGCATTACATACTCTATTAGGGATGGGAAATTTGGTCTTTGATTGGCTGAAATGAGTTCCAGATTTCTTTCTTCATCAGAAGTCACAATCACCATGTTCTGGAACATGAACCTGTTAGGGCAAGCAGGTCATATAGTTCTAGAACTCAATAGCTGTCTTCCCAGAAAGATCATAGCACTCAGCTATAATTACTTCTTAAGCCATTTTATAAGCTACTTTTATCTTGTAACTTCTTTGGTATTCCTGATGTCTAAGGGCATTCTGAGAATTCAGGAGTGACAATACTTACAGAATATTATTTATTTATTAAAGATATAATAGTTGGGTTCTTCATGACCAGAGTTCTGATCAACTCTGAGGAATGCAGTACCTTTCCAGTTTTCTATCAAATACAGAGGGTGGAGGAGGGGACAGGGACAGAGAGTCCCTTGCTGGAGAAGGGCCTGCTATGAAACACAGGGACACTATTGATAGTGCATACATATTGACAATCCTTAGCACGGCTAACTGTACCGCAGGCTGCTCTCTCCCCTGATTGCTCCCTTTCTATTCTTGCCTATATAATGAGAGGAAGGGAGGCTGAGGAAGATCATCATTTTGTTCTGCTCTGACTGGATTTTTCTCCTTGTCCATTAGGTCAACTTAACTGTCAAGACGTCTGAACTTGGCAACACTGTAGAAAAATAAGTCCAAGTTTTAGACAAAGAGTAAAAGTACCAAACACTTAAAAAAGATGAATTGGAAAAAAGCCCTTCCCCCTGCGGACCTGTTTTTGAGTGGGGAGGTGGTAGAAACTAGCCTAGGAATACCTTGTGTCAGGGTGAATGCCACATGTCTGGTGGGGTGCCTTCCAGTAAGAATGCTGACTGAAAACCAAAGGCCTGGACTGGGGTGGGGGCAGGCAAGGGACAGTATGCCGTGCCTCCAGGTACACCTGTGGTCAGCTGAATACCTTGCTTTGAACCCTTTGAACTTTGGCCCTGGCTCTACCTGGTCACCACTGAGCCTGGGATACAGTAGATAGGAGGTAACATGTGATGGGAAACCTTTAGCCTGAGAAACTGGTTTTGCATTTTTGAGTAGAGAATTCAGTTCTCATAAAATTATATTCTCATGGTCCAGAGCAAGAGCCCAGTTAGTGAGGGGTCTCCATTTTCCAGCTGGCAGGTCCTACCCACCTCTCCTCCTGCCTTTCTTGCCCGGGCTCATGAGGTCACACAGAAACGCAATGCCAGGGATGACCGACTTTTTGACTCTCTGATGTCAAAAGTGATTTCCTTCAAGAAAGTCTACCTTTAAATTCTAATCTGGGCCGCATAAATCTTCGAACAGAAAATTCTGATTTAAATTAAAAACCCTTGAGATGGCTGCTACATAATTGGCAGGTTGGACTGTGTTGTCTTAATAATAAACATTTTATTTGGACAAATCTTTGGGACACTTTAATAGCCTAAAATTTCAGTGTTGGATTATCATTTGAGGACTGAGACATAAAAATGTTCTCTTCCCTCTCACTTGTGTAGATCCATTTTCTAGATCTTTTCTGACATGGCAAAGCCTCCCGAGGTGGCCAGACTTCCTCCCTGATGTGGTTTCTTTACCCCAAAATTTGCCAGATAGAATTTGTGGGGTTGTATGTTTCAGGCCTAGAGTTTCTTACATGATCTTCCATATTTTATCTCCTCCTCTAAGAGTGTTTAGAAAAAATAATACAAATAAAAAATATTTTTGGTGCAGTAAGAATAATGGGATTCCTGGAGGCAACTAAAATCATTCAGTCTTCGTTTCTCTAGGCATCTAGGATTTTCCTTCATTCTTTCACTCTTTGTGTTGAGTGGGCATTTCAGTTGAAGATGATTATTGTTGCTTGGCAAGGAGCATCTTAAATCACAATGCTCCAACAATGTAAATATTATGTTCCTTAAGATATCAAATTATGCAGTTTTTCACCTTACCTGTTTTTTGTTGAGACATATTCTAATTTGAGTCTTCTTTAGAAAATGAAACAGAACACTTTTCATTTTTTATATAGAATAAAATTTTTTAATTATAGACATGGATCAAAAATAAAAGTTTTTATGTACATATGACATATAGTGCAAACAAAAGGTTTTTAAATACCACGGATGGACGTGTTGTTGGAAACAAAAAGAGATGAATGATGGGGGTTAGGATGGTCGTCCAGGAACGGCAGGAGGGGGTCGCCTAGTGAAAACAAAACAAATAACAAAAGGAAAACACAGATACAGAGGGAGAAAACAATGTTTAAATTATGAAATAAAATAATAGCATGCAAAAATATCTCACAAAAGCCAAATGCAAATCAGACAAAAAACAGGCAGACATGCAGGGACATGTAAGAACACCAAGTGGCCAAATTAGCAGTTCCCAGCACTCTCCCCGATACAGCCGCCTGCGAGGTGCCAGCCATTGCGCCTGCTCGGAAATCCTATTATTTTGCATCAGAGAACTACAAATCATGCAATTATATATAGGAGAACTAAGAAGAGTACCTGGGCTAAATACCTGTATAAGTTGTACATTTGTTTCCCAGTCCTGATTTTGTGACTCTATTTCCAAAGACTTAACTGGATATTGTGAACTCTCCATAGGGGCAGAGGCACTTGATATAGAAATATGGCAGGTGAAATTTTTTCTAAAGTGAGGGAAATAGCAAGGTTTCAGGATATCAAGTGAATTATGAAATTACAGTGCAGAAGGTGTCAGGGGTTAATCTCACAGAAAAGGATTTAGAAACAAGAATTTGCTGCAGGTGAAGAGTCCTGACATGTGATAGCTCAGAATCGGGCCTCAGGACACTAGTAGGCCAGGGCTGGTCCTTGATGACCACAGGATTTTGTAGAATTTCCTGCTGAGAGTTAGATGCAACTCATATTCTGATTTATTGTCAAGTGGGTCAGGGTAAAGCTGGTTTTCTGGATATTTCTTCACATTCTTAACCTGACCTGCATCTCATCAGGCCCAGGGGTTGTGAAGTCAGAGTTGTGCTTCATCTTGAACCTCAGCCTATTTGCCAGGAGGATGATTTGCAGTGACTGAAGCTACAGAGACGCTTTCATTGAACAGCTCTGTTGTAGACAAAGAGCAGGCCAAGTAACGCTTTCCCACTGGCTTCCAGGGGAAGTCTGCATTTTAGAAAGTGATGAACTCAACATTACAGCAAGCCAGAGGACTGTGAGCTATCTGTACCCCACTCTGGACTTTGCTGTGGCTGCTCATCCCTGTGCAACATGCTTCCACCTCAATTTACAAAAAGCCAGGAAGTGAAGCAATACAGTCTATAAAAAACAAAACCAAAACAAACAAACAAAAAACTTTTTTTTTAAACCTTCTGTTAATAGAGTCAAACTGAACAGGCTATTTCTGAGCAGTGATAAAGTCCAAGGCCAATCTTTTTTGTTGGTCCAATTTAAGCTGGTTACACAGAGGCCTCCATCCATTTAAATGATGAAGAGCTTGTTATTAGCACTAACCTTTCAACTGTGGGGGGTCTGCAAGCCTTTAGCTGGTGAGACCCAGGGAATGGGTATCCCTGGTTCTTTCATGAAGAAAGTATAATTGAATTTCTGTCAGGCTCAATGAGATTTATCACCTGCCCAGCAAACAGAAACTATTTTTGAGCTCTGAAGGGGCTTCAGAACAGTTTAATGACCTCAGCAGGGTGGGGAGGTGAGCCATTAAGGCTGACAGCAAGTCCACGGTGATGAAGGAGCATCTGGGAGCAAGGGCCAGGATGCTCGCTGGGCAGCTAGACTGGTGTTCCAGTGCAGAAACAGGATCAGAAACTTTGGGACTTGAAGTGCATTTCACCAACAGCTAGAGCATTTGCTGCAAATATCAGAGTGACCCTCAGGCCCTGGGCTCGTTGTTTCCCCTTCACGTGCATCTAGCTTTCCTCTCTGCCAGATGTTGTCAAGGCTGACAGAACTTGAAGGGTCGGAGTCAGTTGTATCCTGGACCTGGCCGGTTTGGGTTTTTGCTGTTTCTTTTCCAGAATCCCTTACATATTATTTGAATTTAAGAGCTGAACATACTTGAAATTTCTTACATGTAGAGCTAAGAAGGTGCCTCATGCTTTCATGTTGTTGTTCCGCCATCCCCACCCCCAGCCCCGGCTCAGCAGCATGAAGGTGGGAGTACTAAATGGCGATACTGATTGGCTAACCAGTATACTAGGATTTGCCATATAAGCAAATCTGTCTAATCAAGATTATAATTTCAAGTTATATTTTCTTCAGCATCCTGAAAAATAACTTCCACAGACTGTTTGGCCAAAGCATCAAGGAGAATCTGTATATGGATCATGGGCATAATTTATATTTGAGTCAATTTTTACTCAAAATAACAAATTATCCATTATTCCCTCGGATATATCTCAATGCTGTGAATTAGTCTGATGGTGACACTTCTTCTGGCAAGATTCCTAGAAAGCTTTTTCCTTTTCTGTCAAAAGTCTCATAAACCATTCTCTGCTTGCTCTGTTGGCCCCTAATTTAGGTAATTTCATCTCTCAGAAAAGTGCATGAGTCTGAAGGTTGGGGAAGATGAGGAAAGAAAGGCAAAGCAACAGGTATTCTTCTCCTTCCTTTTCTGATGATCTCGGACCTTAAATCAAGTTGGATCTGTCTTCACAATAATTTCATGAAGGTACCGTGATTAATTTAACGTAGCTCTTTTGCAGAACATGGTGGGTAAGTCAGAAAACAGTCTGAATTCTTTGTGAGGCTCATTAAGGCTTGTTGCATGTGTCTCTAGTCTGTTTCCAAGTTTCCTGATCCCATGGGACCTGCCTCCTGGGGACTCAGACATGACTGTGAAGAGGCACCAGAGCTCCAAGAGGACTGTCCTCAGTTGGAAACTCTTGAGGCCCTTATACTTGATTTTGTCACTCAGCTTTTTGTTGCTGACCATCCATACTGGGACAGTCACACCTAATGACTTTTTCTCTTGCCTAAAGACACAGAAGCAGAGTGCATGTGCCTCAGAACACTACTTCTCTGAGCTGTGCTATGAATAAAGCTTCTATGATTAGATGAGAAACATGAAGACACTATTCCTTTCTTGGAGATTCACAATGGGCTCTGATTTTTTTTCCTTCCAGTAAAAATCAATTTAATTTTTAGTCATCATCTCCCAGAGCATATTTGACCAAGAGCTCTGTTGGGGGGGTGAGTATATAAAACGTTAAGAATCTCATGGAATGAACTTTGGGAAACTTTGGATGAAGGTTGTAGTTTCAGCTGCTATCTCTTCCACGTGTTCCAATTATTAAGCTCCCTAGTGAAAAGAACAGATCCAAAAAGCCAAAATTCCAGGTGTGCTGGAGTATGGGGAGCAGGGGATGAGGTCAGATACTGTTCTCAACATGAAATGTAAGGATTCCCACAGAAAAACCAGAATCTTGAATATAAATCAAGCAGAGATTTATACTGATGCCAGAACTGTTTTTAAAAACCAAGTGGAATTTTGCCAAATAAGGTTCTTAGCTTTGGGTAGGTTTCCTTAGAAACTATTCTGAATATGTTATTAACACCCTTTGGATTCATGCAGTGGAAACACAAGGGTGCAGCCTGGCTCTCCTCGGAACCCCTCTTCCCGGTGAAGCTGCCTCTGAAGTAGGGGAGCTCCATCATGGAGACACCATGGACATAGATGAGGACATCACAACAAGGTCAGGTTGCTCACACCTGACCAGTCCAACTCCTCTCTTCACAGACAGCACATCCTAATAGTGGAGAGAAGATAAACCTGCAGTTCTTTCTGCCTGTCCCTTGTCTTCTGCATTTGGGGCTGTGTAAGTTGATACAGAACCCAACCTCAAAATTCAGAGGAGAGTCTTTCTCTCTTCTCTGGAAACTTGATTAGGACCAGCCTGTGTGAACCACTCATGCACCAGGGAAACCAGAAGGTAAGTGTCCCCCCACCCCCACCCACTGAGCAGTAACTGAGGCCAACTGTTGGTCCAGGAGCTCATTATTTGCTGCAGGAAATGCCTTGTGTTGACCCAGCATATAGCCAGAGCATCATTCCCCCTTCTACCCTCCTGGATTTTACACGGATGCTTCCTTTTCAGTAGCAAACTGTCATGGTGCTTCTTGTTAAAAGTCACATCAAATCCTCTGGCTGTCTAAAGTTTTTTGACAATTTCTTCAGTCTATTCCAACAATTTCTTCAAATTAGAGAAAAATATCTCCCACTCTTCTGCCTTTGATTTGTCCAAACTGTTCTATTTAAAAATCTCCTCTTTTCCCAAATTAATGGCCAAAAAGAAAGATGTTGTTATTCTCCACTTTGATAATTCTGGACCAATTGGAGCAAAACAGCTATAAGTTGTTAAAAGTCTCAGGCGTTACTCAAAGGTACAGACAGGATTCAAAGATATACAAGAATTAGGAAAGAGGAGGTCCTTCAAATATTATAATTTATTTCAGGTTCAGAAATACAGCTTCACATTTTCACAATAGGTACATGTGACCTTCAGGAATGATACAGACTTTAGAAATTTGCTTCAAAAATTCCATTCAGAGTCCATATATCAGCAGTGAGAAATCCTGAAAGTGCCAAGACGACAGAGGAAAGTACTCTGGCTCATGTTAATTAAAGAATCAACAGAGAAGATACGATTTGTTTTTGTATACTTCGTAAAAAAGCAAAAAGAGGAATTTGATTCAGAAAAGGGAGAGAGAATGAACACAGACAAGCACAATAAAGGCTGTACACGTGAAATAAAATGCAAATCAAGTTAACAGGGGTAGGATTTCTGGTTGGGAGAAATGATTCTTACAGACTGGCAGCAGTCAATGCAAGAGGGCAGAGTAATTTGGGTCCTAATTTTACAAACATTACATAATGAGCAAAGTTGAAGGAACTTAAGGGTAAAGATTAAAAAGAAATCGACACCTTGAGCTGAGTCATGTGTGAATCCTCCACCAGAGTGAAGTCTCAGCAACACACCAGTGTGGACAGGTCTGAAGACAACAAGGGGCTCCTCCTTGCATTTCCACTCTTGCTCCCTCATGTATACTCTTGCACACATCCACACGCGCACGCGCGCGCACACACACACACACACACAGTGCAAGGCATATCTAGCGCACTTCAAAAATAGTCTTAAAGTTTCACACGCAGAGCACCACATAATTGTAAGCATACCAGCTAGACAGAGGACTAAGATCATCCAGGAGAATGTTTGAGCTCTTTGGAAAGGACTGGGTGATCTGGTGAACTATCTGTTGCTTCTCTAACGTCACCCGCCTCATTCCCACCAAGCTGAGCTCACAGCTGGCAATCCTCTCGGTGGAACAATACAAAACTCAGGGTGCAAGTCTCGTCTATCATTTTCTTTCAGTGAATTCAGCTGAGAGACCTACTTTTTAGACTTCATTCTTAATCGTAAGGAGATTCCAGTCAATTTTAAATAATTACACCATTTGCCAAAGGTAAGATGTTTACCTGGAAAAGTAGAGAACCTACTTCCAAGGAATTAAGTAATTTCTCCCCCCATTTTTTGCAAATTTTACTTAGGAAAAACCCACAACTTTTATTATGTTGCTGAATATCTGTTTTTTTAATACTTAGTGTATAAAAAAAACCAACTGTATAGCACAACTTTTTAAGATTCAGCTCAGCAATCTCGAATTAATTTGTAATTTTACCTAGAGATCTAAAAGGAAGGTTTCTAGATCCTACTTATCAAACTACATGGTTTAAGGTTATTTCTTCTTTGACAGCAGTGCTGTGGGTTTTTGTATACCTGCCTGGACTTGTTGTCTGCCTTACTGTGAGCTCTGGGCCTCTCAGAATAAATGCAATCCGCAGTGAGGAGATTAGGCAGACAGCAAACTAGTGTCACCCCATGTAATGGCATATCCCCCAAACACCTCTTGGATTAGCACAATTTAAAAAATATATTCCTATGCACACATACTGAGCACGTGGATATAGATATTTACACCCGTACATATGCACATATGTACAACACACAGAACGATCACTTTCATGCTTGTGGCATTTTGACGAGTGCTTTTAAACCTACTTATTCAAGGGGACACAAAATACATGTACTCACAGAAATTTACTATGCATATATTGTATATGTAGACACACATGCATAGAAAATGTGTTTGTACACAGAAACATTAACATTTATCACAAACTGGTGTTAGGTCCCATTTCATATTTAAGAATTATGGCTACAGTCTATACTAAATAGTCATAAGTCAATCTGTGTGACTACTTTTAAATTCTAAATCCAGAAGGCTTATAATTATATCACAGGAACTGGTTTCCTTATGTTTGGGGGCAGAATGACTTTGCATCTGAACAAATAGCAAATTTGCTAATAAATCGACCCTACTGCTCTTTTATGTTATGAAACACAGCTAAAAGCAATATTCAGAAGGGTATTATTCGTAGATGATTTTTGGAAATGTAATATACCTGGTGTAAATCAATACTATCTTAATAATCTGTCCACAATTGAGTAAATGGTTATTCCAAATGGTCAATGTGCATGCAAGATTTAGCACGTGACAATAAAACTAGATGTACTTATGAAATAAACATACACAGTTAATGTTTTTAATCCTAAAAACATTGATTTTTAAGATGATGCTAGACAAGATGGAGCTACATTATCTTGTTGACAGCCTCAGAGCCGTCAGTAAGAAGTTACACAGCAGATTAGAAATGGAACGGGGATACTCGGCTCCTTGAACTACAGTCCTATCTTAAGGCCTGATGCGTATGCTGCACCTATCACCATGCACGCTGCAGAGTCCTTCTCATTGGCATCTCCTAGCAGGACGAAGCCGACTAAAAATATTTTCCAATGTGACTGCTGAAATTCCAGAGGGACTGGATTCTATTAGGCATAATGTAGGAGTGAAAAAGGATACAAATGCACCCATAGAGGGAGGCAACTGAGACAGTGCGAATGTGGTACTATAACCTAAAAGCAAAAGCCAAAGATGACAAATGCCATTGTTCATGACTGTCTACGATCAGTGGAAGGAGACCTGGAAAAAAAATCCCCCACTTCCTTTGACATAGTTTGTGCTGATCTGAGAACACACCAGTGGTTGTGGTTGCCCACAATATTTTCCTCTTAACAGAAGGAAATTTTTGAAATACAGCAAAATGCAAAACCACATTTAGCAGAAAGCCAAACCCTGAAGTATATGATTCGTTAGCTGCCTATTTTAGAGAATTCAAAGGAAGAAGCAAAGGGAATCCTAAAAAGAGGGTGTTTTATGAAAAGATCTCACTGCGGATTATTTTACCATGTCTATTTACTTAACATTTTCCCACTTATCTGGGACACTATTTTTAAAATACTCTCTGTATCTTGCATGTTGGTTCCATTCACAGAAAAAATAAAATACGAGGGGATGAAGGGTGTTGATGTGCTCTGTCTATACTCCCTTGTAATTTTAAAAGTTGAAATGTCCTTTTTGTAAACCTCATATTCTTTAACTTTTGCTAGCTGTAACCCTTTAGAATACAATCAACATAATGCCATTCAACTTGGCAAGTCCTCTTTTTAATAATGGTTAAACATCTTTACTTCATACTTTATGGGTATCTGCTTTGGGTATAAACTACACAGGAAATTAAAGTTAAGTTAACATACAAATCATGTCCACTGCTTTCAAAGGGAGACATTTCAGTTAGTACAACCTGATTTACTTCCGTAGAATATGAAATAATGTCATGGGACGCTCTGCTGTCTGGGAACAGTTAGCAGACAAAATTCCAACTGGCTTCTGGCTGATTCCTACATGTTAATCATCTGGTTGTAGGTAGTTCAAAACTGAGCCTCAAGACTGAACTATTAACCTCCCAGCTAAGCTGTTCTTGTAAATTTTAGAAATTGCAAATTTGCCTTGGATCTCGATGTTTCGATTCCATTTTTCTGGAGTGGTTGGGGCAGGGACCCTGAGGTTCACCTGCAAAAGGGTGAGCTCTGCTTTACACCTTGGCCTCTCTCACCAACTTTTCTTTCCATCCCAGGTACCATTCTTCCAACGTGACTATCTCACAGAAAGCCTCCAGGTTTATTAAGAAAGCGTAGAATGGACAGGACACTAAGCCTGGTTTAAAGGTGTTCTTACATGATCATTAATATGTAAATAATGTAAGGGAATTGCAAATTAGCATGGAAAGAAAATTGTTGCTCCCACCAAAGTAGCAAGAATAAACTGGAATTCATGTCAAAGTATAGTCAGCCTTGCCAAAAATCAGATCTACTGGAAAAACTGAACATTTTCCATGTCAGCTTTCACTGTAACCTTCTAGGAGAAGGTGAATAAAGCGAACAAAGAAATTATATGTTCCAGATGTTTTTTGAGATGCGATTATTTGCTTCTTCCTTGAATTCCGAAACTAGCTAAATCTATTAACTGATTATCCCAAACAGGCTTTGATTCACTGTGGCACATGCCTCAAGTGTGAAGCAAAACACGTGGGCACCAGGTGAAGCTCTCTAGACTAAACAGTGCAGACTTTTCCTTTGCAAACTATTTTGTGCTTCTGGAAAAGTTTTCTTCTTAAGGAATCCTACAGTCTTATGAAATAAAGAAAGAAAGAGGAGCTAACTATGGGGTAGGTGATAGCAATGATAATGGACAACAGAATTTCTGCCATCCTACATGGGATGTGGGAAAAGAAATATGTATGGCTTAGTTCTAAGCACACTATCTCATTTCCATTAAGAATTATACTTAATGTGCTACCTGGTAGATGGCCTGCAAAACTTGTCTGAAGCCATTGCAAATGTATGCCAGGCAAGGTAAATGATACCCAAAGTAGAGGACTGCCACACAAACCTACCTGGGTCAGTACAACATACAAAGCCTCTGCAGGTAGCAGTTATGGAGGGTCAAACCCCAAAGGTCTGATGTATTCTTGAGCAACGAAGGTGAGTGATGAATGCATTAGTAAAACTGGTTACTTGCCTACTGATGTCCACACATGCGATACTCATGATTTGCTGCAACAGCTATCAAATAAGTTGCTTTCACGTAATCGTTAGTGATTAATTGCCATGCCAGACACTTCATTTAGTCTAACAGGGAGGATTCTAGTGGACGGATTATAGTGGGGCGAGTTGGCGATGGGGGTGGTCTCCGGCTAGAAAGAGAGAAAGAGACAGGTGAAGAAACAAGTCGAAGAGTTGAGAGTTGTTCCCAAGGACACCAAAAGAGAGCCATCATGCACATGCTCATGCAGTACCGGCCGGCAGGAGTGGCAGCAATCAGTAATGACCTCAACATTGCCACCTTTGGAACATCCAGCAGCTATCAGTGACAATCAGGTATTTTTTTTTTATTATGCAAATCTTTCTCAAAACCAAAGTCATTCCTTCCAATACTAATGAAAAAACATGAAACCGTATGAAACACACCAAACGTCTCTCGGCAAAGAGCAGAAAGATCATGTGGCGTGAACTGTGCTGGGCTGTGCCTGCTCCAGGACCTGAGTCTCAGACAGTGTGCTGGGAATCTTGTGTGGAATTTTCCTTCCTCTGTAGCTCTGTCAGGGTGTTAGTTCCCCCTTCTCATGGCCTGTAGCTGTAGCTTTCTTTAACCCGTTCTATATTGTGCTTCTAATTTGCAGGGCACTAGAAAATCAGAAAATGGAGGCTTTTAGAGTTCTCTACAAGCTTTAACAGGCTCAGCGTGACTGCCTGAGTAAACTGCAGGAGCTCTGGTTCCTGTTTGGGGTCCCAAAGGTTTTGTTATTAGTGATGGCAGCGGGGTTTCTGAGAGCTGAGTGGATACCCCCCAGGTAATTGGATATTATTATACTTGAAACTCTCAGCATCACTAAGTAATGTTATTTGTTCTCTGAACTCCTTTATCTCTTTGCTTAGTGCATCATGTGTGCATATGGAGAACCTCATATGAAGAACACTGGGAGTGGGTTTTATTACCCACTCCCACAATTCAACAAATTCTACAAATCGAAACCTTTCTTCCTGATTTTTCCAAAGACCCTTTCTGGAGTTAAAGTGCTGTCCTTGTTTTTCTGTCCCTCCTCGGATATGGAGAAGTGAAGTTAGAACACTCAGGCAAATATTTATGAAATTTTAAAGTTTAAGAATCTGCTCCCTGCTGTCCAGTGGTTGGAACTGGCGCTGTCACTGCTGTGGCCCAAGTTGACTTGCATCCTGATTAGGCGCCCCTCCCCCCAAATCACACAGCTATAAAATAAAACTAGATGGCCAAGGGAAAAAAATCAAAGCAGAAGAGAGATTGATGATCCGTGGTGAGAACGCTGACTGCTTGGTCATAGTCTCAGAGGTATCAATGGGGTTCCTTTTGCCTCCCATCTCTGAAGAATGTCTAAGATGCTTTAAAATAAACCTTTTCTGTGAAAGGCATGTTCCAATTTAATATCCTTAAATAGACAGTTTTTCTTTATTAAACAGATGCTCAATTTTTTAAAAGAGTGCTTAGGGATACTTTACAGGCACAGTAAAACCTACTTTGGTCACTACTAGTTGTGTAATTTAGTATTCAGAAAAGTCCTCTTCCTGCACAAAGGCTACCGTGACCACCTGAGAGGTTTTGGCAACTGGGAAAAATCGTCTCACAACTTCCTTTTTAGTTATCTCCATGCAAAACCACCTGCTCTTTTGCTAGTATACTGATCACTTTTGTTTAAAGTGGCCATATCTCCCCAACTTGTGTCCTGAATCTGAAGCTGTGTAGTGTGAGAAAACCAGAGACTCAAGACTCCCCTTGTGAAGCCTGCTCTGTCCTGGTACAGTTGCTTCGGTGGGAGCTCAACATGTCTCAGTTACTCACCATCACCTGGAATTCTGATATCTGTTTGCCCTCCCTGGTGACAAAGGGGCTGCATCTTATTCATGGTCAAGTTCCTGCAGCATTTGGCTCACTGTTTATCATTCAGTGAATGTTTGACAACAGAATACATGACAGTTACTTCTGGAAGTGAGGCACAACTTATGAGTGCTCATGATGTTCCTTGGTCTCACCACGACCCAAAGGTATTAGTAAGTCATAAATGTGGAAGAAAAAAGCAAAGTGGTGTGTAGGGCTGAGACTCTTGGAAATATTACTTATAACGTATTTGCTCAATTCTTCAATGGGTGTTTGCATAGATACCAAACGATAGGTCCCCCTGCCCTTGGGGAGTTTGAAAAGTAACCAGGTAACCTCTGGAGATAACATTTGTAGTGATTAAGCAGTCATGGGGGTAGACAGTTGGCCACAATTTGAACTTGAAGCAGGGAAACTCTACCAGATAGTAATGAAATTAATAGACAATTTCATTTGGAAAAAAAATAGATCTCAGGCTAGAAATTAGCAAGAGGCAGGTCACAGAATGGTGTGGTAAACTGGACATTGTTTTATGCAAATGTGACAGCCTAGACCAACGGTTGTAACTAGATGAATGGATGCTCATGGGTTCTCTTTTGGTCCTTTTTTTGGCTTGAATGTCATTCCTCTGTCCTTCCAGACTAGCCTGTGATTCCCCTCCTCCCCACCACCCATCACTTCCTAGTGTTTGTGAATTTCATAGCATTTAACTCTGTGATCATATATTTAATAGATCATTGCCTGTGCTCCCCCAGAGGTTAAAGTCCCTTGAGAAGGGACACCTATGTTGCATTTATTATGTATAGTCAGCATTTAGTACAATGTGGTTATAGGGCAGCAGATAAATATTTGTTGAATAGTGGACAAATAAAAGACTGAGAGGTGCCTAATGAAGACATTTATCCAGGGTAGGATAGAGGCCAGGTCAAGGCGAGCAGGCCGATGAGGCCGGGGATACCATGTGGCTGAGGCCATGGTCAGTGGCTTAAGTTGGAGGCAATCTGTTTACATAGCAAAAGTCCTGGACCAGAAGTCAGAGGATGTGGATTCTAACTCCAGTTGGCAAATTGTGCAGTCACGAACCCACAAAACATCTCTCCTTGCCCTTGGGGAGTTTGAAAAGTAACCAGGTAACCTCTGGAGATAACATTTTATCACCTGAGATGTAGAAATCCGAGACATATCACAGGATTCCTAGTTACATATTGCAGGAATGACTTCATGATGAGCATGTACTGTGTGGACTGCATCCTGCTGTATGGTTTTACGGAGCTCAGGATCTATTCAGAATGGCAGATGGGTGGCATAAGACAAACGTGCAAGTGGTTTTACACTAGCACCACATTTTAATAATGGAATGATGGGGAAAAGTTCTGTAATCCATGGTCTGAGTGTACTCCAAGAAGCTCAGAAATAGAATAATGTTGTTAGGACAAGGGCAAACAGGATTTTGAATGCTGCTTATACAAGTTGTAAGTTGTAAGGGAACGTGGGTCTACAATGAGTGCAAGAGACTGGAAATTAAACAATGAGAATTGAAGGGAGGGTTCAATGGTGGGATGGAGAGTGGGGGAACTCCATGCTCTGATGGCACAGCACATTCTCATTAGCCTTCATCCGTCCTTGGGCCATGCTGATGGGATAAAAGGCCAACAGCAGCAGCAGCTGCATAAGGAAGAAGGCGCAGGAGAACACACACTCCTGGTTGTGCCTGGTCTGCTGTTGGTTTTGTTCCCACCCAGAACTCAGCATGGTCCTTGAATCATTGTATCTTTTTTCCCAAAATAAATGAGGAAATTCTCTTCACTTATGAGTTCTTCAAGGGTGTCCCTAGGCTTTGTGTTGAAAAAGGCTTTGATAGCTGTCAGTGAACTAAAGATTGGAAGAATAAGACACAATTTCCACACTGCTCTCTCAAAATGATGAAGATGTCTTTGAAATATGCCCAGTTTCAGGTTAAAGAACCCACACATGTACTTAGTAATTAAAAATTCTAAAAAGCCCCCAACTCAGCCTTCTGGAAGAAACTAGCATTATTTTATTTCTGAGACAATAAAAACAGTGATCTATGTGTAAAAGTCTACTAAAAAAGCAACTCAAGAGAAGCAATTCAGGGTGAATTGCTTTGATAAGCCAAGATGCTTGCCAACTGCAACACTAGAAACACATTTAAGGTTCATGTTCAAGTTCATTTCATTGGTCCAGCTCTTAACCATTTAAAGAGTTTCCAAAGACATTCACCTCACAAGACAGTTTGTTTCGGGCAAAGCAAAGTTATTTGTTTTGTACCCAATTTTCCTCAGTTGCTTTGTTTAGTGATGGCTTCGTTAAGAAACCCATTATATTAAAGTGGAGCATCTTGTATCAGTTAGTATTTATTGAAACACTGTGGTGTGTGTGGGTGGTTTATGGTTACGATAGAAGAGCCATATTTCTGCTTCCAAATCAAAGGGAAGATGTAATACTGGGAGTTGTATTTGTAGCTGCAGGGATGAATCTTTTACAGTACTTTGGACAATGGCAAATTTTGTAAGAAAGTCAAATGCTCACGCAGGGTGGGTGGCATTGTGGGCAGAAAGTGGCTTCACTGATAAGAGGAAAGAAATCATCGGTTGCCTTCTTCTCTTATTTTATCGTCTTTTAAGAATAGAAGAAATGAAATTCCCCCTGCCCTTCTTTGGGTTAGCTGGCCTGGAGTGCTCATGCTGTGTGGCCAGTCAGGCCAGGGAAACTTCTACAGGGCAACGCCTGTGGTGTCTTGGCCTGGGGACGGGCTGGGACTGCTGTGTGTTTGGTGTCTGGCTTCTGCATTCCAGGTTGCACAACCTGGATTTCCAAAATGGCTCGTCTTTCTGCAGACCACGGCCTACCCAGATCTCATGACCCACAGGCCAGGATGCATCCTCTCAGGCCCCTCTACTGGTACGGTCTAGGCAGTGGTTCTCAAAGCGCCCCTGGCTTGGGGAGTCCCTGGAGGGTTTCTTAGAGCCAGGTTGCTAGGTGCTACCCAGAGTTGCTAAGGGGTGGGACATTTCTAACAAGTTCCCCATGATGCTGATGCTGCTGGTCCTGTTTTGAGAACCACTGTGGTTTATGGAAATGGTATAGACAGCAAACATGTCTAACTGTGCATTCCGGTTCTCACCTTTGGGAGGGTATGTTTGAAACCCAATCTAATTAGGTGACTCCCCTGGAAAAAAATTCAAAAAAGGTACACAAAGGTTGACACTTCCAGAGACGTCTGCCCAAGAGGATAGTTATTTGTGTAAAAAATGACACACAGGTTTCTTTTATACTACAAGTTCTGCTTATCAAATATACTCAAAGCTCTAAAATATAACTGTGTCAAAAATTTAGATTCAATCACATCTAGGATCATGGCAGTCGTACATCCCAGGTTTCTATACAGGTCCTAGAATCTGTTACCAACTTGCTCCAATCGGTAATGAAGACTTGTCTACTGAACCACTAGGAGTAAGGCACCTCTTTCTTTTGGCTACATCTGGAGTTTCTTTGAGAACAAACAAACAAGTAAAAGTTTCTTGAATTTCAGGAATTGAAATGCCTCATTTCTCCATGATTCTTGTGAATTATTTAGTCCTTGTGCTGTTTTCAAAGTTGGGGCAAGCATGCATATCTCACCATCTGAGCAGGATTCTGAACCTAGGTGGACTGAGGCTGCGCCTCACACTCTGGCCTCCCCCAGCACCTTCTGCGACCCCTCCCAGTCTGCAGGTCAGTGCATGTGTGTGAGGGAATGGACCATGGCTCAGCCAGGCCGGAGCTCACCTCTGGTGAGACTGAAAGGCAACTGTGGCCCTCAACCACTCCCTCCTCTTTGGAAGGTCTCCTCCTGGAGACCTGATGAGGGGACAGTGTTTTAAATTTCAGCACTGTGTTTGCACTTTGCTTCTTATTTTGAGCATCTATTATTTATTGAGCTAAGTAAATAGCTTTTACATACTTAGAAGCATGAGGTTAAATTTAGAAAAATGCTGTCATGATTTTCTTCATATGGAAAATAATATATTATTAAAAATACATAGGCTGCCATCCAGCAGAGTTTTGGCCTTTTGGGGCTTAAGTAATGCCTTCTAAGCCAATACTGTCCTAGAATATTTTGCAGTAGATGATGGAAAGAATGTAAGACTTGGAGTCCATTTAAAGGATTTAAGGAATTCTCTAATATGTTTCTTGTTGCATATTAGAGCTGAAATTTCTTTCCTTTGTGAGAATGTACCTCTGATGTTATATTGTATGTCACTGGGAAAATATGAATCAATTCATGGAATATTAAATCAGAATATGCTTTGCCTTGTCACCCTCTCCTTCATCCTAAATACCTGACCTGGATTTCCCTCAAAGGTAGGGGAGCCAACACAGCCCCTTTGGGTGACTGTGGCAAAAGGCAGCTTACGCCACATAAACGCTGCTCAGTTCATGGTTTCTAAAAGGAATTTTGCGGTGACGTTCACTCAGGCAGCATTTTCAATGGAAAGAGAAGCGTGTTTACCTTGGTTTATAAAATGTTCTGGGCCAATGCTGAGATAGATTTTGGTTAGCATTGCAGGTCAGCTCATCTCGTATCCTTCCTTCCCTCAGTAAGCCCTGGACTGTGCTAAGGGTGAGGTAGCTCCTGCCCTGGGGCTGGGGAGAGGCAGGTGGGGGGTAGCCACCGAGGGGCTGTGCTCAGGTCCATCTGTGCTTCCGGAGCAGCACCGGGAGCCCCAGCCTGGAGGGGGGAGGAGGCTGGGCTTAGGACTTCCTGAAAGCAGGGGAAGCCTAGAGGGCTGGCATGCCAGGAGGGAGAGAGGGATGTGAGGAGAAGAGAAGAGAAAGGAAAAGCAGGGGTGGATTGGAAACTCAAGTGGGGTCTGTTCTTTATCTTAAGTAGCAAAGTGACTGTCTTGTCCCAAGTCCTAAAAGAGTTCCAGAACAGATAATGGAGAGGATCTTCAGCTGTATGAAAATGTGGTACCTGCAAGGGGTTCTTTTGAGACGTTTTTATCTTTTGTCCTCTGCATTACATCATTGATAACTGGTCAGCTGAGAGGACGAAGGGGAAGCAAAGAAGCAGAGGCCAGAGGAGGGCAGTCGGGGAGAACCCGAGGGGTTTTAAAGGAATTCACAAGGACAGGGCTGTGAATTAAGTTAGGAGTACTCCTAACTGCCTCTCTCCTCCCTCCCTTCCTGCCCTCCTTCTCTCCTTCCCGTATTCCCCCCTTTCTACTCAGCTTCTTTTCCGAAAAAAGGCCCCCGAAAACTTAAGAGCCACAGAACACACTCCCGTGGATGGCAGAGGGGGTGAAACTTTCTGTGCCCTCTCTCCTTCCTGCACAGCCCTCCCATTGGGACCTAGGGAGGGGATGGCAGAGGCTACAGTCAAGGAAGAAGGACTGAGAACCTGCTCCCGAGAACCTTCCCCTTCCAGACGCGCATCCCTCGGTCATTCAAGTCAGGGAGAAGAAAAGGTGACGGAGGGAGGAGAAAGACGACACTCTGAATCTTGGCAAAAGTAAAACCCATTTCTGTTCCAGGCAGATGGGAAGATGTTTTGTCTTGGAGAATGCAGGCACCTGTCAGGCCTGAGTGTGTGGCTGAGGGCTCACCCCAGAGGGTAACTATGGCTACAAATACTGTGAGAAAAGTTAACTTTCCAATTCTTTAAAAAACAATTTTTTAAAAAATAATCAAAAAAGAGCGTGAGGACTTTGAGCACCTGGAGAGGGTGTTTTGCTCCGATTATTTCATTCCTGCCTGACTCAATTCCTGGTGGATGTGACGGCCAGTTTTAAATGTACCACATGATATTCTTTTTGCAGTCCTATCAGTCTGAGTGGCAAAAATGGAGACAAAGAATTGCCGTGGACTAATCGGGGTCCAGTGATTAAAAAAAAAAAATCCAGCAGGAGGAGCTCTAACATGCCTTAGAGCTCAAATTTTAAAAACAAAAAATTCGAAAGCAAACAAACAGAGAGAGGCGCTGTGCTCGCAACCTGCCAAGTCTGTGAACAAATAAACAACTAAGTCCAGCAGACACTTAGCAAGGAGCCAAGAGATGGTCCCGGTGGGGACTCAGCGGCCCGTTTCTCCCCTCTGGGTCTCCCGCCCTGATGCAATTCATCTGGGACCGGGTCTGCAGCCTTAGCCCTCACAAGAGGGAACACAAGGCTGGTTTCTGGGCATGACCAGAAGTAATTCTTTTCCTCTGAAAGGATCATATTGTTTCTGAACAAGTCTTTGACACTGGCTCAAAAACCACATCTTAAAACGGAATTTCCATTGTTGGTTCACGGCACTGCGAGACTCCTGCCCGTTAAGTCTCTTTTACTTGGTGGCTTCTTGGGCACTTTTTTAAAATGAGAAAAATGCTGTGTTTGTAAAAATTGGTGCTAAAAGGGCAAGAAATCATATGTCCCCTGGGCTGTGTAAAGAGTCTGCAAAGAGAATTAGCGCTTTCTGACACACACACACACACACACACACACAACTGGGACACAAGAATTTACTCAGAACAACAGTAAGGAATGTATGAATCTAACAGTTATCAGGCTTTTGGGGTGTGCCTTTCTTTCCATTTTGGACAGATTGTGGGGGTGGAGTGGAGGAGGGGGCACACGAGATGATCACAATCACTTAACCTGAAGGAAATTTTCAACCAATCCCTTTTAATCTCTCGCCAATAAGCAGTCAAACTTTTTGCCTTACACCTCAGTGGTATGCCCACATTTTAAGTTTTTATACAAGATCCTGCCCAAGCTTTAACTAGACCAATTCAGACTAAAAGTCCCTAAATAAAGCTAGTCTAGACGAAAAATCTATGGAAACCATATGTCCTTCAGGCATCTGTCTTACAAAGCCTGCCGTCGCCCCGGAGAGAGCGCTGACAAAATATGCTTTTAGGAAAACACGGCCGTAGGGCCACGCCGGACTTGGGGAGGCCAGGCCGCAAGGTTTGCCAATGGCAGGCTCTCACCTCTCTCCCACACATCCAGCCGTCCGTAAACAGCCCCGAAAGGCTAAGCTGTGGCTCATATCATTTATATTTCCGTTATTCCAGAAGGCATCAAAAAAGTCACCAGTTTTGTTCCTCCAGACTCCTAGAGAAGGTTAGATGGAGGGATCTCAGAGCAACTCTGTTCTCACCCACAGAGAACTGTTTTGAATAATGTTGTCCGTGGATGAGGCCCAAGAACCAGAACATTTTCTTCTGATTATTACCTCATCTGCTGCCTGCCAAACACAGCTAGAAGGCAGGTGTCCCACATAAGTAACCCAAAGAAGACTGTTCTATACCATAGGGTGTAGGGCCCAGCCGAGCAACGGAGGAAATCGGAAGAATGGGGGTACCCAGGAGGGGTGCATGCAGCACAGTGTCCGTAAAGGGGGATATTCTAAAGCCTTGGTTCTTACTGCTCTCTGGAGATAAAAGTGGTACTTTCATTACTCCAGCTACACATTTTTATATCAAAATGCACTTTAAAAAGTGGTAAGAGGTTCATAGGAAAGAAAACAGAAATGCAAACTTCCATGACAAAAATCGTAACATTTTAAGTGAAAACTGCAAATAGTCTATGGAGACTTTGACCGTATTTACAAATTGCAATGTTTTCAATGTATTTTCTCAAACTCTTTGCCCGCAGGGAAGGGTACTTGGGGAAAATGCAGTGGCTACTGGCACAGGTGTCCCCAAGTTGTCTAGTTAGAAGACCAGGAATGACCAGTAAGTGTGAGAGGAGACAAAGTAAAACAAACAAAAAAAAAAGGAATCAATACTATAAGATGTAATGAAACATACACCCAAGTTTTAAGCAAAAGTAAAGCACTGTTTTAGTGTGTTTATTCAAAAGCAGCATGCTTAAAAAATAATTAACTTTCAATATACTTATTGGTTTTTCAGGTATTAAATATTAAGATGGTGACAGAGTAATTTAGAGTGTTGGAAATACTAAAACAAGTCAAGTAATTATACAACATATTTCATTACAGATTCCTAAAGTAAGCTATAGAAATTTAAATAAATTAATCTAAGTCTCCTGGGATGTTTTTCTGTTCAAGTAATTCAGTTGTGGGGGCTACTATTGTTAGAGCAAACACTGTAAGTCTGCTTTCATGCAAATAATTTGCAGAGCATGGATTTTATTTTGACTTCAGACCTAGATGTGTGGAGGGAAATTACTGCAATGGTTTCTCTAGTTAACACATTCACTAATGTTTCCTTATTTTTTTCCACCCCAAGAGGCACTAATTAAGATATTATAGAACCCACCTCACATGAAGTTTTATTATTTTAGTTATTAAAATATTTTCCAATACTACTGAGAAGCAAAAAGGAACTCAAGTTATTTTTAAAAAATCAGTAGGCGTTTGCTCAGTTTTTATGGCTTTCCCTCAACGAATGGTGACCTAATGGCAGGGCAGTGGGTGGACTTTGCAGCGTATGCCTTTGAGCATGATATGAAAAGGAAGATTTGCTTGAGGGAATTTTTTTCTTAAAAAAGACTCTGAGTACAATCCTAATATAAACTTGAAAAAATAAACATGGTACAGAATGTATCGTATGTCAATCTTATATAACTATCTGTTCCAAGTGAGATAATTTCAAAGACCACCCTCTGGACAGCACAGCACCTTTAAGGCTTTTTGTCATCTCTCACTCTCATCAAAGGCCTCCTTCTGGATGAGAAACTTGATAGGCTCTGAGATACGTGAAATTCCACAAATGCATATTTATGTAAGGAAGCAGGTGGAAGACAAATGAGATCACACCGCCTCACCGAAACCCGAAACCTGCTGCACCGAGTATTCACATGGTGGAGGCAAACTGTGCGTTCCCTTGTAAAATGTGACCATTTTTCCAAATCCAACTCAAGGCTACCGGGGGGCCTTCTCGCACTGTCTTCTCATCGTTTTCAAAATGACCCTCCAAACTCGGCCTGCTCCTGTGCTGCTGCATCTACTCTGTGGTTACCCGTGACCTCCCCTGATTCTCTTAGTGGGTGCTTTAGCCTTTCCAAACAAACGAAAACAAAGACCCCACAGACACCAGGGACGGAAGGGAGCTCACTTAACATGCACGCCTGCCATTTATGGGCTTCCTCTGGGGTCAGTGAGAAGAGCCTTTCTACCTGGTCCCGTGTTCTGGTGTTTAAGTGAATCCCGGTGGGGAGAAAGAGTGATTGTGGAGACCTGAGAGCCCCCCGTGTCTCTGAGGCTCGGAGGCCTCCACTTGCCCCTGATTGCGAGCAGCTGAGGGGTTTGCTGCTTGCCGTTTGGATTAAACATTTTTCCTGGTCCTTGGATGGAATGTGTTCTACGACTCATGTGAACTGATAATTCGGACTGGAAGACAGGAGTGGACGTTTCTTAGTGCTGATGGGAACAGTTAAAAATAAGAAATCAGAGCACTTGGTATTTGTGATTTTTGCCTGTCACGTGGCCCTGATGCCTGAGAAGCAGCCAGAATGAAAGGAAAGGACCACATCGTGGCGAGGCTGCCTGGGTACCGCGTGGCTTCAGACTGTGCCCCGTGTAGGAATTCTATTTTTGGTCAGAGTTGCCATGTGATCTAAACTTCATCTAAATACTCAAGAAATGTGGCATCAATAAACATGCACATTCCCTCAAACCCAACGCCTTTCCAACACCACTCTGCAGTGAGAATATCGGCCAGACCAAGAGTGTCATGTGATTTTGGCTCCAGCCTTGGGTAGGCCAGATGGAGCTCATTTGGCCACTAAAGGGTGTAAGTACGTGCTGTGTTTAGATGAGCGGATCCTCAGACAGTGCTCATGGTAGGTTGGCACGAGAGTGCTCAAGGATTTCAACGCCGGGCATTTTAAAACTGCATTTAAGCCACAATAAAATTATGACATGCAGGCCAAAGCCATCAAACCATCAGCCGAATGCACAACGCCTTTCTTATGTCGCCGGAGGTCGGCCTGTGTGGCACATTCTCAGGGAGAGATGCAACATTTACATTTTCAGTTTTAATTTCCTGACTTTTGGTGGCTAAGGCCAGTCTAGTAAGCGTGATTTAAATGTCACTTTTAATCTTTCAGAGAAGCCGAGAAGTCAGAGGGAAGGAGAAAGCCCCTAGCAGCCCATTCTTATAATTTGCTGCTTGGATTAATTTAAAGGTGAAAGAGCTGTTCGTGTGCCACGAACCTCTAAGCCACTGAAAGCTCACGTGGAAGCAGAACTGTCCGACTGTGAGGCTTCCTCGTAAAGTCAATCTTTTTCTTTTTCTTTTCTTTTCTTTTTTTTTTTTTTTTTACAGAGAGGGAAATAAAAGATCGTAGTGATGAAACAGAGGTCCTTATACTGGTTTGGGAATCGACTTATACTGGTCGATATTTTTTTTTCTCCTTCTCTTTGAGCTGACATCAAGTTGTATATAGGAACATTCAGCAGATTCCAACTGGTGACAATTTGCGGCTGACTGCCCACAGGAAGAATAATAGTCATTAACTCTGCAGTTTTTCACCAGCTGGTGGCTGCTCTGCCAGGCTCCTGTCTTGGCTTTCTTCCTCCATCAATCAGGTGAGAAGGGGCAGGGCTGGGTACCCTGAGCTCAGAAAGGCTCTCCCTGCAGGGGCTGAAGTGGAGCAATTTGGAGCTCCAAAGAGAACAATGACAGAGCTATTTGCTGTTATTTGTCATGGGAGTGGAAGCAGTTATGTTTGGCTGACTTAATGCCAGTTAGCACTGAGCCACAGCGGCTCCAGGTTGGAGTTACTGCTGAATGTCTGCATTTCTTTTTGCCTTATGTAGATCCTTTCTCATTTTCTTCTTTTATCCCCCTGCAACATTGGAAGGTTGGAAGAGTAAGATGAGGGAAACTCTGAAAGCAGAAAGGCAGACTGGGGTCTGTCTTGACCCTTCCGAGCAGCCTCTACCCACCTCTGACCTTCAGCTCTCTTGCTTTTGGTGTTTGGGCCTTGCCCAAACACAATGCCAGTCCTCTGGCCGCGGCAGGATGGAGATGTTTGTGTAGAGGAGACTCAAGTGTGCTAGACCCAGAGGGAAACCACCAAACTGGCTTTCCTTTCACTTAAAGACCTGAAGAATGAAAAACTCTGACCTTAACCATTGATTCACCTCAGTGAATACTACCTTGCAACCCAAATCACTGTGGAGTTGAAATGAGGCTTTGATGGGTTTTCTAATGGAGGGGCTTAAATTAAAGGGGACCTTTTCTTCCATGAACAGCATGTGGACACAATTCCATTTTCCATTAAAGTATATTAAGCATCCTGACAGCTCACGTTAAACCTGCAACAAATTATTAATTTGGGGGTTTCAGTGACAAATTTTCTAACACCATTGCCTCATGAGATGCCTTAAAATACTAAGAATCAAAAAGAACAAGTTCTTTGCAATTATGCTTTTGTGTGTGTGTGTGTGTGTGTGTGTGTGTGTGTGTGTGTGTGAGAGAGAGAGAGAGAGAGAGAGAGATGCTGGGTAAGCACTCCAACAACTGAGCTATATACCTGACAATTATACTTTTGGAAAAAAAATTTTTTTTGCTTGATTTTAAATCCAGTTGCCAAAAACAAAAACTGTTCTCTGAAAAATCAGAGTATCTAGTTATAGACTTTATTTGTTCTTTAAAGAGGAAGGAGGGTGAGGAAAACAGAAAGCTAGGGTCTGACATCCCAGATCACAAGGTGAGTTCATCATTTGTTCAAATGACACTCAGCTGCTAAAAAAAAGTCAGGCTTTTAGAGGGCTGCTGTGGAGGGAGAAAGGCAGGGCGGTTCCAGTATGCGACTGCAGGGGAAGCAGACCCAGGCCAGTCCCACTGGTAGCTTAATCTCATGTACACTTAGCCCACGACTTCAAGGCTCAGCAGCTTCTTCCTTCATGGAACCAAACCTTGATGCGAGGGATGTAAACACATACTCATATAAGAATTGTGGGTTTGTCCTTACTTAAAATCTGGGGACTGGCTGGAAAAATGAAAAACAAGGAGACTTTATCCCCAAGTGAAAGGGATTCTGCACTGTCAATCACATCAGCTTATAAAATATGTAAAAGAGCTATAACACTGCACGCCATCAAGGTCAACACGTAAAACAAAATTGAACCTGAGAACTAAATGGCTTTTATCTTTGTAAATAAAAAACAAGGGCATTGATTGTTGATGAAGAAGAATTTGGAAACCCTTGGGTGTGACTGATTTAGTCAAACTATTGCAACGTGGGATTGGGCTAAGACTTGGAACGTGTGCATGTAAAGTCGAGGAGTGGACCTAAGCGGGAACCTCTGGGATCATCCTGAGGCTACTTGGGGGCTGTTCACACACTGTGGGATCATGGGCTTCCTCATGGGGCTCATCAGAGACTATTTCAATAGGCCTTTTATTGGCTTTCATCAGTTTTCATCATGTGGAAGAGCTGGAATAAAAGTCAAACGCTCTTGAATGATTCAGTTTTGCCATTTCTAAAAGATACCATTTGACTTGGTGAACAAGGGTGGTTAAAAGAAAGTACTTCTATTTTTAAACTTTTTTTTTTTTTTGTGTGTGTGTGTGTTTGGATGGAAGATGGATGAAGTAAATGAAGTTTATTCCTGCTTGGATAGAGACCCTGCCCTCCCACCCTTATTCCCCTTTGACCATTGCAAAATAGCTTTGTCCAAAGAAAGGGGAGAAGACAAATGAGTGAAATAATGCCAGAGTGAGCTATTGCCAGGAAAAACACACTCTGCTTCAGTTAATTTGTTCTGTTAATGTCAAAGACTGTGATTTCCAATTAACTAATTTTAAGAAGCTGTAACTGAAAATAGAAACATCAGCTCTAAAAAACAATGTCTGATGAAGATTAGGGTCTTCAATTAATACAACAGGGACCCTAAAGAAGGGTAGTGATGTCTGCTTAAGATAATCTTGCTAAAGAAATGCACTCCTGGTGTGCATTTTCAAAGAGGGTTTAGCCCCTTTAGAGAAGTTGAATGGAGGTAAGAGGGGAGGGGACCATCCGGATATTCTGGTAATAGGCAATACTCCACAAATCTCAGATCTGTGTGCAGTCAATTTACTAATGGCAGAAGCAGCTATCCTAGTGGGTCTCTTTGGGCTGGAGACGCTCCTCTGGTTCAGGTGGAATTAATTAAAACAGACATGCAGTTTGCAGCACTGCCTGCCCGCTTCCTGAAAGGCTCCATGCGCACAGACCAGCACAGCCGGAGCAGCTGAGAAAAGTTGAGCCAACAGTGACTCCACCATCTCTCCCCCTTCTCTCCCTGTACACTGGAGTGGAAAGACAGAATAACACTTTGGTAAAAGGCAGAACAGGGTTTCTGTACAATTGCAAGGGCGTTGATTACTTCTGAACAGGGTTAAAATGAGAGTATATGTGCTCTTCAAAGTCAAGATCACAACTTGCTAACAAAGTCGCGAAGTATCCAGAAGAAAAGTAAGCCTGGGCACAGGCCGAGTGGCAGAATCTCTTGCCTCTAACAGTTCGGTTATTGCCTTTATAATATTAAGGCTCAACAGGGAGCTGGCGGGACACCTTTCCTGCTGTCTTGTCATGTTATGGGTTTCTGGTTTCAGATAAAAGAGGAGAAAGGTCCCTTAAGAAAGCAAAGGAACTTGGAGAAAACAAAATCAAACTCCCTTGTTGGGAAAGCCAAGGGTTGTTTTCTTGGAGATGATGGATAATGGCATCTCAGCGTTTTTAGTTCTTAATAGAGAAAATGGAGCAAATCATGAAGAAACAAATGTATAAATAAACAGAATGAAGTGACATTTCAATAAGAGCTTTCTTCATTTTCCCCCTTTTCTTTCTCTTTTTCTTTCTTTCTTTTCTTTCTCTCTCTCTCTCTTTTTTTTTTTTTTTTTTTGAAATCTTAAACCACATTTCTGGCTTGCATTTGGTAGGATTCCTGATCTGGCTTTTATTAAAAACAGACTTTATGTGGTCAGAATTCTCCATCTACAGCTAAACTTTAATAGGCGTACAGATTCTGACACAGTCTTTCTTGCTTTCTCTCAGGTGACCCCCCCCCCCGCCCCCCAGGGATTTCCCTCCCTGTGTGCTGAACTGGCACCAAAACTTGAAGGCTCAGCATAAAACCACCACCAACTTTCTTCTTTGACGCTTTACTCTCGTTTGTTTTAAATTTGGGACTTTTTGCAAGGCCAGATCAAGTTAAATCTGGCTCTAGCTTGGGAGTATTCTAGAAATTGTGAATAGCGCCACTGTTGCCTTACGAATTCCCCCATTCAGTCTCTCTCAACCCCATGGCCCCCCTTTCTAGCGCTGCCACTCAGGCCTGGCCGTCACTTGGGCTGCGGATTCCCGCCTGACTGCCGTAGGCGCGTGTGAGCTCCTAAATACCAAGTGCAGCTCCACCCTGCTCAACAAAGCAGCCGAGCATCCCAAAGCTGATTTTCTAAAGGGTACCAGCAGGCTGGCTTATCTGAAACCGGGAGGCAAAGCAGTCAAGCGAGCAGACAGGGCATGCACAGCCATTCACAAGGACAGTACTCCAGGTCGCTCTGGTTCCTTCTCGTAGCTGAATAGACAGCATGGCAGAGTTCAAGGCTCCCTTCTCTCACAGTGGCCTCCATACCTTCCTGGCATAATTTCCCAGCCAATTTGAGGTTCTCTAAAACAATCAACTTGATCTTGATTGCAGCAGGGTTTAGTGATGAAATCTGGGTTTGATATGTGGAAGGGAATTTCTTTGGAATGCTACAGTGTGGTGGCTCTCATGTGGAGAGGGGTCTTTGCCCCTCAAAGGGATGTTGGCCATGTATAAAGCTTTTTTCATCAGTCACAACTAAGGGACTGGAACTGCAGTTAGTGGGCAGAGGCCAGGGACGCTGAACATCCCACCATGTACAGGGTGGCCAGCCACAGCAAGGCAGTTAGCAGTGCTGAGGTGGAGACCTCTGGTGTCAACTCCCTTAGGACTAAGTGGCCTTGGGCAAGCTGCTTAACCTTGGTGCTTATGTGCTTTTTTTTTTTTTTTTTGTATTGGGGATTGAACACAGGGGTACTTTACCACGAGCCACATCCCTAGTTCTTTTTATTTGGAGACCAGGTCTTGCTAAGTTGCTGAGGCTGGACTCCAACTTGCAATCCTCCTGCCACAGCCTTCCAAGTCATTGGGATTACAGGCGTGCACCACCCGCCTGGCCTCAGCACCTATCTGTAATAATGATAACCTGTCTCATTGTGGTGAGCTTGAGACAAAAGGTATGCATGAAGTCTTGACGACAATGCCTAACACATACCGAGAGCACCGTGAATGTCAGCTGCTACCATTTTCACTAGAACTCCAGCTCAGTTCCAAGTAATTGTAAACCAAGTCTATTGAATTTAAAGAAAAAAAATTATAGGATTGAGATCACACAAGTGCACTCTTTGATTAGGGCCAGCATGGTGATCACGCCAGTCACAACCATGGTTCTTGCAATTCATTAGACTCTCAAGGCCTGGCCACGCTGGGTCTGGGCCACATGGCTGTCTTATAGATGAGAAGCTCATGTCCCAGAGTTAAATGAGTCACCCAGGACCTGTGGCAACCCAGTTCGTCTGACTCCAAAGCACCTGCTCTTCCTGCCACAGCCCTGTCTGCCAGTTTAAGGTCCTCCTTCTTTTCACCATTATTACCTGCCGAGGGCTGTCACCTCATGCTCTGATCGTGCCGCTTACATTTCATTTTGGTCCTCAGGTGACTCAGTGCACACAGCTGTCATTGTGTAGTATAAAAATTTGCATGTGTAGCTTTTAAAACACAATTGCAAACTAATCGTCTGGATTGTACTTAGTTTTAAGTTAGTGATACAGAGGGTAAAGATCATGAGTTCAGGGGCAGATGGATCCAGTTCCTCAGGGCAGAGGTTTTTCTGGAATTCCTCTGGTATTGGAGCAGGTGAGGCCTTAACCCTGAAGTGCTCAGGACTGTGGAGCACACACTTGCCCTGATCCAGCCAGAGGCCCTGTCGCAGTCCCCTAGTGGCTGCCCAAATGCCATTCACTGGGACCTGGTTTCCTTTGGTCCCATTTAGTCTGAGCCAGTTGATAAGTGAGAGGTTTTAAGACTACATACTGGTTCTGAAATGGTGTAATAAGCTCAGAAATTTTCCCACGCCCCCACAACCTCTGAGCATGTGAAAATTGAGAACACCTTATGGTAAGATGTTCGCAATTCTCTTTTTCAAATAAATTTTGTCTGTTGTACTATGAGAAGAGAACCAAGAGCATCCCTCCCGATTTCTGCTCTGCGTCTTACCTTGGGACGCTGGGCGGGGCCCTCGTGGGCCGCGATGGGACTTGCGGAGGGGCTCCGAATGTGTCGATGCTGCTGGGGAAAGGAGGTAAGGGGCCTGGACGGAACGGGACGGGAGGGGCCCCTGAGTGGGGGCCTGGAGAGGGAATGGCAGGAGCCGGTCCTCGGCCAGATGTGGGCCTCGTGAGGGGTGTGCTTAGAGTTGGCCTCCTTTGGGTGGTGGGGCTTGGTGGAGGTGACCTGAGGAGAGACAGATCATGTTGGGTCCATTGTTACTTTTGTTTTGAATCTGTCTTTTAAAAAGCTTCATTCTTTCTGCTTTTTAAAATTTATTTTTTGACTCTGTGACTCAGATATGTTTTATATAAGTCAAAAGGCTTAACAGGATAAATGGTGAACAGTAAGCTTCGTGTCACTCTGCTCCATGGAGACCACCCATGGCAGTCTCTGGGTGTCCTTTGGGCTATATTCTACATACGTGAGAGTGTCTGTTTCCTCTCTGTGCACAAGTTGCCTTTTGTGCTTCACAGACACAACATGACATTCTGCAACCTCCTTTTTCTAAAGCATAATTCTAGCTCGATCATCCTTCAGGACTTGTGGAGCCCGTGCTTTTCACGACTGTTGTGCGGCTGTGTCGTGCTTGTTCTTGGAGGAGCCCTCCCTCTGGTCCCTGGAGAACCGTTTCTCCTTTCTCTTTGGATCACACTGGTTTGGGGAAGCTTTTTTGGAGATGATTCTGGACCAGCCCAGGGGCCCTGGGGGCTGCAGGGCCAACCTCCTACCTTCGGGAGTACTGAATCCAGGAGTCATCCACGGGAGGTGGGGCCGGAGTGGACACCGTGGCAGTGTTGATGTCACCAATGATCACAAGGGCTTCTTTCAGGGCTTGGTACATCCGGAGCATCTCGTCTCTGCGCTGAGCCTGCTCAGCGGATTCCTCCATGAGAGTGTTCTGGTCCTCTGAAGAGTACAGCTGCGCCAGGAGCTCCGAGTTGATGAAGTCCTTCACCTGCCCGGGCATCAGAGAGGAGGAACAGCGGGAATGAACGGGGGCCTGGAAGGGGGCCGTGGCAGCCAGAGTCTGTGGGCAAGTCCACAGCTGTCCCAGGAAGGGGAGGTGCCCTGTCCTGCGCACTCCCGCTTTACTCTTACTCTTGTCATTGCCCTCGCTCCTCCGTACTAGCCCAAGCAACAGTTTTCCCCCTGCCTTCTGGCTGTCCACACTGAGGGACACAGAGGCAGTGACAGGGGGCCAAACCCTGCCACCGCCGGTACAGCAGCCACTCATCTGCTTGGCCTGTCGGGGACGGGGGACCGCAAGCTAAGCAGAAGATGACGGTGTGGCGTGGAGACCTGGGTCGCAACTCGAGTCTTCCATTCCTCAACACTCCCCATCCTTTGGCCAGATTTCACCAAACTCACTGGAAAATTAGGACTTCAACTTTTAAAGTTGTCTCAAAGTAGAGCTAGTACAGGGGCTGGGGATGTGGCTCAAGCGGTAGCTCGCTCGCCTGGCATGCGTGCGGCCCGGGTTCGATCCTCAGCACCACATACCAACAAAGATGTTGTGTCCGCCGAAAACTAAAAATAAATATTAAAAATTCTAAAAAAAAAAAGTAGAGCTAGTACAAATACGGGGACACTTATTAAATCTGAAATATAACTATACATAGGCATGTAACTATGTAAGTTCATTTTTAAAAAAGAGAAGAACTCTTTTTTTCTGAAAGTTTGTGGTAAAAACTAGTTAACAAGGATGAGGACTGGCATGAGGCTTCAAATTATAACGGATATGCAAAAACAAACTAAATTATGAATAATATGCATGGTCTCAGGGGAGGGGCATTTTGTAGTAGGATGAGAATGGAGAGGATATATATGTTGCACAACCCTAAAAGACCAGACCCTCACATTTCATCAAATCTAAGACATCAGCTATTTTAAGACACAACTATGCGTGACACTGACAAAGAAAAAACATAATTAATTCTGGACAGAATATCAAGGTACTTTAGAATGTAAGATATATCTTCATTTCAGAAATATTAAATGTAAAAAAAATGAAAGTGAGAATCAATAAAATATGGTATATCCTGGGGTCTTCTCAGGTTTTGTCACTTAATTCTTACCACATACTGATGAAAATGGATTATTCCAATTTTACAGATGCAGAAACAAGTTCAGAGAGTTTAAGTAACTTGCACAAGGTCATGTAGCACTACTTTTCATCCACAATCTTCTGACTTGAAGCTTAATGTTCATTCAACTTCCCTCCTTCTCTTACTGTGATTGAGGGTTTATCAAAGACAATTTATGTTTAAGCATCTTTATGTTTAGCAAAGACAATTTATGTTTAGCATGCACAAGGCCCTGGGCTCCATCCCTAGCACCAAAGGGATGGAGCCCAGGGCCTTGTGCACGCTAAGCACACACTCTGCCACTGAGCTGTACCCTCAACCTAAGCCTCCCTAGCTACAGTGCTGCAGGAGGTCTGTTAATTAACTTGAACCTAGAAAAATAAACCACCCAAGGTTTTCAGTTTCTGTGTTACATGAGAAGGCTAAATGTTATCTAGGGTCACTGGGTATGTCCCAGAAAGGCCAAAATCAAGCATATTTAATCATTTTTAAGTTCAGATGGATAACAGAACACCTGTCAAGTACATGCTCAAGGCTCCTGGGTGACGGTTAAATTTTCAATTCGGAGATGACAAAGAGTCTAAAACACAAAGCCTCATTACTTTTAAATGCACCAAACATATGAATATTTCTACTAATCAAAAATCCAGCTAAACCATAATTCCATTGTGGCAAAATAAAAGAGTGTTCCTCACACACATTCTGTCAACCAGGCATGAGTCAGAGGTCAAGTGGTCTCATCAACACTCGGTTCCCTGAGTCTGGTTCCCACGAGAGGGTCATGCAGTTGTGGTGGGTCAGTTTGGCCAGTGACCCTGGGGTACACCGTGAAGGCCGTGAGCGCCTGGGAAGAGTGGTGACTTACCCACCTGGAAGCTGGGTAATGAGAGGCAAGAGAGTGGAGCAATGAAAGAGAGTCCTTGGGAAATTAATCTGGAGATGACAAAGGGAGTCTGTAAAGGCAGGGGTGGAAACTGGCCCATCAGAAAGCTACTGCAGAGTCTTACTCATGAGACGAGAGCTTTGGGAGGACAGAAAATCAAATGGAACCAGAGAGGCATGTTTGGAGGAGAAGCAGGAGGAAAGGGTTAGGAATATTTCATTCCCCTCCTTGAAGACTTATTCACTTCTGAACACACGTACCCAAGGAGGCCCAGCCTTGCACAAGCCTTCCATTGTTGGGTGTGTGGACGCACTTGGAAACATGGTACGGCTTAGGACTCCAAACCAGAAAATTTTCCTGGCATGGACCACCAGTTGGGTTAAGCTCTTTTGAAGCTTTACGTCTTGCTGGAGTATCACTTAGGATCTATTAAATACAAACGAAAAGAAGATCCTTCCAAGGATAGATTTAAAGCAGATCTGAATTAAGAACCAACTGTCAAACCACGAAATAAAACCACAAGGGGCTGTTTCAGCATTCTCGTCAAAGATCTGCTTTGAATCTTCCACATCGACATGTTACACACTGAAATTTGCCTCCTGTCCAAAAGCTTTGGCGATGCTGGGAACGAATCGTCATTAGGATGAGAGAAAATGGCAATACAGCATGTGGGTGAAGAACACAGGCTTTGGAAGGAGACGGGTCTGGATGTGCGTCCCAGCTCTGACACTTATGGGTTTTTGAAACTCAGGTTCATCACCTATAAAAGAGGATCCTGGTAGCATCTGTTTTAAGAACTGTGAGGTTTGGGTAAAGAATGAATACGAAGCGCCTAGCAGGACACCCAGCAAATGGTGCTCAATACACAAAGGCCATTATTCTTTTCTTTATGCAGACTAGAGGGCTGCTGCAGTAGTGCCGACATCAAGTTACAGTTGAATACAGAGCACGGGGGAACATTTTATTTTGCACTTAGGCAAAACTTTAGAAAGACTCTTCTCTCTTCCTGGTAGCCCAGCTTTGTGATGCTGTAATGGGAGTTTGGAATGAAGACAGGGGTGGGGAGACTTCGGGGAGTTTCCAGACACTTCAGGGACTTTCTGCATAGTTTGTGTGTCAGTGGTACAAATATCTGAACCAAGGATTCTGTAAGGCAATCAGAGGCCAAGTGGACCCTTCGAGGCGGCAGCCTATAGAAGAGGCCTCAGAACCTAACAAATGAATTGTTCCTTGGATGTGAGATCTGAAACAATATTTATGCTTTGAATTATAACACCTTATAACCTCTACCTCTTTGCATGGTTTGCCAAAGTTCTCACATGCGAAACCCTGCTCCAGCTCCGTCTCCGGGCTGGGTAAACAGGCCTCACGGCACTGGGTCCCACTGCGGAGTGTACAGGAATGTGAAGCCATTAAAAATGCTCTACATGCAATTTAAGGAGACCCTTAGGGTTATACAAAATTACATACAAGAGGAAGTGAGGGGAAAGGGAAAAATAATACAAGGGGGAGAAATGAATTACAGTAGAGGGGGTAGAGAGAGAAGAGGGGAGGGGAGGGGAGGGGAGGGGGGATAGTAGAGGATAGGAAAGGCAGCAAAATACAACAGACATGAGTATGTCAATATGTAAATCAGTGGAAGTGTAACTGATGTGACTCTGCAATCTGTATACGGGGTAAAAATGGGAGTTCATAACCCACTTGAATCAAAGTGTGAAATATGATATATCAAGAACTATGTAATGTTTTGAACAATCAATAAAAAAAATGCTCTACGTGGTTAGCACTTTCTGGCTTTAACCCTTTGATGGCTACCTGTGTATTTTGCATCTTGAACCTTCTTTGTTATGATGGAGGCCATTTTAACACATTCACAGAGGAGACGTTTTGAGGGGTTGCATACAGATCAGCTGCCAGGGATACTGTTTCCTACGAATCTCTGTTTCTGGATGGGAGGGTGGCAGTTCTGAGCCTGGTGACCTCTCTCACTCACGTAACACACACATAAACATTTCACTGAGAAGCTGAATTTTGTTCAGTCCTGGGAGTGGGGAGGGGGTGGGCTAGAATTTTGAAACTTGTTTGAGTTCTCACTACCCTCTATACATATTTAAGCCCCCTTTTCCCCCACCAGGGATTCAGTTCGGGTAACTACCTAGGAAGTTTTCCTTCTTTAAAGAGAAGCCTCTGTTGACTCACGAACCTTCTGTGGAGCAAACAGAAGAGGCATGAGCTCATGACTCTGAAGTTCAGAAGCAGGTAAAGCGAACCTATGGTGTAAGAATCCAGACAGTGTAACCCTGAGGGTGGGGGTCGGGGGCAGAGGGGCTCAGGCCTGGCCCTGATCTGGTGGTGGACGCTTGGCCTATAGAAACAGATCAGTGGTATAAATACCAGAATAAAGTTCTGGTATTTAAGATGTGTTTTCCACTCAAATAATGAACATTAAAAATAACACTTCATTCACATTAAAGTTACAGTACGTTCTTAAACTAGGACACATGTTACCAATTTTCCACCAAAGTGCCCATGGCCCTGGAGAGGGGACGTGGACCTCCAGGGGTCCCAGGGCACAGGCTGCCGCGTGCATTCCAAGTGTGAAATGCCTCCAGGTTTTGTATCCGGGTTTTAAAAAGAATCCATAAAAGCTTTTACATTCTACTTTGTATTTTCTGGGTTTATTCGAATGTGAGAAACAATGTTTCCAATCTTGGAGCATTGTTTCTCATATTCAAACAAATTCTAATTAAATCTTCCAGGGCAATTTAGCTTCTGGGAAGACAGCCCTGTGTATATGTCCTGTGGGGGTGGACGCCCCATACCCCATACCGTGAGGGCTGAGTTCTCCTGACCCTGTTCTACCATGAAATGGCACAGGCGCTGGAATGTGAGAGAGAGAAGACCTGGATTTCAATCTCAACTCTGCGTTCCAGGTTGTTGACCTCTCAGGGACTCAATTTCTTCTTGTAAAAGCTGGGGAAAGTAACAGGTATCCAGAGGGTGGTTGTGCCCTTTGGCCATGCACATTTTAGAATAAAGTTGGGTCCAGTTCCTTGATTCTGATAGAGAATTAGAGGTGAGGCCATCAGGGTGGGCTTGCTTGGGGTGGGGTGAGTCTGTGTGTGTGTGAGCTTTAAGGTCCTGTAGCCGCTCTGCTGCTGTGGCTGTAGCCTATCTGGCATGACTGCCTGTCATAAACTTGCTATTTCTTTGTGCCGCTGTTACCTGGTATGCTTAAGTAATGAAACAGCTGCTGCATTTCAGTAGACAAAGGCTTACAGTATGTCTGAAGCCAGGCATTTATTGCTGGGCTTTAAACTTCTTAAACAATCCCATATGGAGACCTGAGTGGCAGAACGCTTAATGTAAACTTTCAAAGGAAACTGCCCACCAAATTCTGAACTTTATGAAAACTGGCTGAAACACATTCTTTCCCAGAAGGCTGGGCAGCCATTCCCATTTCCAAGAGGAAAGGCCAGAGCTCTGCTTTAGAGAGACCAGGAAGGAACAGGAGACCCCGTTTCAGTCCCTTACTGGTTCTGGAGGAATCTCTAATTTTCCCACCCAAAGCCATTTATAGAAGCGCTGGGTTCAGAGGGTAAAATTCAGAATTAGCAGTGAAACTGAGCTTTCTGGTTGCGATTCTGTTACTGATCCTCTCCTGTGGGGATCTCAAGGCAAGCGCCCAGCACTGCGCTGCACAGATGTGCTGGGTTTTGCTGGGTTTGTTTCCTTGGACTCGATAGGGCACATCTGGAATGAACAAAAAGGCTTCTGTACAATAAGATGCCTCGAGAATATGAGAGCATTTACAGGAAGACTAATATAGAGGTGGCTAGAGGTAAATACAGAATTACAGATGTAATTTAAAATACATAAAGGATATTAAATAGATGAAATTACAAATATAGTTTTAAAAGCAGGTTAAAAAAAATAACAGTCATTCTAGATACGTAAAACTAATTTCTGGTAGCTATAAAAAAAAAAATCTCTTCAAACAGAGACCACCATGATTTCCTACAAAATTTGGCATTACGTGATGTCTTAGACTTTTCGGCATTCTGGTTAGTCTCTGCTTCAAGGTTTGACCTCAAAGATCAGGTCTTAATTGAAGTCTCCTTTATCATGACTTCTCAGAGGTCTCTCTCAAGACAACTAGCGGCACTTTCCCTCCAGGGCTAATATTCTGCAGGTGGGGTTTGGGCCAGTCCATTAAAGCAAGCGACCTGCGGTGAGGAGGGGCCCTGCCTCTCTGTGTGTGTATGTGGGGTATGTGTTGTGCTTGAGGAGGCAAAAGGAGAATCGATTTGCAGTAGGATTTCTCTTCCCTTTTAGCTAATTTGTGTCAAGCTGCTCGGCCATTTCCTGTGCTGAAGATTTAATACCACAGGGCGAAGCCGTGTTTGAACCCATGGCCGTGCTAATGATTCTCCATGAAACAGCAAAAAGATAAATGATCCTTAATCAGGACAATGTTTAAATAAGCAAGTGCCTGCATATACCACAGCAAAACAACCTAATTCACTTAAACAAAGCTAAGAGGGCAATTTTAAAAATACACAGACTGTTTGTTGAATACTTAGGTTTTTCTAAATGGCTTACAGTCACTTTTTGTCTTTTAAAATCATTTATCAGGTCTGTGCTGTACCTCAGTGTTCTGACTGACATTTAAAAGCGACTGACTCCAACTTGGAGGGGTGAATGATTTGCTTCAGGTCCCACAGCGGGCCACTGACCAAACTTGACAGGGCATCTCACAGTTTCCACATTTCCCATTTATTGCTCACCTGCTGCTTAGACTTCAAAGCCTCCGGCTGACCTTGCTTGGACACACAAAATGTACGTGAACAGAGCGGAAGACAAGGTTGTGCACACGAGTGCCTGGGGCTTCTGGAGTCAAGGAATGTGGGGATCATGGCCAGTGAGTGGACTGTCAGACATTTTGAAGTAAATCTTGAAATACAGATAAGGGGCATTTGTAGATCTTCCACAGCCGCCGACTTGTTTTCACATACACTGTCTTCTGGAGTGATTCCCCCAATAGGCAACAGCTCCCACGATCACTGTTTTACAGGTCGGGGAGACAGGCCCGCAGCAGTGACTTGCCTTAGTCCCACAGAAGGGCGGCAGAAACAGGCCATGAGCCAGGCTCCTCCTGAGCTCTGGTTTGGGTTCTTTTCGTGACTTTACCATCTGACCTTAATTTCTCACAAGAAATGCTCCTGTTCTTGGTTTAAATGAAACGATGTCCTTAGAAGACAACTAAAAATTGCTAAAATTGCTGATGCCTGACTTGTCAAGGTTCAGAAAAGTCTGCTATGAAATACCTCCTTTTAACCTCCTTTCCTAAAAGACAATTTATCTAATAACTTGTATTGTTTGTACTTTAGAAAGTTGGCTACTGAAGGAACCAAAGCAGACCACAGAATTTAAGTATCCCGTCCGGAGTGCTAGGAATAACCAGAAAAGGAGAGGTTGGGATTGTCCTTAGAAAAGCAGAGCTGACTGACTTGGTATCCGAGGGGGTAGGGAAAGAAGCCCTTTCCCAGGTTAAAACAGCACTCTGTGGTTTACAGAAGATGAAATAACCACACTAGCACAGAGCTACACACATTGAGTATATGCAGGGGAAAGTACTTCCTATGCCTTCAGTCTCTAGGTCTAGAAGCCAGGGCTTTGGTTTCATTATTGGCTTTGCAATTAATTTATACTATGACCATGAAAACAGTATTTTTGCTCTGCTTTATTATGAGCAAATACACAACCTTCTAGAAGAGAACCAGTGAGGGAGGGAAACTTCTAGAAGAGAACCAGTGAGGAACTTCTTGGTACTGTAGTTAGAAGTTTAAAATTTTCTCTCCTAAGTTCTATTCCATCTATTAGTCACCATTTGTAAAGGAAAAATTATTGACCTGGGTAATGGGTATTTCAGTTATCCACAAAATGTCACAAAGAAACTCAAGAAAATGTGCTTCATTTCCAAGGGAGGATGGAGTAGAGGTTAAAAAGAGATGGTTTAGAGTCACTCACATTATTGATCATAAGGTGCATTATCGTCTTTGGAATCAGATCTCGGATGCATTTGTTGATGATGGACATGTAGGAGTCAACAAGGTTGCGAATGGTCTCCACTTGCCTCTCCAGTTGTGGGTCCATGGAAAAGTTCTCTGCTTGGCCATTCTCATCATTTTCAGTCTTACAGAAAGGAAACAAAACATGGATTACCTCACCTTGGCTCAGAAGAATAAAAACACCAAACATAATCAAATGATCAACTTCTTCTGCTTAGTATGTTTGGAATTCATACCATTACATAGTAACATCTTTTTCTCACCATCCATCAAGTAATTCTGAAAAAGAGATCAGTTTTTTTTTTTTTTTTTTTAGTCTGCCATAGTTAGTAAAAGCAAGTATTCTAATTCTGAATGAATGTTGAGATGAATCACTAAAATGAATAGTCGCCTAACAACAGACCTCTAGCAATCAGTCTCATCTTAAGCCATCTGCAAGCAGGCCAAAGAATGGACTCCCAACATAGCGATGTCAGCCTCGGAGAGGAGTCTCCAGGGACACTATAGATTAGAAATGACCTTGATGCTATTCTGGCACTTCTAGATCTGCTCTGGATTGGATCAGCATTTGGATCAACCCAGATTCAAAACTATACCTCCTAGGACTGGCCTAGAGCCAAAATAAGAGATATAAAAGGTGATTCATTCTCCCACGCACTTGCTGGACTTTGTTATGTGAATCCACACTCTGTCATCACTGCTGAGGGCTGGCTCCATGGTGGAAAACTTACCATTTTCACTTCCAACTTGCTATTCTTTGAATAAAACAGAACACATCTATCCACAAAGAATTTATTTGTGCAACATGAGAGAAGCATCTGTTTTCTATACTATAGGACTTGAGCTAATTAATTTTGGCTTATCCACCAGAGCCGGGGTGGAATGGCATCTTTGTCATTAAGGGCTGACCTATGGGCTTGGCATTGAAATCAATTTAGAACAAATGGTCTCCATTTCAAGTCAGGTTGAACCATCTAAGTAAGCCCCAAAACATGACAGATATTGTGAGTGGTCTGGCTACTTTCTAGTATTTGGAAAGATTTAATTATGAATGTAAAAGGGGAAAATAATTTATTGCTTCCAATGTGGACATGAAGTACTTTTTTTTTTTTTCTGGAAATATACACACTTTGATCTGCCAGGTTTTCCATCATCTGATCAGTTCTAGCAAAGCCCTGTGCTAAATGGCTTAACTGGAACTATAAACATGAAGCCTTTCTTTTGAATCAATATACATGTGTGAAAGACACACAGTCCACAAGATCAGAAACAACACAGAAATTTATAATCATTTACAAGGCTCCTCTCACTCAGAAATATCTAATGCTTTAAAAACATTTAATATATGCTAAATCTAAAAAACAATTGCCATTTTCCAGGCCTAAGAGTCTGACCGCAGGCTTTGGGGACAGCATTTCTGAGGCACTGGCCTGTGGCAACAGCAGGCGGAGGACTGGAAGATTCAACAGGACAGTGGTTCACCTGTTTCATTTCTTTAAAAATGGGCTTGGGTCACTGAAGGAAAGAGTTAAATCAGGTCTTTTGTCACTGTTACTTTGTGATTCAGGCTCAGCAGGATCTGAGATAGGTGAACAGAAACTGAGGCCGCAAAATGATAAAACTGTAGTGGAAATGTCAACCACGTAGTGAAAAAAAACCACTGTGTTCCCAAATTTCTTCTAAGACAAAAACGTCACTCTAAGTCTGCAAATGGTCTCTGCACTGCACCAAGACTCTTAAGAAGCAACAGTGAATTACAACATCATTTAAGGACATTGTACTTGAAAGTGAAGTTTCAAGTTCAGATCCAGGCTCTGTCACACTGGGTGTGTGGTCCCCCTAAGTCTGACCCAGCTTCCATATCTTTAAAGTGGGGACAAACTTACCTGAAAGCTTATGGCAGCTGAATGGGTACCAAATGACCTGTCAGGGGGCCTCAGAGGCACTCTATAAATGTAAAGGGTCTTTCCTTTCTGAATATTCATGTACTGAGAGCTGCTTGACTCTCAACACACATTATGAACTTTTAAGATGATAAAACATGTATAATTAAAATCTTATTTCAAAAGGCCAAACGACATCTCTTTGATACCTCCATGTTTTCTGAAAACAATCCCCCTTTCCTGGGGCGCTGTCTTCCCTCCACTCTGCCCACTGTGAAGACCTGTCATCTTTCAAATGTGCTCCACCAACACCTCCCCCTGACAGGCCCCAGGTGGCCCTCACCTCCTCCGCCCCTCTTCTGCACTTCATCCTCCCACTGGCCTTTATTATTTAATGTCCAGCTTAGTCATTGAATAATAATAGGCTAATCCCCCTCCTAGATGTTAAGAGCTCATTTATCTCCCCTTCCCAGCACCTAGCATAGAACCTGGTATCCAGGGGGAGGAGGAGAAGGGGGCAGAGTTAATGCTACAAACAGGTTTACCAAAGTCGACTGCAGCTCAGGGTGTCCAGGAGTGCCTACTTTGTTAGAAGAACAGAGGCCAGAGAAACCTCAAGCTGATGGGCTTCAAAATAATTAGGATGATAAAATGACTAAGAAAACTCTGTCTATACATGAGAATAGATGACCTACAGCTTTGTGAAGAAAATTTGTTCTATATAAAGCAATCTAAACTTCTAGAATGACCATTGTACAATTTAATTTATTCTTCTGGCCTGAAACATTCTTGGACTTTGTTATTATGTGCAGCAGTAGGGGGTGGTGGATCAATCTCTCTCTCCAGGAACACTTATTGAGTACCTACTGTGTTCCTGCACCATGCTAAACACTTTATATAGAAGCTGCCCCAGATCTGAGGAGGTGGGCACCATGGTTCCTGTCAATCTATAGAAGAACACATTGAGGCTCAGAGGCTGAAACCGTTCAACAAATTTAAAATGAGTATGATTTTAAGCCAATTCCTTTTTTTTTTTCTTTAGGTGTAAAAAACAGGAAGCTTGAAATAATGAGCTATCCGTACATGGTAAAGATAAAATAATAAATGTAAAAAAAGTTTCTTGGAGAAGGAGCCCCTGAAGTATTGATATTTTCAAGAAGTAAATGCCTGAGCTAAAAGAGAAAAGCAGAATAAATAAAAAATAATAAATAGATCTCTAGGAACATGGAGCACCAGGAAAATTGGAGCACCAGGAAAATCACCATTCCCATTTTCAGTTGAGATTTCCCCATTTTACCTGACCTTCAACATTTAACCTTGCTTTTTGAAGTCAGAAGCAATTGATAAGCCGTGTCAGAGTGAATAAAGGACACTGGTTTGATTCTCAACATAGAGAATAAAATATTTCCAAAATAACCAGTAAAACAATTTGAAACTGTCCTTTGCTTTGGGAAATATTAGCAGACATATGGTCACATGCGAATCTTAACTTTTCTGATAATACACTGGACACGATGGGGAGTCACCAAATTCAGAAGGCAAATTTGATTTCTGATTTCAGAAAGAAAAAAAGCAATAATTGCCCCTTCTAATATGAATGGAGAAAATGTATACAGAAGAAATTTTTCTTTTAACTGAGTAATTGCAGAGAGCTAATGTTCCCTTTTCTCTAACCCCAGCCCTAACCAGATTCTCCATCATGCTCTTTTCTGAATGTATCCTGTGTATGACTATGTATTTTTTCTTTGTTTAAATTATAGGATTGCAATAGGATTCTTTGCAGTCAAAGCACTGAAGTGACAGCTGTTTATCATTATCCTCATCAAGGGAATGTAAAATAAAAATAGTAATTTGTCTCTGATCTTTGAGGCAAAAAAGAATGGTCTGCAAACATTTAACCTTTTATGTGCAGGTTCATTGATGCTGTTTACAAAATGTGAATAATGTTGTAGAAACCAGATTTCTTCTGAAAAATACAATGGACAGGCCTTGCGATTTTTTTTTTCTAAATAGCTTTTGAGAAATCTAATTCAATTTCAGCAATAAAAGCAACATTGTAAATGTGAAATTGTTTGTAAGAATTGCTGTGGCTTTCTTATGAAATTATTTGCACACTATTTAAGACTGCACTACTTTAACAGGTGAGGGAATAAAAGTGTCAAAGGGGAAGCAACATTCAAGCTCAGGGCTTGACTGAAATGCCTGTTTTTTCACATTTTTGGTTTTGCCTTTTCCCTTTCCTGAGCAAGAAAAAAATCTCTTATTTAATTATGTCATGAGCTTATTGGAGGACCATGGGAACCATTTTAAATAAGACTGGTGACTTCAACTCTTTAAAGGTGGGATAATGGAAAGTGAACGATCCTGGTGGTAATGGGCGCATAAACGGTACAGACCAGTGGGCATTTGCTGCCTCTGCTCCCACCAATGGTGGGCATTGGGCAACAACCTACAGGTCCGCTCAAGAGATTTTTCCAGATAACTAACTCTTCTGTAGCCACCTATTATCATCATACAAAATTCTAAAACAGAGTGTAGCAATATAGCGTTTGGCTTTTTCTCAGTGGATCCACTCACCATTGTGAAAACACTGTGGCCATGAAAACGCACTCAGGTTTCCCAGCTCCATATTATGGGGGATGTTTTCCCTGAAAACCTTCCCCTGCTCCCAATCATTCGTTTCTAATTTGCTGAGGCCGGAGAGGTACACAGCCAAACCTGTAAGAACTGCGCGAGGACCTGCGGGTGGTCCAGGCTGCAGTCTGGCATCCTGTGCCCGGTATTTCCCTGATCAATTCGACAAATATTTATGTAGGGTCTGACGCCGACGGTGAACGCTACAAAGGAAGTCCAGAAACATGGGCCTTGCTCTGAGCGTCTGCAGCAGGGAGGACGCAGGGACAGATGAGTCGGTGAGTTTTAGACGCGCTCAGGGAGCTCTGGGCACTGCGGGCACTCCAGGGATGGGGACACTTGAACAGGACCCTGGAAGTAGGGTGGAGTTCAGAAGAAAGACTGGGAACACTTCGTGAGTTTCCTCTAGTACTAGCCACATATGGTGGGGCTTAATAAACACTGCGGAATGGAAGTCGGGGAAAAGCAGCCCAGGCCATTTCCCGAGGGTTGGGCTGTGTTTCGGAGGGGAGCCCAGATTGAGCCCTGGAAAGCTGGGGTCTTGCTGTAAGGAAATGTGGGTGATCAGATGCATTTCAAGAACCGAGCGCTCCATTTAGAGCCGCTTTTTGTTCTTGTTGCCTTTTATTTTGGCCTGGGCATAATAATTACTGCATTCAGCATCACAATTTAATTGATAAAGAGATCTTCATGACTGTGACTGAGCATGTCCATAGAATTGAGCTGTGATTGCAGTCAAAAGTTTGGATGGCCAAGGGGACATGCATCTGCAAGAAGCATCTGCAATACAGGAAAAGCCCTGAGCCTGATCTGATCCTGGCCACCCAGGGGCTGACCCTGGATCTCAGGCAGGACTGAACCTTGTCTGCCTGCGTTATTTTCATTTCTGTTCTTTGTTGTTCCTCCCCCTTCACCTGTTTTTGCCCTTTTATTCATTCTTTTTCCCCCCTCTAAATAGCATAATTAGCATTATGAAACTATGTAAGATTAATATGAAATTCAGCAGGCATTAAGCCTCAGAGTTTTAAAAATGCTGACTTGAATTAAAAGAAAGGCCTTTCTCAAATCTGATGTAGCTCTGTATTTTTTCCTTTTTAACTCTTTCAACCCAAAAGCTTCTGACAGTGTTATCTATTTCTGTGTGGTATCAGCATGTATCAAGTTCCTAATAAGTAACTTGGATGAGGATAACAGTGAATAACTGAAATGTGGGAGACAGAAGGGATGGGGTCTTGTCTCATATAAACTAGAATTCACATAATTGTATTTGCATTTAAGATACATTGAAACAATTGCTTTTATCTGAGACAGAAAAAAATGTGGTTGGAGGATTTTTTTTTTTTTTTAGAAATATCTGAAAAACCTGTGTAGCCTATCCTGCCCTGCTCTTTTAATCTATCTTAAAGGCCTCTAAATATGGCTTTATATGAATATGAAAATTTTATTTTTCAAATATTTTCAGCACAATATAAAATATTGCTTTTTAAGCAATCTTACACTTAAAAAAATTGTAAATATTTATTTGGGGAAAATCTCAATCCTTATATAATGAGTTTGCTTTCCATAAAGTAACAGCTTTTCATCTATACAATACATACTTGAAACAAAATAATTTACATGGTTTCTTTAAAAACAACCACTCCTCCATTCTTAGGGTGAGGCTGATGCTCATGCCACACTCAAGAGCATCTGCAAACACTGCAAGAGAAGCAGGTGTTTCCAAACGCTACTAGAACGGCCACAAACAGCCCTGAGAGTGGAGCAGCTCTTCATGATGTTGATCACGATGAAATGCTTTTGGACTCAGAGTGATTCATTTGCTGCTACAAATCCTTTAACATCACCATCACCATGCAAGGAATCGAATATTACAACCACAAGAAAATATACTGAGGATGCTGAAATGGATACTTGAGAATGACTGGACAAAGACTGTAATCCTAAGAGGAAAAACAGTGGTGTCCAGAGTCCACTTCCTTCTTGTTATTTCTGCTATAGTTTGAATATGTTCCCTGAAGTTCATATCTTGGAAACTTCATCCCCAGTGCCACAGTCCTGGGAGGTGGGCCCAAGGGGAGATGGACAGTGCAGGAGGGCCCGCTCCTGGTGAATAGAGTGAGGTGCTTAATAAAAGGAATGAGTGTGTATGTGAAGGTGGATCTTTAGGAAAGCCATTTGGTCTCTTCTTGCTTTCTTGCCCTTGCCCTTCTTCCTTCTGTCATGGGATGTTGCAGCAGTGGCCCTCACCAGATGCTAGCACCATGCCCCTGGACTTTCCAGCCTCCAGAACCATGAGCCCCATAATTTGTGTTCATTATAAATTACCTAGCCTCTGATTTAAATCCTTTCGTATATGCTGAGGGATACGGGATAACTAGGTCAAATGGTGGTTCCATTTCTAGTTTTTTGAGGAATCTCCATACTGCTTTACAGAGGGATTGCACCAACTTGCAGTCCCACCAACAATATATGAGTATTCCCTTTTCCTCACATTCTCACCAACATTTGTTATTCTTTTATTCTTGATAATTGCCATTCTGACTGCAGTAAGATGAAATCTCAGTGTGGTTTTAATCTGTATTTCTCTAATTGCTAGAGATGGTGAACATTTTTCATATATTTGTTGATCATTCACATTTCTTCTTTTGAGAAGGATCTGTTCAGTTCCTTTGCCCATTTATTGATTGGTATAATTTTTTTTTGTGTGTGTTAAGCTTTTTGAGTTCTTTGTATATCTTGGAAATTTAAAATCAGCATACTATCGTCACAAAGCCACATCAACGTTCATAGCAGCTCAATTCACAATAGCTGAGCTATGGAACCAACCTAGATGCCCATCAACAGATGAATGAATGAAAAAGTATATATATATTTCTTTATTCAGTTTCTTTATTCATTCCATTTTATTTATATATATTTATATATATTATATACATATTTATTTATATATTTTATATATATTTATATATTTATATAAATAAATAAAATGGAATATTACTCAGCCATAAAGCAGAATGACTTTATGACATTTGCCAGTAAATGGATGGATCCGGAGAATATCATGTTTAGTGAAAAAGGCAATTCCTCCAAAACAAAGGTTGAATGTTTTCACTAATATGGGGAAGCTAAACCACAATAAAGGGAGGGGAGGGGAAGAAGAGAAGTTCAGTAGATTAGACAAAGGAGAATGAAAGGAAGGGAGGGGGTATAGGAAGAGGAAAGAGTACAGTAAGTATAACATTATTTTCCTATGTACACATACAAAAATACCTAAGTGAATCCCACCATGTGTCCACCCATAAGAATGGGATCCTAATTAGAATAAGATATATTTAATGCTTGTATAAATTTATCAAAATGGATTCTACTGTCATGTATAACTAAGAACCAATTTTAAAAAAAAAAAAGAAAGAAACACATTTTTTTTAAAATTACCCAACCTCAGGTAGTCTATTACAGCAGTAGGAAACAGACTGAGACACATCTCCTACCCCTCTTCTGAAATTATGTGTATGCGTGAGCACGTGTGTGTAAGTTCAAGAGGATGGAGATATGAAGTCTAGAAAACAAAACTGTCTTTATATCACTTTAATGCTGATGTTTGCTTTGGCTATCAGATTTTTCTGCTGTTTCTAAAAAGTGGCAAAAGTTTAGAGAGCCGAGATTGCTTACAGATCAGCAACTCCCAGCTGCGTATGTAATACAAATTAAAACTATTTTATGGTACACTTTATAAAAACAAGCAATTATCGCTTGAAAAAATTCTGTATTGTTTTAGAGTTTGTAGTACATGAGACTGTTCTGAGGATTGTACTAAGACTTGTAAAGAAGGCTTGAGAGTTAGGAGAGAAAGTCAACACGGGTTCTTAAAAGCTTTCTTTCTCTAGTTTGTTTTTAAAATAGTTTAACTGCAGAAATCAGGTTGCAATTACTAAAATCTGATTATAACTACTAAAGATGAGTTTATAATTTTAAATGATCTTTTTTTATGATCTTTTTTTCACAAACTTACAAGGTAACTTTAAAGATGCAAATGTTAAGAAAACACCTGGGCTGGGATTGTGGGTCAGAGAGCACTTGCCTCACACTTATGAGGCACTGGGTTTGATCCTCAGCACCATTTAAAAATAAATAAATAAAGATATTGGGCTGGGGTTGTGGCTCAAGCGGTAGTGCGCTCGCCTGGCATGTGTGGGGCTCTGGGTTCGATCCTCAGCACCACATACCAACAAAGATGTTGTGTCCACTGAAAACTAAAAAAAATAAATATTAAAAAATTCTCTCTCTCTCTATGTCCATCAAAACTAAAAAAAAAAAAAAATTGGAAAAAAATTAAAAAAAAAAGAAAACACATTACTGCATATATTCACACACACCCCCAATTGTTCCTTTTCCTAATTATGGCTTTAAAGGTTCTAGATATGTTACTTACTAGTGAATACTACGTTTTCCCTCTGATTAATTGTTTGTGTTTACAGAGGGCATATAAATGGTTTCAACTTAAAGTAGATAAAATGATTTCTGAACTAGAGAATTTTTTAGTTAAATGAAAGACTTGAGAGGATAATTTTTCTTAGAAATTCTCACCACAAGATTTCATGCCCCACTGGTAGCCAAATGAATCAAGGAGATCTGACAACATGATCTAACTCAATATAATTCCTAGCAGTATTCCTCCCTTGCAATGGGAATATGCATAAAATAGAAAACCTCTCAATCAAATACCCGTCTGCAGCTTCCCTAAAATACAAGTTTAAAACCCACCTGGCTTAGGTGGAACACCTCAAGTGCCCACCCCACTCCCGTCTGAGGGAGTTGGAGAAGCTGAGAGGAGGAGCAAGGGAATCACGCGACCCATATTTACCTCTTGGCTCCGTCCTAGCTAGCTTGGCGAACGTCAGTGAAGTTCACGTTGGGAGGTGACACAGCTTTTCTAAGCCCCAATTATTGTGCCCACACAAGGAGTGCCTTCTGATCACAAGAGGAATTATGGCAAAGGCCCTCGCCACCGTGCCTACATGTACTAGGTGCTCAGGAGACATTTACCATTTTGATTATTGGGATGACTGATATAAATCATACAAGTGACATCCGAGTTTATGAAATTCATAAATATAAACTTGGGTTAAAAGATAAATAACCTCCGAGGATCTATTCCCTCCCACCCTCGGGGAGCTGGGGAAGGTCCTGGCCTCATCCTGCAGCTCTAGGGAAAAGGCTATTAGCAGCCCCAGATCCCCACACCACCTGCACTCGGCCATGGGAACCAGGGAAGGTCTCCTCCCCAATCCAGTCTTGGGACTGCGCCTTCGGTTGCCCAAGTCCCAGGATTGTCTGTGCGATACTTGGGAAGGTCCCAGCTACCTCCTGCAGCTCTAGAAATACAGCTCTCAGTGCTCCAAACCTGCTAGCTGGGAAAGGTTTCCTCCCAGACCACAGCCTTGGGACTCCAGCTGCTGATGCCAAAGGTCCTGCCTTCCCCTGCACCTGTCTTGTGGGTCCCGTGAAAGGTTCTGTCCATGTCCTGCAGGTCCAGGACACAGCTACCAGTGCCTCAAATCCAGCACCACCTGCATTTGCCCCACAGGAAAGAGGAAAGTCTCCTTCCCTGGCTCACAGCCTTGGCATTCAAATTTCTGGTGCACAAAGCTCTGGCATCACCCGAGCTTGTCCCCGGGGATCAGGGAAACATCCCACCCACATTCCAGAACTGCAGATATCAAAGCCATAAGCCCCAGTGCTACCTATTCTTGACCCAAGGGGCCTAGGGAAGGTCCACCCCACAGCCCACAGACTTGGACCACAGTTCCTGGTGCCAAAAGCTCAGGCATCACTTGGATTTGTCCCTGGGGACCTGGGTAAGGTCCAGCCTGGGTCCTGCCGATTATAAGCCCCCCAAACTCCAGCACCATCTGCAATCACCTCATGGGACTCAGGGAAGTTCCCCGTTTGCATCCCAAACTTTGAGTATGTGGTTACTGGTGCCACAGACCTCAGTGTCACCTGTGCTCAGGGAAGGTGTCAACCCATCCCTTGACTCCAAAACGGTGGCTGCTGCTGCCACAGGCCTGGGTATCGCCAAAGTTCATCCTAAGGGTCTTGGGGAAGGTCCTCTTCACATCTTATGGCTCAGGGGACAGGAGCTGCTGGTGACACAATGTTTTGGTGTCACCTGTGCTTAGTCCAAAGGACATTAGGACAGCCTTCTCGACATCCTGCATCACTAACACTGTGGTAGCGGCCACCACATGCACAGTTTTACTAGTGTTTGAGTCTGTGGAGTCCCACCACATGCACATTTGGGAGTCTATGTCCACTGCAAAGCCACAGATACTGTCATCTAGACTATTGAGGCACTCACACTACTCAGATCAACGAGAGCCAAAGAAATCACAGAGACTACATTTTTGAGCTCACATATAATAACCAAAGTCAAAGTGTCTACTCAACTGACACACTGTATCTCATCTAAATAAAAAAAATCTTGTCCTGTAAAAGCTACTCCATAAAACTGCAAGAGGTGCACAGAAATCAATGTAGGGATGTAGACATTTCACTACACGAAAGGCAATAAGACATCTCCAAAAAACAGTGCTCCAGAAATAGGTCCAATTTGAATGAAAATCTATGAAAGGACTAAAAAAGAACTTGAATATCCTATGGAAATGCTGAAACAAAAGGATACAGATAATACAAAGAAATTAGAAAAACAATTCAGGATATGAATGAAAAATTCAAAATAGATATAGAGATCATAAAAAAGAACCAATCAGAAACCTTTGAGCTAAAAATTTCAATAACAAAACAAAACAAAACAAAACAAAAATGGACGGCTTCAATAACAGAACAATTTCTGAACTTGGGGTTAGGTCTTTGAATTAACCCAGACAAAAACAAACAAACAACAATAAGAAAAAAACCCAAACCAGAAAAACAGAAAATAATACAAAAACAAGAACAAAAAAAAGTATTTAAAAGAGTAAAGAAAGCCTATGGGACAGGGGATACCATTAAGTGAACAAATATTTGCATTGTGTGAATTCCAGGGGTGAAGAAAAGAGGAAAGGCATGGAAAACCTGTCTTAAGCAAAAACAGCTCAAATTTTTTAAATAGATGTGGCCACCCACAGATATAAAAACCTCAAAGAACTTGATTCTTCCAAAAAGACCTTTACCAAGACACATTATAGATGCAGGGTCAAAAGCATGAGCCAAGCAGAGAATTCTAAAAACAGCAAGAGAAAAGCATCAACTCACATATAAAGGAATGCCCATTAGACTCACAGTATATTTCTCAACAGCAACTTTACAGTCAAAGCCCTGAAAGAAAAAATCCGCCAACACAGAACACTATACCCAGCAAAACTATCCTTCAGAAATGAAGGAAAAAGATAGTCTTTCCTGATAAACAGAAACAGGGAATTCATCACCACCAGAGCAGTCTTATAAAAAATACTTAAGGAAGTCCTATGCTAGACTCAAAAGGACAAACCCACCATCATGACCACACAGAAATGTACAAAGCTCACTAGGAGAACAGGTTCATGAAAGAGAAAGAAAATTAAACTTTAGTGTGACAGAAAACTACCAAATCAAAAAACTCAATAAGAGGTGGAAAGGAACAAAGAATATTCAAAACTAGCAGAAATCAACTGAAGGGCAGGAAGAAGTTCATCTCTACCAGTGAAAACCTTGAATGAAAGTGGATTAAAGTTTCAAAGATACTTTCATGCTCATGTTTACTGCAGCATCATTCACATCGGCTAAAATATGAATCAAGCAAGATGGACATCAGTGGATGAATGGATCAAGAAAATCTGGGCTCTATACTCATTGAAACATTCTTCAGCCATGAAAAAAGAATGCAGTCTGGTCATTTTTAGCAACATGGACTGAACTGCAGGTCACCATGTTAACAGAAATAAGGCAGACACAGAAAGACACATACCACATATTCTCTTTAATTTTTGGAAATTTAAAAGTCAATATTGTAGAAGAATGGAATGGAATGAAATAGTGGTCACTAGACTGGGAAGGACAGTGTCGGGGGATGGAAAGAAATCCAATAAGAGGCACCAAAACAGAGTGAGGTGGAGTTAGCTGTTTTCCTATAGCACAATTATTGATCCACTTCAAAAATAACAAGAACAACACGAAATCCTCACAGGTCAACATGCTAATTTTTGAGGAGATGGAAGTCTTTGTCCCCCTGATCTGACACATTGTGTACATGTATTGAATTACCATAATGTATCCCATAAAAATGTGCAAATATTGTGTCTCCAGAAAACAATAAATGAAACTCAAAGGGTCCCTTGCAGACTGTTTCTTTTAGGTGTTTTCTAAACCAGACAATGGAACTGGGCTACGATCTTACTAATAAATATTCCTGAGTTATTATAACAAATGCATCAGACGCTTTACTGCGTGAGCGTGAAAGCATGGACTTAACTCTTTGGAGGCCCTTAGCTCTGACCTTCGGTGGCCATAAGAAAAGGAAGGTATATTTAAGTGCAGGGGAAACAGAGTTATTCAGAAGGTGTGTGTGGAAGACGCGCCCACTCACTTTGGAAATGCAAACAGTCTGCTCTGCATACTGTAAGGATACAGGAGCTCCAACGAGGGTGGGCTGGGCTGATGGCTTCTGCCAATTCTTCTAGAGATACTGTGATTCAACAGTGTGTCAAAACACACACACATTTGTGTATTTTAGCTCTGAAATTGCCAGGCTGTCAAGGAACACAGATTTGCTGGTCAAAAGGGAAAAATAATAGCTTTATTTGTAATATTTCTAGGAACACAGGCCAACTCAACAAACAAGAGTTGAGGTTTAAGAGCCCTCACATCCAGTGTCTTGGGGATCCTCGTAGCAGACTCTGGACTCAGAAATATAGGGAAGGGAATGGAGCCTGTGGTGGGAAGGGAGACATGGATTCTGCCACACACTAACAGGAATGCTGAGCAGTTCAGTTAAGCCCTGTGTCCTTCAGTTTTCTGTTGAGGAAGGCTACCTGCTGCCATAATTACCCGTCAAAGGGTAGGTGAGTGGATGACCTGGCAAACAGTAATCAGCCCATAAATAGTAGCCATTGTTCTCCTCACCTTTTTAGAAAGAAGAAATTAAATACGGGGGAATGGAGGTCCAAACTGGAGGCTGATCTAATTTTCCTTGGGCATATACTTTATGCTTTTTCTCATTAGCGAGGCCTCAATAAAACTGAGTACTAAAAGGGAAATTGAGAACTTTTTCTTACTTTTCAACAAGTGATGACACAGTATTTCAGAATTCCAAGTCTAGCACTCTCTCATGGAAGATAATGCCAGCCACGATTCTAGCAGCCCATTAAAAAAGCAAAAGAGGAGAAATTCATTTTCATAACGACTTAAATGTACTACAAATGCTCCCATTATGAGATGTTAATGGGCCGAGCTGTGACTCTCCCAAATTCATACAGTGACACCTCACGCCCAGCACTGCCACCTGCGCTGTATTTGGAGCGGGGATTTTAGCGGGGTCATTAAGTTAAAATGAGGTCTTCAGGTGTCCCCTAACCCAATACGACGGGCAAACTTGAACACAGGCATACACAGGTGAGAGCAGGTGATGGTGGAGGACAGGGCCATCCAGGAACCATGCAGGGAGGCCTCAGAAGAAAGCACCCAGCTGCCACCACATCCCAGACGTCTAGCTTCCGGAATTGTGAAAAAATGCATTTATTTTGCTTAAGCTACTTGGCCTTGTGGTAATTTGTTCTGACGATCCTCTTAAACTAATGCAATAGGCCATCAATGAATCCATATAAAATTGTTGATGAGATATTTTACATCTTTGTTTTAATACTGAGATTTAAAACCCAGTGTGTATATAGTACTCATAGCACGTGGCCGTTGGAGCCACATTTCAAGTGCTCAGTAACCATTCACAGCTAGAGGCTACCAAGGGACACTCTAGGTGCACACCACAGGAAGATTATTTTTAACGTTCTAAAGAAACACATGATCGTTAAAAAACAAAACTGTATAAGATACCGATAAAGAAAAAGCAACTCTAGGAGAAATGAATTAATTGATTACTTATTAACAATCTTATTCTTAAATTCAAATCTATCGCCAAGCCATATTGATGTATTATTCCAATAAAAATAGTCACATTAGGTTGTTATTCTCAACACAGCTACCTGATAAATCCAATGTTCTTTAGGTAAGTGTGGAAAGTTTAATATCCTGTTGGATGCAGTGTCAAAAGAGACTCCAAGAGAATATAAAAAGCTGCCATTAAATTAACCAGTCATGCAGTTAATTGTAACTTCTATTAAAATATTGTGAGAACATAAAGTCCCAGGGGCATTTATAGCTTGAGGAGGAGGAGAGGGAACAACACGCCTTACAGAAATCCACTTGAAAGGGGGATGGCATTGGTATCACACTCAGTTCTCAGCCATCACGAGTGACCTTCTCACTGCGGGTTTTGTGCACCCTCCCTGGGGTTCCGACCTCAGTTCACTGCACGTTCTGTTGGTCATCAATGTCTTCATCAAGGAAACTCTTGTCTCCCAAGTCAGATGAAGTTGCTACACATCGATGTTCTGTTAAAAAGTCTGTCAGACAGCTAAGAATGAACTTCCTAATCAAGCTGATGGGATATCAGGAAAAGCCTGCCAGGTTTTCTTTGTTTGTTTCTTTGGTTTCTGTTTTGCTTTTCCTGTGGTAGCTTGTTTTACGCCTGTCCACTGATGGCTGATGTTAACTGAGTGTAACCAAAACGTTCTTAAAGGGGCTGGGGTTTGGCTCAGTGGCAGAACGCTTGCCTAGCATGTGCGAGGCTTTGGGTTTGATTCTCAGCACTGCATATAAATAAATAAAGTCCATTGACAACTAAAAAAAATTTTTAAAAAAGTTCTTAAAGCCACTACTCTTGTGACAAGCCTGCATTTGAAGCGAATGACCATTCACAGCCAGGGGCAGAACTTTCCACTCTTTTTCATGCTCCCTTCTACAGGATGCACAACTCACAGCCTCACCTCTCTGGATAACCTTTAAGAACAGGAGAAACACAGGGCAGCCTCTACATCACCCACTAAAGTTCTGTTTCTCAACCGGGAGTCCATGGGTGTATTCCTAGGGATATGGAAAATTTTCAATGATAATTTAAACATTCTGTTTTTCAATTTGCTAAATCTTTTAAATGTAATGACCTCAGTGACTACACTTTTATCATTCTATGCTTTGGTATATCAGTTGGTATTTCTTAAAAGGCTCCTTTTCAAAAATCATAACCATAACATGACTGTCATGCCAAGAGTATTTAACAAGAATTGCTTAACATCAATGACTACCTATAAAATCTTTTAAAATATATGTAAAGTAGAGGAGAGAGAACAGTATAAATTAGCCTCTAGGTGCTCATGACTCTGCTTTTAAAATCCACCGAAGGGTCAGCCTCGGGCCATCGATCCTTCTCCACTCTTGTGAGGTAAACCCCAGATATCCAGTGTCACATTACATTATTTAAGTATGAATTCTTAGAAGATAAAAGCCCTTAGAAAACAACCACAAAACTACTGTCAATAGGTGTCGTTTATGCATCTACAAGTGCTGGTAGTAATTTTTAACTTTATCGCATGTTCAGCGTCCTCACTTTCTTTGCCCAATTGGCTTTGAAAAAAAAGTATTTTTGAGTTTATGTTTACAATGGAGTCCAGATAAGTTCATGTGCTGTGATTCTAGATATCTTAGGTCTATTTTAACCTGCAGACTTCTCCCTGATCTCTCTCTCTGATAATTTTTTTATTAAAAAACAAAATCATTTGTCCTGTAGATCACGCCCACTTCCCTGCTCCAGTCTCCCCTGGCTGCCCTCTAGTGGACTCTGCTACCCTCTGGATCTTCTATAAGTTGGAGTTTTATCTGGAGGCTCAAGGATTACCCTTTAACTGCCTCCTCTTGAGTTAGGAAAAGAATTTATATCAAAATTGACAGACCAGATACAACGTTGTCCAGCAGAGAACGATCCCCTTACAGAGAGCATGAACATAATGTTCTGTCGCAGGGTCCATCTTGGTCTACATCAGTTTAGCAAATAGTAGATGACGATCACAGTTAGCCCCTGTGATATATTAAACATCTAACCCATGACGAGAAAGGTTCCAGGTTCCCTGGAGATTGAAGGGAGGACTGCAGCATGGTTTGTGCTCCTGAGAAGGTGACCATCTATTGTGGGAGGAGCTGGTCAACAAGCAGGAGCAATGTGTCCCGGTTATCATGTGTGGGGACTTCTAAGTGGTGTGGGAAGCCCGTTAAGTGTGGCTGGTGTTCCAGGAGCCGAGAGCCTGGCAGAGGGTTCTGTGACTGGCAAGGCTCTGTGGAGAAGGGGGTGAGCCTGACCTGGCTGTCCCGGGGCATGCAGACACACCCCAAAGGCTCCAGGCAGGGGGAATGGGCTGGTGTGGCTGGGGAAACGTTGGGAGGGCATGGTGGCCAGCATGTGGAGCAGGGGGAGGTGGGAGAGTGTGCAATGAGTGTTGAACTGTGGACAGCACGAGTCAGGCTAAAGGGATGAGATGGCACGTGGGGGCTGGCAAAGTCACTAGAAAGGATGTGCTCAAGTGACAACTTAGGCAGTTAGTGTGGCAGCTGTTTTTAGGCTGGATTTGTTTAAGGAGGGTCAGGCTGGAATTAAGGAGACCAGCTGGAGATTTCATTAATTCAGGCAAATAAACGGAGGCAGGGAAATCAATTTTCATGAAAAAAAAATGTGTGTGTGTGTGTGTTTTTAGCAAACTTTGAGTAGATACTTAGGACATCTAGAATCACAGACTGTGGGTCCAAAGGTTACGGCACAAAGCGTAGTTAGAAATCTTTCACAGAGAGGCAGAAGTGGGATCGATGACCATAGAAAATCCACCTAAAACCACTGCATGTACAGAGGGCCCAGGTCACTTTGGGTTCAGCGAAGCCCTTGCTGAGTGCCTGGGCTCAGAGAGTGTTTCCAGAGTGAAGAATGAAAAACACAGGGGAGGAAAGTGGTGTTGGGAGCCGCAGTTAAGGAATGGGGGGGCGTGCTGGGAAGGAGACCAGGCAGGAAGAAGAGCCGTGAGCAGGTCAAGGCCAGAGGGTGCCAGGCGCCAAGTGCAATGAGGACGGGCCAGTGGTTTATTATTATGTGGGAATCCTTAGAAGAGCCTTCTGTGGGACCGAGTGGGGGATCAGAGAGAGGGGCAGGGGGGAACGTCATGACCATCATGAGTGGGGTCAGGTGGAGAATGTGGAAGGGGAAGTAGAAGACTTTGTAAATCATACTCTGAGAGAAATAAGGGAAATGGCATGGGGCCTGTCCCGACGTTAGGGCAGGGAAGATTTGCATACCTGAGGTAGAAAAGGAGCCAGTAGACAGAAGGCAGAACATTCCAGTAAAAGACAGATGAGGTTCAGTGTACTGGTTAGGAAGAACCTCAGCAAGAGTATCCTTCCATTCCGCATCCAGCCACACCAGGCCATTCACTGTCCCCAGATCAAACTATACACATCACAACCTGTTGCCCCTTTGAATACAAATGACCTTTGACCTAGTAACTGCTAAAATTTTTCCATTATTCAAGCCCTGACTAAAATATCACCATCTCTGTGATAACCTTCTCTAGTCTGATAAATCGGAATTGATCTCTCCTTCCTATGTACTCAAAGCTTATTAATTTTTTTCTATCCTTAGGAATTAAAAAAATTTCCATGCTAATGTCTTTCTTTTTTTTTCTTTTTTTTTAAAGCTTTGCAATCTTTTTTTTTTTTAGAGGAGAGAGAGAATTTTTTAATATTATTATTATTATTTTTTTTAGTTCTTGGCAGACACAACATCTTTGTATGTGGTGCTGAGGATCGAACCCGGGCCGCACGCATGCCAGGTGAGCGCGCTACCGCTTGAGCCACATCCCCAGCCCTAATGTCTTTCTAATAGGTCTTTCCTACGGAATTCTAATGCATTACACATCGATGGTATTTGTCTTAATTTCCTGTTGCTGTAACTGAATACCATGGAGGGGGTCATTTATAAAGAAAGAGGTTCGCTTACTTCAAGGTTCTGGAGGCTGGGAAGTTCAAGAGCATGGTGCTGGCGTCTGGTGGGGCCTTTTGGTGCGTCACCACGCGACAGAGGTCCGCACAGGAGAAGACAGAGCGAGTATGCTAGCCCCGTTCTCTCTTCCTCTTCTTATGGAGCCATGAGGACCATCATGGGGGCTCCACCCTCATGAATTTATCTAAACCTAAGTGCCCCCCAAAGCTCCACCCTCAAATACCACTAGCTTAGGAATCGGGGAGGAAGTTTCCAATATGCGAGCTTTTGGGAGACACATTCAGATCGCAGCAGCACAGATTGTGGTTAATAATGAAGCGTTCTTTTTCTTCACCGAGACCTCCAGGAAGGGTGCCCTGAGGCGGGGGTAGGAATGAGCCACTGGAGTGAAGGTGGGGTACCAGGCCATTTCTTCAGCCTGCTTCAATACTCCCCCACGAGGTGAAGAGCTTGCTGGGAGGAAAAGGAGGGGACTGACGTGGTAGGTGTTGGGTGCAGAGCAGGCTGAACTGTGTTGTCTGCAGGGCAGGCTGAACAGATGTTGGCTGCAAGATAGCCCACACACTCAAACCCCCCTCTATCTGGTCCTTTATCACCTGTTTGTGTCAAGTCCCGCTCAAGGCTGAGCACTCAACCCCACTTGGGCCAACAAGGCAGCATGCAGACCCAGAGGCCCCATTAGATTTGGGCTATAAAAACTCCCTCCTGCCAGGCCCCTCTCTCTCTTGCTCTTTCTCTCTTGCTCTCTCTCTCTTGCTCTCTCTCTCTTGCTCTCTTTATCTTTCTTGCGCGCGCTCTCTGTCTCTCTCTTGCTCTTGCTCTCTCCCTGTTCATCTCTTCTCTTCTCTCTCTCTCTCTCTCTCTCTCTCTCTTTCCTTCCTTCTTTTCTCTTTGTTGCACTGCTGCAATAAAGATCTTTTGGTCACTCCGAGTGTTGTGGTCACTTTCCTTTCAGTGGGGATCACACTGCAGCAGGTGCTGGGCAGTCAGCTAGGAGGTGAGTAGGACCAGCCCATGCCCTGGGAGTGGCAGGTGTCGTCCATCTACAGAGCGCCAGTTTTCCCAGTAAGTTTTCTTTTACTGGGTGCTCGCAGTAGGAGGGACAGGGAAAGAAGACTGGCTGGTACAGGGAGCTCCACCAGAGTCACTAATACACTTTCAGCATGGGGCCAGGTGGGCATTGCAGAGAGAGGCCGCAGACAATGCTGAGATGCGGGGCAGGGAGCTTAGGTCCAGGGGAGACCTGTGCAGCCTGCCGTCCCCTGGGGAGATTTTAAATTATAAGACACTGGGGCCCCCTGTCTGCAGAGACTGATTTAACTGGTCTGGGGTAGGGCCTGGAGCACCTGCGGTGTGTTAAGTGCTACAGCTGAAGAAACCCTGCAGTCAGGAGGTTGAGCAGAGCAGACTGGGGAAGTGCTTGCAGGTTCTGCAAGAGAGAGGGCAAAGAAACAAAAATGCTATTTATCGTCTCAGACCTGAAAAATCCCAGGAAAAAAAGAAGGGTCTGACTTCACATAAAAGAAGGCATCTATGTTAAGTCCCAAATATGATCTCAGCTAATTTCCACTGGACAGACGTCACCTTTCACTGATAGTCAAAATTGGTACCATGGTGGGCATGGGTGGACAGGAAAGGAAAAGTTAAAAACTTTCTTATTTTAAAAAGAACGTTGTCCATTCCAGGGCAGGCTTTGAGGGTCTTTCTGAGACCCTCAAAAGAGGGATGCAGAATGCTTGGAAAATCCCACTGAGAGCCAGACCCAAGGTCAGTCAGCTCAACTGACCCGGAGAGGGGACCGTGCACGGGCGTGGAGCAGTCCTCTGACTTCAATTTTAAAAGTTAGGCATAGCCCTGGTTTTCTTAGTAGCCATTTATGGTTCTCATTCATAAATTTGGCTCAAAGGTTTCTGAATTCATTTATATCTCCTGCCAGCACCACCTTTCAGGACTAATGAGTTCCACAAGTTTATAACCTGCTGTGTGAAGTAGATTTCCTTTCATTTGCCCTAAACTTACTTCAGTCTGTTTTAAAGAGTGCCCTCCTTGTCCTAGGAAGAAAAAGTAAACAGGATTGGGAGATGAGGACAGATTGGCTGAAGTGAGGAGGGCAGAAAAAGAGCCAGGTGTCATGAGGACCGCAAACTACCTTCAGCCCACAGCATAGTTTTAAAAGGCAGACTCAGGGCTGGAATGCCTGACCTGGAGGGAGCTGGGCCTTGCACACAATGGCTCTGTTGTTCCTCCGCTGGACCCTTCCAGGGGCCCTGCATCCTGTTTGGGGCTCTGCTGGAATGAAAGGGAGAGCTTGAATGTTGAGCCGATATCAAGAAAACTGACGAAACACCGACAGCGGAGCCCAGGAGAAAAATTAAAACACATTTGGAATTTTTGTTTGATTCAACAAATTTACTCCATACGAAAATATCTAGGAATCTACTTATAAGATGGAAAAGAGTTGTTTTACCCCCAAATTAACATATGAAGAAAAGGAGTCTGAATGCATCAGGTGGTGATAAAGCTTTGGCATAAGAAAGACTTTCTGACCCTGACAACTATATACACACTGAGTGTAGACAAACAGGCGTGCATTTTATTTTATTTTTTTTGAGAGGTCATATTTCCAAAATGATTTGGGGTTCATCCTGCCTTTGTCCATGCTCCAGGGGAATATAAATATGGCTGAGTGAGTTACTCAGCAGGATATGGCTGGACAAGGTGAAGGAATGAACCAATGACCCGAGCGTCTTACAAAAGAAACGGCTTTGTGATCAAAATGTTAATGCGTGCAATTCTGAAAACTATAAGGAAACAACAAACAGCTTAAAAACGTATTAATTTTAGTGGGCTGAGTTGTGGGACTAAAGTGTCTGCTGCATTTTTTCCTCCACAGTCATAGTATAAAGTTGATTATAGGAAAGTCTTGTGTTTTAATGGAAAATAGGGCAAAGGTTACATGCAACAGGAATCCAGTCATGTGGAGCTTGCAGAACGCAGGTTAGGCTCATAAAACTGCTCATTAAAATGCTCTGTTCTGAAGCAAAAGCAAATAAATGAGCTCAGGGAAAAGAGCCACAGAAATTGTCTAGAAACATTTCCATGAAAGACTGTGAAAATAGTTCTCCCCAGTCATAAGAAACGTGCAGTTATTGCTTATACAAATAGCCCACACTTAAAGGACTTTTAAATACCTTCCCTGCAATGCTGGTTTTGACCTTCTGCCAAAAGCTACTTAATGTTTCTTTAGAAAAAAATCTGAATAGACTGTATGATGAGCAAAAAAAAAAAAAAAAAAAAAATTAAAAGGCAGACACACCAGGAGTTTTCAAAACAGCACAAAAATGGTTCGGTTATTAACCCCGGCCCCAAATTCTAGTTTAAACAGCACCTTCAAAAGTCCTACATCAGTTTCGACACCAATTCCAAATTATAGAAAGGAAGACCGAAAGCACCCTGACGATTCACGGGGTGATGAGTCTCTACACGTTACTATCTTACCATACAGAAAATGGAGCTTGAAGAACCTGAAACTCATAGTAGTAATGGCTGGTGGCAACCTAAGGAGCAGCAAGAGAACGTGAGCCAGGCAGTGGGCCCCCCCACCCCCAGCATCCAGACAGACTGCTCACACAGCGGCTGGCTGTTCCCCACGGCCACCAGCCAAAACCAACATCCACAGCCAGCAGCTCCCGTCACCTAGAGCGGGAAGCACACAGCTCCATGCCAATGCAGTGCATGTGGGTGAGGGGTCCGGGCACCCACCCACCTTCACATAACTCCAGCGATGCCCCAGGCCCTGGAGCCACCGGAGGGCCACCTGGTGCAGCACCCCGTGCCCGGCCCAGTGATGCCGGGAGTGGGCCTGCTGGTAGAAGAGGGCCGGCTAGGCTCGGGGAGTAGCGCCAGGGAGGGGGTCATGTGGTCTGAGCTCACACCCCCGGCTCCATCTGGGGCTTGTCCTTTCACCATTTCCACAGAGCCTGAGAAGGGGATGGGAACAGGGGGATATGAGCATGGAAATTTGTATTTTTTTAAGTAGAAGGAATTAGAGATGGCCGCATTCCCTTTTTGCTGCTTCAACTTATTTTATCTTCAGAAAAGCCTTCTGGAGCTCACTAGTGAGAGGCAATGAATCAAACCAAGAGAGACTCCTGCTAAAAGCCACAGGCTTCCTGACCACATTCGGGCAGGTTTGGTCCTGATGTTCTTCTCTGGTCGGGGAGGGAACTGACCGAGAGCCTTGCAGACATTTGGCTAAAATAAAAACACAGGGCTACTCACAGAGTCAAACCAAACCTCGCATCCTGTGAGATAGCAGAGACATTTGATAAACACGTCTTGGCAACACCAGCTCATCTTTTTGAGAGTCAGCTATAAAAAGGGTATTTCCTAATTCACCAGCGCTGAACAAAAATCCCTGCCCTCCTCTTTCCCACTGGCCCGTAACACACCTTATTCAGGAATAATGGCTCCTTTGACTTAGGTTTTTTGAAAGCCAGCATTGTACTTTATATAGTGGCAGTTTACATTCACACACACACACACACACACACACACACACACACTCTCTCACACACACTCACTCTTCCTTCTCCTCCCCACCCTCCTCCCCAGTTAGCAAGATTTAAAGCCTCTCATTTTTTATTCCTGAAGTCCCGAAAGGGAGAGTGCCATTCATGTGCCAAGGAACACAGCCATTCATTCCTGTTTTTCTTTTCTTACTCCCTGTGTACCCTCCCAACGGATGAAAGGCAGTCTGGGATGTGGGCTACGAAGACAGAGGGAGGAGAGGAGGGGGAGGAGAAAAAGATGGCCTTTTAATAGCCCCCACCACAGAGAGGGCGCACAGCAGGAACCCTGAGCTTCAGACCCAGCCATTTCCTTCCCACTAAGCCTCCCCTTGGCCCACATGGAGGTCTCTGCCTAGCACTGGAGAGGAAGGAGGTAGCCAGTCAAGGGCCTTTCAGAGTGAGGCAGGGCGCGGAGGCCTCAGGGAAACATCACAACCCTATCCTTGGTGTGCAGAGAAGAAAATTTCATCTCGAAATAACCCCAGCCTTATAAAAAGTGTGCAAAGTTAACACAAAGAATTCCTGGATATCCTTCACCCGCATTCCCCAGGGTTGACACCTTCAGAACCACAGAGCCACAGTCGGGATCAGGAGGTGGACTTCTGGATCCCATCCTGGGCCGCACCTTGCCCTCAGCTGTTCTGCCTCTCTGGCCTCCTTGAGGTGGAGTGACCCCTCTGACTTTCTCCATCTGTCACTACCCCAACACTATTGAAGAATGCAGACCAGTTGATTTATACAGTGTCTCTCGATTGAGTTTAATTGATGTTTCCGTTTTACTAATTTCCAGTGGTGCTTTTCTGTTGTTGTTGTTGTTTTTGCAAGAAAAACATATAAATGATGTGTTACTCTCAATGCATTATACTGAAACGTGATGTTGATCTGTCCCATTACTAGTAAATGGGTTGGTCGCATGGTGCAGATGGTGCCTATAAAGTCTATTTCTTCCTCCCTGTATCAGTATCTTGTGAATGATATTTGGAATGATATTTGGAAGTTGCATGAATATTTTTTCTCATTATACTTAAATCCACTTAACATCCATTGATGAGTCTTAAGAGAAATCATTATTACTGTGATGTTTTTGCAAGTGATGATTTAATCATTTCCTCTTCTAAATATATTGACTGGAACTATCTTGTGAGGAGGGGCTCTGCCTTCCCTTTCACTTGATATTTTGTTCACCTATTTCTTTGCATAGGTTTGGTTTCTCATTTTATTCTGTGGATTATAATCATTATTTTGTTGCTGAAATCATCCTAGCAACTCCTTCCAGTTGCTTCTTGGGAACTTTCCACGTTTCCCCATAATTTTCCGAGCACTTCCTTACTTTCTGGCACTATGAGAAATCCCAGGCTCATCTTCTACGACTCTGTTCCACTCTTGGAGAGCCTCCAAGGACCCTTAGTTTTCTTTTATTGGAGAGTAGCATAAAATAACCTTATCTTTTTCTGTGAGTCACAGGGAGTACAAGACTTTCCAGTGGTAAGAAGTCACCAGCTTATGGCTTGGGAGAAACATTTTCATAATCATTAATTTTAAAAAGTACATCTTTCCCTGCTCACCCTAAGTTGGAAATCTCTGCTACATAATGGAATCACATAATTGAATGTTTGAGATCAATAAGGGAAAGAAGGAGGAGGAAAACAAAAAACAAGGTATCTCTGGATTTTTCAAATTAAGAAACCACTTAAATTTCTAGTGCTTATCAACAGGCAACTGGATGAGTAAATCTTATATCAAAGCAAAATTTAATGTTTTTCCTGATTGCCTATGAGTCATCAAACAAAAGATGATTATAACCTTTCAGTGGTGATGTCATTAAATTTAATAAATGATAAGCTGTTTAGTGTTTGTGAGAAAATTTAAGTGCCTTGTCCTACGGCCGATGGTCACCGGTTCGGCGTTGCTGCTATCTTAATGTTGCTTGGCCTGGACTCCTTCTGGACCACTTTCCTCTTTTCCAAAGTGCACCTTCTCCTTTCCTTCCTTTTACCTTCGGTGGTAAGATGTCTGTTGTGGTTCCTGAAAAGGTCTTCATGAGACCCTCCCTTTAACATGATGAGCTGGACAGCCAGGTCTACACTGGCAGTGTGCCTCTCTACACTTTGAGGATTATTCCATTATTTCTAGTTTCCACTCCTGCTCTGAAAAATTGCTCCCTGGTATTCCGCATCTTTTCCCTCTGGATTCTTGTAAGGGTGTCTGGCTTTGGTGTCCTGCAATGTCATTACAATGTGTATCTGCATGCTCTGGTGCTCCTGGACCTTAGAATTTAGGGCTTTCATCAATTCCAGAAAAATTTTCATCATTCTCCTATTCTAGAAAGATGATTAAACACACTAGACCTTCATATCCCCCCATTCCTGTCTCATATGCATTTCCATCTGTCTCTCCACGTTGCATTCTGGGCTGTTTATTTTTTTAATTTTTAATTTAATTTAATTTAATGTGTGTGTGTGTAATTTTTAATTTAATTTAATTTAATGTGTGTGTGTGTGTGTGTGTGTGTGTGTGTGTGTATTGCTGGGGATTGAACCCAGGGCCTTGTGCTTACAAGGCAAGCACTCTGCCAGCTGAGCTATATCCCCAGCCCCCTGGGCTTTTTTTTTTTTTAATAATACAAGCAATCATGTGCAGGAGATGACTTACCCACCTCACAGGAACAATCTCTTCCCAATTCCAGGCTCACTGACATTAACTGGCAACTTAAAATCAACCATAGTGGGTTTTATTTATGCCATGGAAATTGGCATATGCTACAAATGGGGCTTTTTCTTCCTCTTGGAGAGCTGGATATGAAACCTCCATCTGTGCACCCCTGTACATAACCCATTTTACTTATTTTTTCTTCAGTTGTTAAAAGTTTTAATTTCAATAATTACATTTTTCATTTCTAAAAGTTCTATTTAGTTACTTAAAACATATGACTTGTCTTTAAAACAGCATTCTTTTCTCATATTTGTGATTTGCTCTTTTATAGTTTTAAACATTTTTTAAGCACAGTTCAAAATATTTTCTACTATTTGTTATTCTCTTGACTTGCTTGTTATGGTTTCTTTGCAATTTTTTTAAACTGTTGCCTTGTATAAAGCTGGGCTTTATTTGTGTGGATCCTGTCAGGTCTGACCTGAGGGTGGGCTCTTGCAGGGAGTACTCAGGTTTCTACAGGCTCTCAGACTGAGTCCAACCCTGTCCCTTTGAAGTTCCTTTCTCAGCTTTGGGTCTGCTTGACCATAGGAGTGGTGTGAAGCTGAAATCCAAGTTACATGCAGGGAGACCTATAAAAATGGATTCTCAAGGGCTGAGACACATAACCTTGGTCCCTTGGTCGGCAAATGAATTTTCCTGGATAAGCCACTTTCATTGAAGATGGAGCTCTGGGAGGGGCCTGGGTTATGGGAAGGGTGTTGGTTGCAATTTCCCAACTTGTTCTGGCTGATCCCTTTTCTCTATCCGACTGTGCAAACCCAAAGCTCTGGTATACTGTGGCGCCAAATCCCCCCAGCTCTGCCGCGGCTTAGCCTTCTGCTTTCCAGCTCCTTCTTATTTCCTGGCCCAGGGCTATCTCATCTTTGATCAGAGATTTGAAAGAGCACTTGTCACACTGTCCTCAGTTTTGTTAGATATTTTGAAGTCAAGAGAGAGAGTCTAAAAAAACCTGCCGGAAACCAAAGTCCACGTGTCTTTGGGAAAGCCTAGAATAACAATGACTTGGGAACTCTTGATTAGTGTTAGCCTCTTCTTTTCTTCAAATATACGAAGGCAGAAATTTCTCTTAACACAAACACATTTATGTACTGAGAACTACTTGGCATTAGCACCATTATAAGTTAATTCAGAATGATTATTGATCCTTATAAAACACATTGTAAACCATGAATAAGTGGAATCAGAAGTTGAAACGGAAAACAATTTACATCCTAACCACCATTTTGTGGCCAAATTTTATTTGGGGTTTATATATTGTAGACTTCTAATTTCCTTTGTTGCCCATAATAATACTGTGCACTGTTCATATAAATATGTACTTTGCATAAATGTGGAGGAATACGGTTTCTGTATTATATTATTAATATGATTTGTTTTGAGGTTTAGACCAACTTTGTGACATAGGTTTAGACTTAATATTTCATTTTTTAGAAACTCAGAGTAAAAAAAATTGCACAATTTTCCCAAGATCAAATTAGTGGAAGAACTAGAATTGAAACTCAGGCTTCCAGATTCTAAGTTCAGTAATCAAGAACACAAGTTAATCAGGAAGACTGGGCCATTATATCTGGAAGACGTCTTGTTGGTATACAAGAATCCGTGATTACATCAGGGCGCCATATGGATACACTGCAGCTAGCAGCTCCTCCGTGTAGATTTGGACATTTTTTTTTTTCCGATGGATAAAAAACTAAATAAAGCTCAGAAGAAGAAAAACCCTTAGCTTCTTGAATTCTTTAAATACTTGCCATAGAGTTTTAGTCCCCAAACCTTAATTTCATTATTAGTGAGACAAGACTGGCATGAGCCTTAGAAATTCTGAGGAAAATGAAGACCAATTGATTATGACTGGTTTATTACAAAAATTGGTCTTCATTTTTCCCAAAAATAGATTGAGATGGGGATTCAAAAGGGACAGAAACTCAAGAGGCCTCTTCTACTTAGCTGAGGGGTCATAGGGAGCATTTCCAGGGAAGAGAAACAAACAACTCACTATGGTGTTTGCTTGTATCTATTGGAAAGGAATTCTGAGTCGATTCGGTCTGCCTTCATTTAAGTCCTCCAAAATTCCTGAGCCACTCGAGGTTTAGAGCGTAGACAGCACAAAAGGGCCTTCAAGAGGCAGGCAGGAGCAGGTACCTTAGAAGCCAGGGGCGCCGGGTACTGATGGTTTCTGGCTGTGTCTTCTGAGAGTGCACCAGAATCACTAAATGAAGGAAGCAATTTTTCCTGACCACTGTAACTACTGAAGCTGAGTTCCTTGGTATTTCTACAACCACAGGTACAGCCCCAGCAGCCTCAAAAGACACCTCCTTATTGCTTAAAATATTATGTTAGCTAAAAGATGAGCAAGTATGCTAAGGTAGTCAGCAGCTCAATTTTAGTTCAGCTTTAACCGTCTATGTTCTTTAGTTTCTCTTTTCCTGAGGGTGACGCTGAAGTGACTGAGGAAATCTTTAGTTCAGAGAAGTTCTAAGTAGATAACTGGGACAGAGGACCGTGTGCTGAAGTCCTGCACATCCCTTGTCAATTTCCAGTAATGCTCATCTGCAAAGAAAAAAAGCTCACATTGCAAATTCATAGTCCTCAGCTTATGATTGAGTTACCTGCTAATAAATACTGTAAGTCAGAAAAGCTTCCAATATGCCTAACCTAGAAAATGTCACAGTTTGGTACCATAGTTTGCTATGGAATGTGGGTTGTCTCCTCTTTGATCCCAAGATTGCCTGGGAGCTGCAGCTCGCTGCCACTGGCACAGATCACAGGACAGTATCATACTGCCTATTTCTATCCCGGGAGAAGATCAAAATTCAAAGTGTGGTTTCTACTGAATGCATTTTCACTTTTGTACCACGGTGAAGTTGAAAATATTGTAGGTCAAACCATGGTAATTTGGGGATCCTCTGTAGTCAAATACCAGGGCTTCATTCGCTGAAATGATTTTTCCATCTTGAATGCACTGGCAATTTTGAGGTACGATCTCTCTATCTTCACAGGCACATCCCTGAAAAAAGGGTAAACTGGAACGCTTCATGAATTCTTACACTCACGATGAGATTTGCAGTGACAGCTTTAGGTTCAAAAGTGCATTCCCATTCTAAGTGGACGACACGGACTCGACCCGTGGAGTGAAGTCCAGTATCGCGCACACAGCTGCGCTCTGAGAAGAAATTTTAGACACTGGGGTAATGTATGTCGGGCGGTGCAAAAACCACAATCCACCAGCGGATCATGAGGCCTTCTGGCAAACTGCTGTTTATTGTATTAGTCTCTTCTGGCCCTACGCTGATCTGGGAAGCTGAAGGATTGGAATTTGTCACTTAAGCCCTTCATCCTCAACTGCCAAGAGGTGGACACATTCTGACCTCCAGCATTAAAGCTGGGCAGAGTTCCAGAGACCATCCTCCTAGGAATGCGGTCATATAGCTCTGACAAAGACATCCTGTCTCAGAATTATAGTGTGAAGAAAACTTCCGCACCGTCAGATTGTTTAGATATTTCCTGTCCATCTCTCTTGGTGGGGCAGGAGTCCACTCTCTTTTTACCCACGTATAAAGTAAAAGAGTGTCTTGAAGCTGGATATTAGAACTTTTTCCCCCCAACAGCAGTAACTTGAAAACACCAGAATTGATTTTCCTGAAAACACAGAAAGACTCCTAAGCTGAGACCTGGCATATCGAGTTTCAGCCTGAAGAATTTTTCTGAGCGGATGGTTTATGCTGAAAATGCTGACAGATGTCGGAACAGCCACAGCAAAACAATCCGTGAGGGAGCCCTGGGCGGCACACCATGTGGCAGCTTTGAAAGTGCTAAATTTTTGCTGCCAAACGACTTTCCTTTTAACAAATCCTACCCTTCATTATATTAAAATTTTAACAGATATTTGGAGAAAGCCATCCATTACTCTGTAGCTGAAGTTTTGGAGCTTACTATTTCCCATTTTGTTTTTTTCTCTGGAACACAAGAAATTCGACTAGATGTATCATTCTACAAGGTCAGGTGAGAAGAGTCAGATACTGGGAATGATGACTTTCAAAGAATAAAGCAGCTACATTTTAAAAAAACTGTTGTTAGGAAGTCCCTGAGACCAAGGGAATCCAGGTGGTGAACATCTGATATCTTCCTAGCAGTGAGCTTCCTCTGCTGGGATGCTAAAATGTGAGTCGGGGGATGGAGACAACACAGGTCTGAGAGGAACAACTGAACATTTCTGTGGGGTTGCAGACTTTCCCAGGAGGGTAATAATTTAAAGGATGTCAGTGGATGCAAATGAATTTCAGCCGTAAGGAGGAGGAAGAGGTGAATGGTACTTTTGTCTCTGAGAGACTTTCGATTTCAGACAGGCTCCACTCTGGGTAATTCCATTTAGCCTGCCTACATTTTCTGGTGTTGTTTCAGTTGGGAATGATAGAATGATATTCCTTGTCCCTGCCTTCTGGACCGCTCAGGGTTCTGTTAACCCTGCCAGCCTCCACGTATATACAGATGGCCCAGTCCCCCTGCTGATATGAAAAAATTTTATGAATTGTGTCTCGTCTAAACGAGAGCAAAATCTTTTCACGGAATAGGTATAACATGAGTAAGAACTGAAGCCCTTTATCTGCTCTCGAATACTGTAGTCTCTGATAGTTTACTGCATTGTTGAGTTCCTCTGAGAGCTGTTTCATGTTACTTTTTCTCCAACGCCAACTACTCCCTTTCTAGCAATCACATGTTAGTTAAGCAATCTTCTAAAAGCCTGAATGCTACATAAATAATCAAGTGGCACAGAATGTTGGTTTGCAACAGAAAGAAAGAAATACGGCTCCCTGGGTTCATCAGCATATTAATGTGAGCGACTTCACAATGTTATTACTGAACCAAAAAGTCCTGGAGGAGTGAAATTCCAGGTCAGGGTCCACTAACCACCTGGAAGAAGGAAGGCTTCCCAGACAGCTTCAATTCATGATTGTCTTTGTTAATAATAATAATAATAATAGATTAGCTGAAAGGTAAACGTGGCATATCATAAAAATTCCTGCCTACTAGGTTTGTCAACTGCTACAACTGGAGCAAGAACGGCCTCTTCTGTTTTCTGAGGTCGGTACCCACCCAGCCTCTGCGTGCATTATTGGACACGCACCACAGGGTGTGAGCGAGTGCTGGATGGGGAGGTTTCTTCTGCAGCTCCTCCCCCTACTTCAGGCCTCAGGTTGAGTTGTGCACCATCAGGAGGATTTGGTGTTTTGTGTTGCCAAGCCCCCAGCATTATACCAATCCTCTTGACTATCATTGTATCATTAAAATGACTTTTTACATAACCGCTTAACTCAAATTACTACATCCTGAGGGCAAAAATACTCTTTGGTCAAACTGACCCAATCAATATGTTGATTTTGGAAACTTTTGTCTTCATTAATTCCATTCTAGCAAACTGAACTCAGGGGATGAAAGCTTGAGAATTAAAAAAAAATCTCATTCTATAAAATGAGAATATTTAGTAATGAATAGCTATATTCCTATTGCCTGATAGGAAAGCCAGAACATATCACTATTTTCCTTTTAGAACAAGTTAAAATCAATGACGACTATGTCCAAGACCACATCAAACCACAACCAGGGGACCAAAAAAAATTAGGCAAACTAGGAGATACCAATGAACACCCCTGACTGTAAAAGCTGTCTACACCTGTAAAGAGTCTAGTCACGGCAGCAGCAGTCACTTACAGAGAACTTCTCAGTGCCAGGGACTCAACTCCAAGCTTTATTGATTTACCTCATTTAATCATTTCAGGGGTCCTTGAAGGGTGTGTAGTTATCCCAGTTTGTGTATGAGGAAACCAGTGATGGGGGCAGTGAGTGGACAAGCCAGGATTCAAACCCCTCGCATATTAGCCAGTGGCCAATATCCTGTAAATGGATGATCCTACCGGGGATGGAGGAATTGGGAGGGTATCCAAGTGGGCAAGAGGTCTGGAGACACGTGAAGGATGGAATGATTCCTGGTCTGGGCTCTGGGAACCCCGTCACTGGGAGGGCTGGTATGAGAAGGCTATCCACAAAGTGTTCTATCTGGGGGCTGCTTAGGCAGCATCAGTTACATTACCTGTTTACTGACACTGTTGCTGGGAAGATTGCAGGTCAGGCAGTACTGACCCTTGCTCTTCAGAACTCGAATTTACCATTTACCAGCTCTATAAAGTGGGGTTGATTATCTAACCTCCCTCAGCCTTGATCTCTCCTTCCACAAAACGGAAATAACAACTTCTACCCATAAATGTTTGTTGCAAGAACTGACTGAAATTTTAAAAGCACCAGCGTGACGTTTGGCACATATTTAGGACTTAACTAAACGTTAGTCCCCCCGTTTCTCTTAATACCTAAATACGTTTTTTTTTTTCCTGAATTTTTCATGTTAAACAGATTGCTGCTGATTTTCTTCCAGCTTTCCAAATTACTGGCTCCCTCTTTCTGTTATTTTTCTGGTTTGCATTCATTTTAGTGCACAAAGTACTCTGTACGTGGATGTGGGATCAATCTGGTGGGATGTTAGAAAGTACATGGGCATAGGAATGAGAAGATGGAACCAAGTCCTGACTCTCTCCACTGAATTATCTTACACAGTTTAACTGATCAACAGTCTATCGGATTCTACTCCTTTGTCAATGATCTATTTTTCTGGCTTCTTTTAAGATCTCTTTTTCTCTGGTGATCTGTAGTTTTCACTCTGATATGCTCGGATAGATCTTGTGTTGTTGTTGTTGTTATTATTATTTAATCTGATTTAGGATTTACTGCCTTTCCTGATTCTGAGAATTGACAGACTTCAACAATTTTAGAAAATTCTCAGTCTGTCTCTCTCCTACCTCTTTTGTGTACTTCCAGCATGCAAAATTAGATTAATCAGAATCCTTGATTCATGGCACACTTTCATCTTTGGTCAATGTATGAATCAATTTTCCTTATGTTTTTTTTTAATCATAATTTTAATAGAGACCTTTGAATTCATTACCCCAAAATGAAAGTTTGGACCTTTGTTTGTTTGTTTGTTTTCTCAGGGCTGGGGGCTAAACCCAGGGCCTTGGGCACGTACTCTACCCTTGAGCTACATCCCCAGCCCCTGTCCTTTTAAAAATGACTTGCGTCTACTCCTACGGCATCCCCCCTACTTACTGCCTTGTTCTCCCACCCGAGGTGACCCACATTGAGAGCAACCACCAAACCCTTGTTTTCCTACTATTGATTTATTCCACTAATATGTAAACAGTTGATTTTAATATCATATGCACTCTTTTTCAGTTATTGCTAATTCATACACATTGCTGTAGGTACTGGCAGTTGGTCAGGATGCTGCATAAACTCCTACATGTAAATATGCAATGATTTGTTCCTTTGCTCTTCCCTGGATGGAAGGCTGTTGCCAGATTTTCACTATTATGAGCAGTCCTCTTACAAACATTCTGTTCTTTTTTGAACATGGTCTTTCCTCATTCTTTCTCATATAAATATATTTTTTTAGAACTCAGATTACAGATGTTGGCCCTCATCTAACTCAACCCATGATCTGAATCTATTACTTTCTAGCTTTTCTTCTGGCCTGGGCTTTCTTATGGCCAGTGCATTCACATACCTGTAGATATACCTGGAAATTCTTTATTCATCTCTATTGAATCAAAGCCTCTCAAGAGTCATTTTCATTTCAATCTGCTTGATCTTTCTCGGTCATTCTTTGAAGGTCCTTTATTTACGTACATATTAAACATTTTAATTTTATTTCTGTACCTTACATTTCCTATATCTCATCTTCAGAGGTCTGGTCTCACAGTCTTTTGCTTCTCCAGGTCTCAGTAGTGACTTGTCTCCTGATGTCCTTCCTTCCTTTGTTTCTTGTGAGATACTCACTTCCTCTGAACTCTATCTGGGAGAGAGAATGGCCTGGGGCCACGGAGGGCTTAGGTTGTTCTGCTAGTCCTTCTGGGGATACCGCTAGTCCAGGAGGATTAAATTCTGCCTCTCATATCCAGACCTTGAACTCAAAGGAGGGCAGATTTGCTCTCAGTTTAGACAGAGCAGCCTCTGTTCCCCTTCCAGGTAGTGCCATGTCAGGACCAGAAATCTTCTCACAGCCACCTTCTGGACATGGAGTCTACTGTAACATATTTTTAGACTCAGGTGTGGTTTTTTGTTTTGTTTTGCTTTTTAGTATCAGGCTTGTGTGACAGTCTCCTCTTAGTCTCCTTAGAACCGGAAGTGTCCTGAGCTATATCTACCTGTTTCTTGGGCTGCCTTTGGCCACCATGATGAAGACTCAGGATTTTAGAGTTTGGGTGAGTTTCTCAGGAGGAAAGCCAACACTGGAAATTACTCCCATACCAGGTCTCCTGCTTTCTCTTAAGTTTTGGTTCCCTGTGGAATCTTTCAAACAAATTCGTTTTGGCAATATATTTAAAAACAATATTTTTATATTTAATTCAGAATTTTAACTATAATGGTATTATCTGTCATTCTGTTGAAGATATGAGTCCGTCTGTCCCCAGCAGCTTTTTGGTCCTTACATATTTGCTCACTCTTAATGTAACACTCTTACTAAAATGTAAACACGTTCAAATTTGTTCAGTGGCTCCAGAATTCTCTTAGGATATAATCTTTTGCCTACAGCATACAAGACCCGGTAAGATTGTTCTTCCTCTGCCTCCCCTGATTCTCAGCCTCCTCTGCCATCTTTATGCACACTTCACACAGCCGCCACCAACTACCCTCAGACTCCCCAACAGCTCTCATGTCTCTGAACCTTTACACAGACCGTTCCTCTGCCCGGACCCCTTCCTGCTCCTCAGGCTCCTTCCTGTTTCTTAGACCCTTCAAAAGCCATCTCGAAGTCCTTTCTTCTCCAAAGCATTTTCTGATCCACAACTTTGCTCATAAGGAAAACACAATTAGGTGCCTCTCATATCTATTTCCTAACAAACTATCGTCCCAAGTATCATACAAGGTGATGTTAAATGATGTTCTTCTCAGTCTACCTTAGTAGACTGGATTTTTTTTTTTTTTAATCAGGCTTGCGTCACTGTGTCCTCTTAGTCTCCTTAGAACTAGAAGTGTCCTGAGCAGTCTACCTGTTTTGGGGGCTGCCTTTGGCCAACGTGATAGAGACTCTGTATTTTTGAGAACAGAGACTATTTTAGATTGTTTGTTCAGAATCAAACACTGTGCTAGGCACAAAAGAAGATGTGAACCCAATGTCTGCATTGTTAATCAGTGAACAAAGCAGCACAATTACACATAAAATTTTGGTAAATCTGAGTAAGAAGGTTTATTCGAATGATTAACTGTGTTATTTTTGTGTTTGTGTTTCACATGATCTGCTTTTCAAAATCATGCAGCTTTCTGACCTCCCATCTATAAAGAAAATCAGGCGCTAATAGAAATTCAGTGTCCTATAGACTTTGAAATGCTTGACTTATTATCACCCCACCCCAAATGCCTTCAGAGCCAAATGAATAGTGAGAAAAGTGGTTAGCTAACTTATGACCTACAGCTGTCTGAGAGATGTTTTGCCTTCTAACATCATTTTCTCTAGCATAATTCCCCTTTCTGAAGGAACTTCAAGTAAGAAAGCAAGAAACAGCTGAGAAAATACGTCTTGAGAAATAAGTATTTTAAAATATGTGATGAGACTCAAGTTTTCTATTTAATGCTCTTGTGTGAAACAGAAAGATAGCTCTCAGAATATCAGCCTGATGCCTCTGAATCCTCTAGAAAGACAACTCTTATTTCCCCTAGGAATAGAAGATGTTTCCTTTTCTAAGTTATACTTTAAAAAGTCGAATTTAGCCAAAATTCTGGGCACATCTTTTTTGGATACTAGACCCTGCATATTAGTTACCAACAGACAACAGAATAGACAGTGCCGCACACGGGAAATATCTTGAATGCTTTGGGTATGAGTGCACTCAGGAGAATGTCATGAAAAGAATTCTGCCACCCTCAGGAGAACCGGCCGTGGGGTAAGTTCACACCGTGCCCACCTGTGTGGGCGCCAGGGCACACGGATGGGCACGGTGTATGGGATCCTGACGGCCATTTTTCTGAGCACTCCAATCTTCAGCCATCAGTATTTAAAGGCATCCCTCATTCTCTGAGCCGAGTCTCATCATAAAACACTGAGGGAAAGGGAACAAACTGTACAGATTCCTTCTGGCAAGTCAGGGGCCCTCAGATCTGCCTGTGGTTCAGGCCCTGGCGCCATCAGTTGGGCTCCAACTCCAAAGCCGTGGAGGGAGGCCATTAGCAGGGACGCTGGAGCACTGCGCGGGCAGCAGCAGGCCCCTTAGAGCCCTGGGGAGGTGGGTGGGTGGGGAGGGGTTCAGAGATGTCCTCCACAACTACATTTCCTTCAGGATGGAGGCCGCAATGACCGGGCCTTTCTCATGGAGGAGGGAAAAAAAAAAAAAAAAGAGAAAAACCCTTCAACATTCACATTGAAACGTTTGTTAAGGTGTCAGCATTTAATCAGAAAGTTCAGCTTCTTGCTCAATCAGAGGACGAGAGGAGGAGACAGCCCCTTCTACCCAAGGGTAAAAGGGCAACGTAACCTGGGCATGGTGACCACGGGCAATCTTGGCAAAGAAAGGGTGCAATTTCCCACCCCATTAATTCCAGCAGAAATTAAACCAGGGAGACGCACTTTGCCAAGGCAATGAAGATGTGATCACACAGGTCAGGATGGAGTCTCCTGGATCTCGCCTGGCCATGCTGGTGATTTCGTAAACTTCAGCTTTAAGCGGAAAGAAATTGGCTCCCGCCAAGCCGCTCGATTCAGCTATAGACATGATCGTTTACAGATGAAGGCGAAGCTGCCTCCGAGTGAACAGAAGAGGAGGAGACTGGGTTCCAGATTGACCAGCTGAAGGAAAGTTTGTATTTTAAGAAAACAATCACTTGGTCAGTGACTCACAGGGAAAGAATTCTTAAACTTTCTTCAGGGAAACCCCAGTAAATAACATGTATAATAAAATGGAGATGGTGTTGTCTGTTTGGTTGGGCCGTTTAGTCCGCATAATAAACCTTTTGGCAAAGAAATGAACATTCTGAACTCGAGCATTCTCTCTGGGAAATCCCCACACTGCAAGGACTACCGCGGCTTCCTTACAGTTTTACAGAATATTTTGTATCTCAGGCTCACATGTGAAATAAAAGCTTGGAAGAAATATGGAAAAAGTCTGCTTTTCGTTACCGAGTAGAGGGCTTTTCAGTCAGCTGCCTCCATGATTCACACTGCACTCCCTTCCTCTGAAACTCAAAGCCTCATATCATAAAAAGCAACCCTGGCCAGAGTCCAGTCTTCCTGCTCCGTCCCTGGGAGGACCAGTGGGTCCCAAAGCGCCCCACAGGACACAGAGAGAAATGAATGGATGGTCCTCGGCCTGCATCAGTTTACTGGAATATGGTGCAAATCACATACTTTCAAAGAGATCTGTTGTTCTACTTTTTTTTTTGTTTGTTTGTTTTTAAATGTGGGGCTGAACGGACATAATCTATAACAGTTTCAGTTCCTCTCTTTTTAATTAGCAAAAGCTTGTGGAATTTTGTTGTTTTTGGTCTCTAAGAACACCATGCAAGGGGGAAAAAAAAGTTGAGCATAAAAAAAGGCAGTCTGAATGATTAAAGAAAGCCCTGTTTGCTGGGGATAGGAATGGTCAGAGGCTCTTCATCCCCTCCACCCCAGAATGCTTTGTTCAAGCCTCAGGTTGTCTAATCAGCCTGTCTTTAGATTATTTTACCTTAATTAGAATTATGGTTAGCCTCGGAGGTTAATGTATACATGTGCATGTGGCTTCAAAGGCTTCCCAAATTACTGGCTGGGCTCCCTTGCCTTGGGCAGGCCTGATCTGTGATAAAACTGACCACATTAAACCCTGTTTATTACTGTGGAGTTGTGTTTTTTTTTTTTTAAACTCAATGGATAAAACATATTTTCAGGTTTCTTCCCAGTTTAAAATATTCTCTCAGAATTCACAAAAGAAGTTTTTTTTTTTTTTTTTTTTTTTTAAAAAGAAAGAAAAAGAACAAGAAATTTGAAAGGAACAAAGGAACAGACTTATGTCAGATAAAACAGCTTCACAGATCACTGAGGGGCAGTGGATGAGGCACAAACAAGACTGCGAGACACGACTCCTGTAAGGTGCCTGCCTTTTTAACCACAGAAATGTTTCAATCACAGTTCAGTGAGAGGAAATCTCATCCCCCTCCCCAAAATGAAAAATGGTTGATATGATTTGTTCTCATACATTCTAGTTATTATTTATTTGTATCATGAGATTATGACTCACAGAGAATGCTTGCTATGGTTTTCATGAGTGTCCCCTAAAGGTCCACATACACAGGCTTGGTCCCCAGGGTGGTGGAATGGAGAGGTACTCTGGACCTTTAAGAGGCGGGGCATAGTGGGAGGGCCTTAGGTCACTTGGGGTGGGTGTCCTCAAAGGGGATTGTGGGAGCTTGGCTCATTCTCTTTCTCTCTCTGCTTCCTGGCTGGAAATGTGAGCACTCCTACTTGTGCTTCTGACATTGTCAATCTGCTGCCCTCACCAGAGGCCAAACCAATGGGCTGCCTGATCTTGGATTTGAATCTCCAAACTTTGAGCTAAGTACACCTTTTCTCTTTATAAATTAATTTCCTCTGGCATCTCATTATAGTAACATAAAGCTGTCTCATACAATGCTCCACTATTGTCAGTGGCTATCATCAGGAAAGCACCAAAGAATGGTCAGCATAAACCTCCATGGTGATAGCAGCAGAGAGTCCTGTAGGACCTGGGCAGGGGGCCAGTCTGAGAGACAGGAACCAAGAGCCATGGAATAGAGTGGTTCTTCTATGGAATAGATACTGTCAACCCACAATTTATAATATAGGAGTCTTCCTTATTCCTAGGGTAAATGTTTTAAGGCCTTCTAAGAGTGCCTGAAATCACAGACAGTACTGAATCCCATATATACTGTGTTTTTCCAACACACACTTGTTTGCATGATAAAATCTAACTTATGTCAGGCATAGTAAGAAAGTAACAAAAACCAGTAACAAAATATAACGATTATAACAAAATACTATAATACAAATTATTTAAAGCTTACAAATTATTTATTTCTGGAATTTTCCACATGATATTTGAACTTCAGTTGAATGCAGGTTAACTGAAATTGCAGAGAGCAAATCTGCAAGGGGGGGGGGCTATTATGTAAATGTGCCAACCCAGAAAGATCCCAGCCCAAAGAGAAGGAAGAGGCACATTTTTCACTTGCATCATGTCCTAAGACTCTCCTTGGTTCAGGCCCCACAGACTCTGATGACTACGAGACTATTCCTGGCTCCCAATAATTCATTTTTCATACATCTACTAGACTGATGTTGTAAATACCATGGTAATTGCTCATGGCTTCTTAATGGCACAGAAAAAATATGCTACTCCTGGTGATTTGAACCTGTGTATTGTCCAGGCATGTGTCCCACCATAGCTGTCCCCAAGAAGTCACCTGTCATCCAGTAGGATGCCTTTGGCCAGTTCCCAGAACTGCTAGGTGCTCCTCCTTCAGGAGCTATTGAACCTCCAACACACCTTTGATCACCTCCTAGTGTAAGTTGCCATTGATTTTTCCCTTAGGAACAGAAATTGCGACTGACTTAGTAATCTTTGAATTCTTAGCACATATTCAGTAAAAACTTGTTGAACTGGACTGGTATAAGGTGAGACAAGCAAGACACAGATAAGCAGAGATGATGTCTGAGAGGACGTGAGCTGTCAGCTGCCTTCATCTGACAGAGACTGGGGAGGCTATCTGGAGAGCAAGTCATGGAACCCCCCAACTGGGGAAGATTCAGGAATCAGTTGTGGTAAAATATTGCTGAGCACTCAGTGTTTGCTGCATTGCTGGGTGCTTTCATCTGTAAGCAAAATGTGACAGAATCTAAGTCAAATGGCACTATGGATGAATAGAAACCCATCAGACCACTGGTTCTTGAGGTGCCTCACGCTAATTCCAAGGGTGGGGCAAGGGTGATTGGCAGAGATGTGATGGCTCAGGCCATATGGGTTAATGTGCAGGTCCTAGAAATAAATTGGTAGAAAAACAAGTAGATAAAGAAGTTTGGGTCAAATGTTTAAGAATAATGTCCTTACCCTTCCCCCAGGGGCAGGAAATACTGTCAATACTGTCAGAAATCAGGATGGAGACTGACTGAGATGTGGATCTAACATCATTCCAAGGATAGAAAAGTCTCTGATACTTTGAAAAGAAATGACACAATCTACCTAAAGGTGACCAGATACTCCGTGACCAGAGCGTTCCCTCACCTCCCCCTCAAAAGGAATCAAACTTTTGTTTTCATTTAGAAAAACAAATGTCAATGAACATCATGGGCAAACCTGGAGGGTAAAAAGCAGGATAAGCACCAGAGAGGGAAAGAGTGAGAGGAGGCTTTTAACAAGTTGGTATTATTCAGTAGAATGATTCCAAAAGGCAAGGAGGTGGAAAGAAAACTCAGACTAGCTATCGGCACAAATTAACTCTGTCCTCATTTACGTATGTGGAGTTCAGATGCATGTTCGTTTTGGATTTAAAACCACAACGAAGTGCTTGTTAAGCACTCAGGTTCATCTGAAAAGCTCCTGGAAGTGTTCAGAGCGCCTTAGTAACAAAGTACAAAGAGAGATGGAAACGACTTCCCTGAACACACACACACAGACAGGAGTGAGTTGGCAGGAGTGCCCAGGACATACCCGGTGGCCTGTGGCTGCACTGATCCTGTGCCATGAGAAGACATATGAGCCTCTCTAGATTGTCTCCCCGATCCAGGGACTGCCGACAACCCTGTCCAGTGACGGAACAGAGCCACTCCCCACCACCCGTGTTGGGACTGTGAACAGCCCCCTCTCACTGGCTCCGGGCTGCTGCCAGACCACTTACTATTGCTCATGGCTGACAGCAACTTGGTGTGGATGTGATTCAGAAACAATTTCTGGTAAACAGAGACTTAGGGGATGATTTTTACCATTACATCAATCTGCCGCACAATAAAACAAAGGGTTTAAGTCAAGTGGGTTTATATTCTAAGGAGGAACAGGGGGAATCTTCATAGTGTCCATGACTCTGGCTGCCGTGCGTACCTACAGTGGTGGTTCCAGAACCTTAGAGATTGTAAGAATTACCCTGGCAGCCTGTTTAAAATTCATTTTCTCTGGTGCTATTTCCGGGTGTTTAAATTGGGGCGACTTGGGAGTGCCTAGGAGTCTGCATTTTTAAGTAGCAACGTGGGTGTGTCTGATGCGGGGCACATGGGCAACTTTGGGAAATCCTGATTAGAGGTAGCTTGAGGCCCTCTTGCCAGCTCTGCATGAGCGCTCACCTCAAATCACACTACAAAGTGAGGATAAGCGTTGTTAAAGAAAAGGGGGTGTGTGGGATGTCATAAGTTCAAGAACTGCAGCATTAAAAAATGCACATTTCTTTATTCCAATACTTCTCAAATTCCTTAAACTGCTCAGTATACTGTCTCACCAGGGAGGAGATGTAGAACATGGAGTAACTCAAAAGTTTTTGATCATCAAATCTTCTTTAAATGAGCTGGGCACACTAGTATACTTTGGGGAAAATCTTACCTAACAGAAAAGCCGAGAGCTACCAAGGAGGGCAGTCGTACTACGGAGATGGGGAGGCCTTCGCAGCATAGAATCTGCAGCCCAGCACCCAGGGAAGACTGCAGCAAAGATCCAGGCCGGGACAGACTTGGAACATAAAAGCCACGCAGGAGCTCAGCAATGCCCAGCCTGGCGGAGGCTTCTCCGGGCCACAGTGAGGCCTTGGGGAACAGGAGGTGTGGAGGACAGGTGCCACTTGGAGAATGAAGATGACCTTGAGAGCCAGAGCAGCGAGGGTTTAGAATCATGGGTGGCACTTTCACGAGGCTCAAAAGAGCATGTCATGATCACAAAAAAATCATGATGTTGAAGACAGACAATGGCATTTTAGAATCGCCTTGGTTTCTGCACTGTTTTGCATATTTCACAAATATTAACTCATTCAGCCTTTGTGAGGTATGGGATGTCTTCAGGACCCACTTAATGAGTGAGGGGAGAGACTCAGAGAACTTGAACAAAGTCACCCAGGTGGGGGGGGGCAGGGGCGGGATCTGGCTCAGACTGGCCCTTTAGTCCTGCATTCTTTTGTCCCGCTAATCCAAGGGTCCACAGGTTTGTAGCTAATGAAGATGACCCACCGGCAGGGACTTCCAAACCAGCAAACCAGAGGGGTTAAATAAGAAGAGAAGCGAGTGAGTCACTGAGGGTTACAGCAAGGAGTCAGAAGCAAAGTCCATGTAATCAGCACCGATGGCCCTAGGAATCACAATGACATAACTCACGGACATAACCATGAACACCCTCTGATTACTTACTCACTAGGATACGTCCTATACATGTGTCCTAGGGAAATAATCAGAGGTGTAGATGAGGAATTACGCACAGAGATGTTCCTTCTGAATCTGTAAATGATCATCATCAGCTGAAGTTGCCCGTGCACGTGGGCACGTGTATACGTGTAGGTGCTTTCTGGTTCTTGTTCACCAGAAGACGCAGGCCCTCAAACCTGGGTTTGAATGACAGCCTGACACCTTGGCTTCTGGGCTACCCGACCTCTGGCCAGTTTGCCAACCTGGCTCGGCCTCGTGTTCTTCATTTCTACACGGAGACAGCCAGGTCTGCCTTACAGCACTCCCTTGCCACTCCAGACAGCATCATTCTGGGGTGTGAGGGGCTGTCCTGTGCTCTCTAGGATGTTCAGCGTCAGCCCCAACCCAACTGTGACATCAGCTATGTCTCCTGCCACTGCTGAATGTCCTGAGCGGAGACAGTAGCATATTGTCATACTGAAAAAAGCAGGCTCTATAGCATTGTGGTGAGAATTAAATGAGCTCATTGAAAGACAGTTGGTGGAAAAGAGAAAGAAATAATCTATTTATTTAATGGGAAAGGAGATGTATGTGTGTGTGTGTGTGTGTGTGTGTGTGTGTGTTTTCCTCCTCTGTAAATGTGTGCTTATAGAGAAAAATCCAAAACAGAGAGAATGAAAGCCCAGAGCATCGAAAGGAAGAAATAACCAACAAAGCAAACTCTTAAATACATACTGAATAGCTGGTCCAGCAAAAAGGGGGATGTGCCTTCCCCGGAGGGTGTCGAGAAGAGAGGTGAAGAAACTAAATTTTCCTGAAGGGTTTTCTTTTTAAGATAATGTTATTATCCCAATTTTGAAAAAACACTTAAGGTATAAGGAGTTTGTTGGCCCAAGGTATAAAATATATTGATTGGGCTGGGGGCAAAGGTAAGTCAGATGTAGGCTGCTCATAGTGAAAAAACAAGCAGGTAGTAGTTTCCTTTTTCTTGTGCCTAGACCTGAGGGACGAGCTAATAGCCCGGCAAGGTGAGAATTCAGACTCGTGTCAGGGGCCAGCTGGAGTGATTTCAGGTGAATCCAGCATGCTGAGCCCGCTAATGGCTAAAGATTCTGGAAGCTACCTCTGTCACCAACTTTTCCTTCTCTTTTCTGACTCTCCCTGATCTCTTCCCTACACAGCCACTCACGTCTACCCACAAAGCTAGGCCTATGTTCTCGGTTTCCAGCTCAAGACTTCCATCATTTATATCCCTCCTTTGAACTGTCCCACAAATATCCCCTTCAATCCCAAGTTCTAGGCATGTAGTCAGTTAACTATAGGGGCATCTATTCATAGAGTCTCAAGAACAGTTAAGCAGACAGTAAACAAATTACAAACCAATAAATGTAACGCAGAGCAGAATAATACACAAATCACCAACTTAGAAGATGCTGTTTTCTGACAAATCACCAACATAGAAGATCCTGTTTTCTGCCAAATCTACTGCTAATGTTCCTTGTCTGACACTAAACTTTTAAGTACTGCCTTTTCACTATCTGGGAGGCCTTCCTATTTGTGGAGTGGTTACAATACGTGGTGTTTGTTCAAGATCTGTTCTTGGACCACAACTGCCATGCCACTTTATAGAACCCATGCTGAACTGAGATGTCGGCCACTTGCAGTCCATAAATCTATGATACTATAAATTTTATACTTTTGTGCTTCTGCAACTCATCATAATCATAATCCTCTCAGCACATCACATAAATTGGAAATGGAACATTGTTAATAGCCTTCATAAGACTTGGCTTCTGTAACTGACTTCAGTAATTCTATCTCATTTGAAAGAAATCAAAGTATCAAGGTTTTCCCTTCTGTGCTTGAAACAGATTGAGCAAATGGGTGTGGGTAGCTTTATCTTTGGGCCTAGCTTCAACAGTCCTGGCTATCATAAAGAGACTTAAAAAAAAATCTTGATAGGCAGACAATATGTTCCGCATCTTACTGAAGAAAGTTTTCTGTGTGACCATTCCCGAGTTGGGCTGTTGGGCTACATGGAAAGTGAAGAAGGATGATGTTAGCGTTGGAAAACTGGAAAGGTGTTTCTTGATAAAGATTCACACTTTAACCATGAGTCGACTTTTCTATTTGGTTCTAATGCTCAAATACAGAAATATTTAACCGCCCCCCCCATTTTCACAGAATACGGAATTTTGAGGTAGGCTTTTAGTGGAAGCACATAAGTTACTGAAATTTACAAAAAAATTGAGATTTTTCTCACTTAATGAAAGTCATTTGTTCATAAATGTTTAAAACATTCGCAGTCCTTGACCCCTGACCCTTGCCCAAGTATGGAAGCCTGAGTAGGAAAATCTTTATGGTTACTGTCCTACTTCCCAAGCCAGCAAGTCAAGGGGCAGGAAGTGTGTCTCACGGGAAGCAGACACTGCTCCAGTGTGGTAGGGAGTGTGGGCTGCATGTGGTGAACTTGGATCCTTAATGAGGGCCACAGATCAAACCTCAGAGGCGAGGACTTGGTTGGGAGATCTTGCATACTCCTTCAGGCTAGGTCAGAGTTTATCAGCTCAGCCTTATCAATGCATTTGACCAGATAATTCTTTGTTGTGCAGGATGTCCTGTAAATCATGGGATGTTCAGTAGTATCTCTGACTTTTTACCCACCAGATGCCAGTAGTAACTTCCAGTCCCATTCTAAAAAATCGAAAATCTCTCAGACATCAGCAAATGTCGTCTGGGGACCAAAATTGCCCCCTAATTGAGAATCACTGATATAAGTGTGTGCATGCATGTGGAGATTTCTCTCTCTCTCTCTCTCACACACACACACACACACACACACACACACACACACACAACTGATATGTTTTAAAGTCTCTTCAGAGATTAATTACAGTGATAGAAGGATTTTAAGCTGATCTTTTTTTTTTAATTTAATTTTGTTCTTTGCATCAAGTTGGTATTTATATAAAACATTTCTTGCCTAATCTCTTAAAGTGTCACCAATTCTATTTGAGGCCACTGTAATGTAAAAATGAGAAAATGTGTACGACTAATGGCCAATTACTTCGAAGATAAAAATAAAAATGTCCCAATCAGAACTTTTCTTCCACTAAAGTTTGGTCAGTAAAAATATTTCATGCCGAAAAATGTGTGTTGTCATTATGAAAATTAGTCTTCAAAATTCCATTTTGTTATGGAACGATATACTCCTAAATTACATTAGCCCTTTCTATTTTAGGCCTGACTCAATTCATTGGCATGCAACTGAATATGTTTTCTTTTTCTTTTTTTTCCCCCCTGGTACAGCTATTGAACCCAGGGGTACTTTACCACTGAGCCACATCCCCAGACCTTTGTATTTTTTTATTTTGAGACAGGGTCTCGCTAAGTTGCTGAGGCTGGCTTTGAACTTGCAATCTTCCTGCCTCAGCCTCCAGAGCCGCTGGGATTATAGGTGTGCACCACTGCACCTAGCCTAAATAGGTTTTCTAAGCCCTTATTTTTCCTATTCTGTTTTCTTTTTGCAAATTTGTTTATTAGACTCTACTTATCCCAATAATTCAGAGAAATCCACTCCTAACTCTGGACTAAGAGCCTGTGCATCAGGTCGAGCCAAAGGAAACAAAAATGCTTCAGAGAAAAAGAGTGCACTATTAAGATAAAAATACGCTATTCTTCTTACTTGCAGTTTCTTTTAAAAAATTAAAGCCCTAAGTAAGTGGCTTACTTTAGGGTTCATTCTGGGACACTGGCTCCTGCTCCACTCATTCAGACTGCATAATTCCAACCTGCAGCTGTGTGGCTTTGGGTAGATTCACCATCTCCACCTGAGTTCAGGCATGTGCCCCTGTGGTTTCATAGCCTATTACAAAGTGCCTGGCACTCACCTATTCAGTCTACTTAAATATTACTGCTCCCCCACCTCCCAACAGAATCGTCAAAAAATAAACAATTATATAAAATAAGGTTACATTTATTTTACCTTATTGGATCTCTAAGTTTATAGAAATAATACACAGCAACAAATAAATTAATCCCTGGATGTCTGAAGAAATTCAAAGTAAGAAATTCAAGAGTCAAATTTAAATTTTACAGAATTTAGCCTAATATTATATGTTACCATCTTTAGAGCTCAGTGAAAATTTTAGAGGATGGTCAAATGGCAGAAATTAGGCCATGAAATGGCCTATTAATAATCCTCAGAGAGTATGCACTTTTTGTGCTTAACGTGTACACGGTTGTGGTGGGTACAAAGCTGGAATGAAGGAAGTGATTGGTCCAGGAAGATGAGGGTGGGGGGCTTCCTGCCATGGACCTGGAGCATTTGAGACAAAGACGCTATTGAGAGCTGTAGGTCATGGTGTGTGTGTTGGGGGGAGTGTGACCATGCAGACTCAACCCGCCCTGCAGCAACACACAAGGCAGTGAGGAAAATAATACATGTGGAGAGGCAGGATAAAAGGAGTTAAAATAGGCATAACCTCTGCAAAAATAGTAATAGTCAGGACTACATGATCATGTCAAATTTGTAGTCTAAAATGCATAATTTCTACTTCATTTCCACAATTACTTTTGACTTTCCAATAAAGTTAATCTGCTTTCTTATAAATATTAATCTGTTTTTTATGGTACATATTTCCTCTTGGACATTCAGCTTTCATTTTTTTTTTTTTATATTTCTGCTTCTTTCTTACATCCTCCATTTAAATGTTTTCTTCTTTTTCATTTTTTGGTACATGTTAAAATCTTTTTGTGAAAAGTTGCACCAAAGATGAGAAAGTGAAACAGGAAGGAAATTTGAAAACTTCCCACACTATTAACAGTTTGGTATCTATCTTCCCAGAATTTCTTCTTTCTTTTCCTTTTGGTACTGGGAATTAAGATAATAACCAGGGGCACTTTGCCACCATGCTATATCCTTGGTCCTTAAAAAAAATCTATTTAGAGTAAGGACCTTGCTTAGGTTGGACTCGCACTTGTGACCCTCCTGCCTCAGTCTACCAAGTAGTTGAGATTATAGGTGTGTGCCACCAGGCACACCTATCTTCCCAGAATTTTCATATGCAAAAATACATGCACATATCCCAGATAAAATATTTTAAGCAAAATGGGATTATGCTAACCATGGTGGGCAGTTTTTTCCCAGTTAATTTTTCATGAAAATTTCCATTTCAACTTATATATGCATATATGAATATCTTTTTTAAAAAATTTCTTCATGATCTTTGATGGATATTAATGCTATTTTAAAATTAGGAACAATGTTTCAAAGTCATTTCCACAAATTACTTTGCATAATTATTGAATTGGTTGATAAACTGAACTGCTGGGCCACAGGGTCTGCACATAACCATGACATTGAACACACATCACCAACGGGCCCCAGGGAGGCTGGGCACAGCTGGCCCTGTGAGTTCCCCAGGACAACCTCCTCCTCCCCATGCCCATTCCTGCCCATTTCTCCTGGTCTGAGCGCTCACTGACGAGGTCTGGCTGCCTCTTCTCATTGATGATTCTTGATTCACAGTGAAATTGATCCATTTTATCACATATTTTATTACTCTTTTGCATTTTATTGACCTTAAATGAATGTTCTGTTAATTTGTTCAGCTTTCTTTTTTCCTTATAGGGTTTGTTTGTTTGTTTTTGCTTTTTTTAGCAATGAAATAATTTTATTTTAAAGATATTTAATCTCTTGTCATGTATGCTGCAAATATTTTACTAAATTGTCGTTTGCCTTTAACTGTTTACTGTCATCTGTCCCATATAAAAGCTTTAAGTTGGTGGTACTGGGGACTGAACCCAGAATTGTTCTACAAGTAGAGCCATACCCCAACCCTTTTTTTTTTTTTTTAAATTTGAGGCTGGCCTTGAACTTACAATTCTCTTGCCTCAACCTACTTCTGAGTCACGAAGATTATAGGCCTGTGCTACCAAACCTGGCCTCAAAGCGTTAAATTTGTATGCAGTTCAAATTTTCATATTTTCTTTTACTATTTTCCAACTAATTCATTTTTACTTTAATGATTTTTTTATTTCTTTCAAGAGGGTTTTAGTTGCTCTTTTTCCAATCTCCCAATTAATTTACTTCCATTAAAAATAATAATTCCTGGGGCTGGGGTGGTGGCTCGGCGGTAGAGCGCTCACCTGGCACGAGCAGGGCCCTGGGTTTGATCCTCAGCACTACATAAAAATAAATAAATAATTAAAGATATTAAAAAAATAATTCCAGGGTTGGGTTGTAGGTCAGTGGCAGAGCACTTGCCTAGCATGTGTGAGGCACTGGGTTCAATTCTCAGCACTATATAAATGAATTAAAAAATATATAAAGATCCATCAACAACTAAAAAATATTTAAAAGTAATTGCAACTAAAATGATTAATTTTTCCCTTTAGCATAGTGTTGCAGTGGTCTGGAACTGAACCTGCATCGTCTCTGAGGTAGGTCTTTAATCTCTAGTTTCCTATAGTTTATGAGCTATTCAGCATTTTACATTGTTCCAGTAGTCCCCGCCTTATCCACAGGGAATATGTTCTAGGAATCCCAGTGGATACCAGAAATAGTTGACAGTATCAAACCCTATATAGATATTTTCCCTATACATACATACCTATGATAATGTTTAAGTTATAAATTAAGCACAGTAAGAGATTAACACTAACAATAAAGTAAGAAAATATATAAAAAAATAAAGTGCAAGTTATGTGAGTGAGGTCTTTCTCTAAGTGTCTCATTGTATTGTCACCTTTCCCCTTAAAGGGAGCACTTTGACCTTTCTTTGGTACATCTGAATTCCCAATACCACTACTCTTACACTTTGGGGCCATTACTAAGTAAAATAAGGGTTACTTGAACAGAAGCATTGCCATATCCCACCAGTTGGTATGATAAATGAGATGGTCACTATGTGACTAACGGGCAGGTGGGGTGTACCATGTGGATACACTGCAAAAAGGGATGATTCGTGTTCCAGATAGAACGGAGAATGAGTGAAGGAGATTTCATCATGCTACACAAAGCAGCATGTAATTTAGAAGCTATGAAATATTTCTGGAATTTTCCATTTTATATTTTTGGACTGCGGTTGACTGAAGGTAGTTGAACCTGTTGATAAAGGGCCATGATTTTATAACAAGAATCAAATTTATTTTTTACACCAGTCACATCCTTTTTGTTGCCTCCCCCCCCCCACCCCGATCATCTGACAATTTTGAGAAGGATTTTAAGCTATCACTATTGCTGTGATCCCATATGATTTCACTGTACACTGTTTTAATCACACTTAGATAAATAAGTTCCTACTTTTTGATAAAAAATATTCTCTAAGGGCTTAAGTTTCAAAATAAAGCTTATCAAAATGTAACTTCTAAAATGATATGTAATGATAACGCATTTTCAAAACAGGTATAAAGAACTGCTTTTTCTTTTGGAAGCAGTATTAGAGCAATTCCATTTAAAAAGATCATGAAGCATACAAAAAGGAGATTTCTGCACTACCGTGAAAGACAATATGTCAAGACAGCTACACTGTGTCCAGTCTCAGTTCTCAATAATGAGAGAGAAGTCACTTCATGTTGGACACACAGAGAAAATAAAAATACAGAACAAGCCCTACCTGTTCTTCAGAAGCCTCTGTACCACCCACCCCCTCCAGCCTCCCTATAGAGCCTATCTGGAAGGTCAATAAATTTGGGAACATAACACAGATTCCAGCTCATTTCTCACAGCTTTCTCTCTCACTCCCCCCACCCGCCCTCCTTGAACTGTCCTTTCATCCGACTGGTTGTGATTAAAAGTCAGGGGTTCAACATCCAGGCACTCGCTGTGTTCTTTTAATGTTGGTTTGCCAAAGAGTACCAAAGATTTTCTGGCATTTCAGTGACTGAAAGAGACAATTCAGCCTTAAATACACACGCCACTAAAACAACACCTGGAGGTTGGTGAGGCTCCACCCTCTCAACCTTCATGAAGTCAGTCACCCAGATGGGGGCTCCCCTCAAGTCCCAGGGAAATACATTCTCTAAGAAAATCAGGGAAAGCCTATACAGGATTTTTTTTAAAAAAAAAAACAATTTAATTGACCTGACCATACCTAAACCACCTAGAATGCTCCAATGTTGAGTCACACTTTTAAACACTAGAGAGGAAGTACACTGTCACCCTGTACTCTGCCCTTTCAAAAACCAAGGTCGGGAAGTGCACCACCAGTCAGACGTTTTCTCCGAGGGGGAGGATGGGCATTGAGGGGCATCCCCCCTCTCTCTCCTGACCCAGGACGTAATGTAGGGCTTGGCATAACAAGGTCTCACAAGCAGGGATTTGACATCTGCGCTCCCCAAGATACACCTTGGGCCATTTGATTTGGCCACCTCTGCCTCTGCAATGACTGACAGAATCCAGAGGGTGACCGGATAAATATTCCAGGTGAAAACCACCTCTACTTCCCCACTGATGGAGGCTGACCAGGCTCAGTGGCTGCGCTGAATCTGCTGAGAAATCACCAAAGTGGTTTTAAATGGTGTCAGAACAGAGGTGCAAATCCATTCTCCTTCCCTTCTACAGTATCAAGACCCTCTAACACTGTAAAATTACTGCATTTAACCTGACTAGACCCTAATACAGACAGTCATTTTCCAATTCTGTTTTAGCTCATTTCTGTTCTATTTCTCCTGTTCAAATGATCCTTCTCTTGAGGCAGTCTAGTCGATCTTGTACTTCTGTTGAGGAAAATATGAGAATCCTCTAGTTTAAAAAGACAGAGAAGTTAAGGAAAATGATTGTAAATTTCTCTTTCAAAGATCAAAAAAGAATAAAGGAAGAGATGAAATGTAGCTTTTCATACAATTTAAACTTTTTGAAGCATTAATTTTTGAATAGGATTCTTTTTAGTTTTCATTTGTGTTGTGATATCCACATGATTAAGAAATTTGACAACTTTTGTTATAGAATCTGATTCTCGGCTGAGGACGTAGCTCAATGGTAGAGCGCCTGCCTAGTGTGTGCAAGGCCCTGGGTTTGATCTCCAGCATGTCCAAAAAACAAACCAAAAAGAAGGAAGAATTTTATTCCTTGTGTTTTAAAGTTTTTCTCTATATTAAATCTGCCTAATCTAACATCAAAGATATTTAACCAACTATTTAATAAAGAAATAAAATTAAAAGTCTATTACACCTCTAGGAAGGCCCACCCAGACAGGCCATTAAATTCAAGAAGGGAATTAAAAGGCTTATCTCTAGAATAAAACACGGAGATCAGTTTTTACCTGAAGTTCTCAGGTCTGAAGGTAACATTCTGATTTACATTTGCATCCAAGAAATTAAAACCAAAACCACCTCTCTGTTACCGTATATATTTGTTACATTCCCCAAACTGACTCAGGATGTCTAGATTCTGGTCTTCCTAGTGAAGACCTTGACTTTCATGGTCCAAGGAAACCCATCTGAGGAGGAGACAGACTCTACTCCAAGCAAGTTTGAATATCACCATGCCAACAGAGAAAAACATTTTCAAAAGGAAAAATAAGTAATAGGCCTCAAAGGAAAAATTTCTCTGAGCCACTGTGATTTCCTTAGAAGAGGAAAACTCTTTTTTTTAAGGAGAAGAACAAAATGCACATGATAATTCAAGGAGGAATGTGAATCTTGACCCTTTGTGTACCAAATGTTCACAAGGTAAATCTAACTGTCTATCTGTTGAGGAAATTCATTTTCTGGGGGTGCAGAGGATTGGCTCCAAAACCTCAGCATGACCTAAGGGTGACTTATGTAGATCAGTGTGGCTCTCACTGAGTAAAAGAGGAGTAGGGTTATTCTACACACCTCAGAGTATACACGTGCATCACATACATGTTGGTGCACTATGTTTGTGTACGTGGGGAGAAGAATCCATCCTGCTCACCTAAACACACGTTACACGAGCAGACTGTACTTCCTTTGGAGACTGGTTAATATTATAAGAATAAAATTCTATGCACTATATGAACAATTAAGCTTTGTGAGTCTGAGATGAGTCTCGCTTTACAGCTGGCTTACGTACGTGGCAGGCAGCGAGTCAGGTATGCTGCCTTGGGGACAACTCGGAACACTCATTCCAGCGTGAGAGGGAAGAAGGAATCTCATTTTCTCCTTTTTGAAGAATCCAGATCTATACTCTGGAGACAGCACAGCTTGTATTCCAGTGTTTTCCATTTATGCTGAAACTCGAAGCTACAGGAAAATAGCATGCAGATGTGCTGTTTGTGACTTGGGGAGACTTTTTCATGCCAGAGTCTGTGGTCAGCACAACAACCATATTTTAAAGAATTAGCCTTATATTTTCTCACAAACTGTCACTTGTGCATAACATAAACAATTAAAAATTAGGCACAGGACGATAAATATCAGCAACTCCCAAGTATCCACTCTTCAATTAAAAATCAAAACATTAAGTGCTTGCATCTTCGACCCCTTTCCACCAGCCAGAGCCCAAGATCCCATCAACACACACACACACACACCAGGTGTTCATGATGCAGATGGTGACTCTGGGGCCCAGGGGCCCAGGACCCCAGAGGGCCTGCTGCAGCTTCCTGGAAGCAGCCTTGATGAGCCACAGGTTAGGACTTTTGAGTTCTGTTGCTCGTTGTGTTTAAACATTTGAAAATCAGTAAACTACGCTGAACTGAACATTTTATTACTCAGAACAACTCGATCGAGCAAAACAAAACAAACAGGCGACTTCTGCCATGGCAACGTGTTTTCTCTGGGAATTTTGTAAATGCTCCTAAGTCAGCAGTGAATCACTAGAGAAAAAGTCAAATCCCAAATGCCTCCTGAACGGTCTGAGTCAGCACCTCCCCCAAACAGCAGCAGCTAGTTGCTGGATCTCTAATCTGAACAGGTTTCCTCTTAGTGCACTCAAAATTAGCCCAGAACACTTAAAAAAAAAAAAGTGTTTGCAAACAAGAGATATAGCACATGAAATCCAGAGATTCAGTGTGAAGCAAATGACCAGTATTAGACATATTTACTATTCAAAGAATTGAGATACACTATAAAAGAACTGAGTTTTTATAGTTTATCCAAAGGCTTTACCTAAAAGTTGTAGTATTAGCTAGAAATATTATCTTTTACTTTGTAGAAGAAATTTTAAATCATTTTCATAAGTTACCTGCTGTTTTTTTTTTTTTTTTTTTTTTTAAAAAGGCACCACGGTGGTATAAGTTCACCTTTTTACTCCTTCACAGATGCCTACTTGTGCTTTTCTGGTAATGTTTTAATTTTATTAAATGTTACTACCTGGGTCGTAAGCAGTTCTATCAAGATATAAATTTATAAAGTGACACATTTTTCAGTACCAACCATCTCTGACAATTTATTCCATAATAGCACATTCCATCAAATTAAACTGCAAAAGCGTTCCCACATTTGTTTTCCATTCTATACGTATGGCTTATGAATAGCAATGTTGATGGATTCCAGCTGGCTTAAACATGCAGGCCAACTCTTATAAAACAGATTCTTTTCAATTCTTATTGTATTTGCTGAGGCCCATTCTGAGTGGGCCACCTGGTAGGATGAAGCACTAATATATCTCTGTAGAAAAAAATAAGAAAACAAATCACCCTGCTAAACTCAAGACCATCCCCCCCAACTTTATCACTGTTAGATTTCCAGCATAAGTGAGATCTAGTCTTTTGGAAAAGTTGGATTAAAATTGAAGCATATTAACAACCCTGTGAACTACTAAAATGTTCATTCATCTATCGTAATGACAACGTAAAGATGATTTTCACCATTCATGGGTGTTGCCTGTTTTCATAAATCGATCATCCACGTTTTGTCCCCTCCTCCCCATACCCCCACCCCATCCAGCTGGAACGCATCAAGGGCACAGGAGCCAAGTCAAACGTCGACCCCACCCTCCTCCCCTTTAAGGCACCTTCAAAGCTAAGCTCTGAGCTTGTTCTGTTGCACCAACAAAGCCAGCCGTGCTGCTAGTGAAGACTCCAGTGTGGGGTTTTTATAACTGCACGTTAACATGAAGGTTTTGATTTTTGGTCAAAGACTTCAGCTGCACCGAGTTTCATCAGATTGTTGGACCCTCTCTGTGGAAGAGCCCTCATTATTAAACCTTTGCTGTCAGTGCCAGTCGCCTGCTTTATAATACCCACCTCTCCAAACAGCCCAGTAACCAACCCTGAGAACATCATATATTCCCCTCCCAAAAGGTCAAAGCAGAACAGCCATTATGGTCGTCCAAACACACATTCCCCAACATCTGCACACTCCACATAGCCCATGCTCTGTAACCGACATCCCTACATGCACAGAAACACTCTTGTAAGACACATGCAGGAGCAGAGCGGGGGGCTGGGGAGACAGGAACTGCGACAGCACAAAGAACTTACTTTGTTGTTCCCCTGTGCACGTAGCCGCAAGGAAAAAAAAAAAGGAATATGTTAAACATAAATTTATTTTAAAATTATGAGGTTTTTCTTCTAAAGCAAAACAAATGATTTTTGTATTCCGTGACATCAGCATCCGGAGCTCATGGACAGGTCAAAGAATCCTTAGGTTAAGTGGAATCGTACATTTGTAACTGCAGAATGTTATGCTGGGGATTTTCCCCTCTCTTTCGGCTCGGAATTCTTGGGGTACGGGACCCCGGCCAGAGAGAGCCAGTTTGAATTGGTGAGGAGTGTGGCTGTGTGTGCAGTAAGTGTGAGGGCCCGGTGGAGGGCAGCTTGCCCTCTCCTGCAGCCCCTCCTCCACACACCAACCTGTGGAAAACCCCAGGCAGAACATTTTTAAACCCACACTGCATCCTTGGTTTCAAAAAACGTGGAATTAAAAATGATGGGAAAGATGCCGGGTGGGGTGGTGCAGGCCTGTAATCTCAGCAGTTTGGGAGGCTGAGGCAGGAGGATCACGAGTTCAAAGCCAGCCTCAGCAACAGTGAGGCCCTTAGCAACTCAGGGAGACCCTGTCTCTAAATAAAACACAAAATAGGGCTGGGGGTGTGGCTCGGTGGCCGAGTGCCCCTGAGTTCAATCCCTGGTACCACCCCCCCCCCAAAAAAAAAAAAGAAAAGAAATGGGAAAGAGAGCAGAGGAAGGTGCAGGCTCAGGCGGGTCAGGGGAGACAGCCGCACAAACCAAGCTGCGACCTCCTTGCACCCTTCCTTTATTTTGTCAAGTAGGAGCTTGGTCTTGGGTTGGCATGGGAAGTAAATGCTGTCCAGGGGGCTGCTGCCAAGATCAACACTGGTCCACGGTCAAGAAAATGGGTCTGGAAAGGTTAGTCACAAAAATGCAGTCATTTCTAAAAAGCGACACTCTGCAGAGAGGCAGAGCAGCCCGCAGCCGGCTGCGGGCAAATGGCTCTCCTGATTCAAACTGGAGCCGTGAGAGTATGATTTATATCTAACAATTTAACTCACATATGGCTTAAAAAAATAAAATGGTGATTCATCACTCCCGGGGCAGCCCAGGTCCTCCTGGGGTCAGATCCTGGGGGGAGGACTTAGAGGCTGGGGGCTGCAAACAGATCTGAACTCGCCTTGCGGGTTGCAGAGAGCCAGAGCAAAGCGTGTGCCTCTGTGGGAGGGACTGAGCACAGCACCCAGGAGCCAGGCCTGAGGTCTGGCCTTGAGCTTCCAGTGGGAATGTGCAGGGGAAGGATACACTGAGGATGTTCTGGGAGAGGAGCTAGGGGAGAGTTTTCTGGAAGACAATACCAACTGGCGACGGGGGATATGCCTCTTCTCTCTTCCAGGGACCAGTCTGGCCATCATATTTAATAGAGAAAGCCAGAGAAGCTGATAGACCAACGTGGAGAAAGAGGCTTCTTGACACTGAGCTGCTCTAATACGACTGTTAACACCCCAGCTTATCTGAGACCGAAATAATGCCCGAGAGTGAATGAAGGAGGAAAAAAAAAGGGTCCTTCCTAAAGACGATGCAATAAAGATCCCCACTGGGAATTTTATCATGAGTAAAAGTCTATTTTAGAGAATAATGGGACCCTGGTTCTCCCAAGAAGTGCAATATTGCTGGAAATACCTCAAACAGATGGAGTTTATTGCATTCCACAGCAATGCAGCTTTTGATCTACCAAATAAGTTTCAGGAGTTCAACCAAGTATTTTTGCACACGAGGGAATGGCTGGCTTCCCCACTCCATGGCAGATGGTTCTGTTTGTAGTGGCAACAGTGATGTCACAGAGGAGGAGGCCTTAATCCCCAAATACAAGAAACGCACAGCCAGGACGTGGTGTGGCTTGGCCATTCCTTGTTTCATTCAGTGCTTTCCCAACGTCTATTCTGCAAGAGGCGCAGACAGTCGTGAATGGGGACTTGGGAAGGCTTCAGGACTGCCTCCCCGTCTCTGGGTGACAGCGATTTATGTCTGGCACCCTGAAAGCGCTTCCACTGAGGAATGGAGGACTCCTCGGAGCTGGCCTTGGAGCTGCTCTGAGCTCTGTGTGAGGACTAGCCTTGCTTAGTTAGGACTTAGCTCCTTGCCAGGGGCTGAGCGATGGGACTTCAGGTCTCATGTTGGGCTCAGGACGAGCCTTGTGTGAGTGAGTGGTCTCGTCAGCGAATACCAGGAGCCCATGACATTCCTCTTCTGGAATCACGGAGTCCCATTTCCCTATTATCTCATGCAGAGGAAGGTACCAGAGGCTCAAGTAAATAGTTTCAACCCACACACAAAGCATCATAAAAGCCTCAGTTACGGCTGGAGAGTCTGAGCTTCAGAGGGAAAGTCAAGTTCCACAGTGTCTCACTTTCTACTGTCATGGCTTTTTTTTTTTTTTTTTGTGGTGCTGGGGTTTGAACCCAGGGCTTCACGCGTGCTAGCCGGTCCTCTACCCCTAAGCTATGTCTCCAGCCATACTTCCATTTAAATCTCTTATTACATAATTGAGACCAAAGGTCCCTCTCTATATATACCTCTTACGAAGCTCTCAGGTGTCTCACTAACAAACATGCAGAATTAAATTGAGGCTGGGTGAGGCGCACACCTATGATCCCAGCCTTGGCAATTTAGTAAGGCCCTAAGCAACTAAATAAAATACAAAACAGGGCTGGGGATGTGGCTCTGTAGTTCAATCCCTGGTACCCCCACCCCTGCCCACACACCCCAAAATGAATTGATACCAGTTCGTTTCCAGGGCACGTGTGGACCTCAGGTTCCTTCTTTCAGATGGCTGGCAGGTGAGAACCTGACAGACCCTTGGCTCACTTCAGTCTGACCAATGCAGCCTCCAAGACTGTGCTGTCCCCTCAGGCAGCATTGGGCTCCCTTTAAACAACCCGACTTCCTCAGTCAATACAGAAGAAAATTCTCACATGCCTAAATCCACTGACAGTTAGTTTCCAAAGAAAAGGTGCATACTAAGTTGGGAATCAGAGCTATGGACATGCTAATGACTCTGAATAATAATAATAAAGGCTTTGAACTTGCGCTCAGTTGAAGGCACTGGGCAGTTGTGATGCACAGGGACCTTTGGTTAATCCTATAAAATCACCCTGAGGAAGGACTATTATTTTGAGTTTAGAGAATAAATAACTGGAAGAATAAATAGAATGCCTGCGCCACATGGCTAAAAGATAGCAAGGTCAGGATTTAAAATGTGAGTGGATCTGACTTGAAGTCTATCTCATCCTATTGCACACAGTGCTTCAAAGAATCTGAATTTGGAATTCCTTAATGTTTATGTACAAGTCACACTGTAAACTGTACTGTGTCAAAAAAAGCTAGCTGTTACATCACATTCTTTAGATAATTAATCAAATTTGTATTTGTTTGTAATTTTATTTACAGGAACAATCTATGTATGTGTCAGTAAAATAATCTTTTAAAAATTCTTCAGTGGTAGCCTTTAATTACCAACATACACACATGTTCACAGAATAAGTTCCCAGAATAAGTCAGGACTTAGAAGTGTCAGTTATAGGTTAATTTCTTCAAATCTTTCCAAATCAGGAACAAAAACTATCTTTCTCCCAAATGTGAGAGTGCTTACAAAATGGAAGCTGTAGGAAAGCATTCTATTGATTGATTTTAACAGTTAGCTGCCATTAAATATCTGCAAACCATCCAAGCCTTTAATATGTCCCATAACCCTACACTGTGCATAAAAATGCAAATATTATGTATGATGAAAACTGAGAAATGCAATGTTCATGGCACACTGCCAAGTTTAATTTCCTGTCTTGTCTTTGGTATGTAGTAAAAACTTCTAGACTCCTTCTTCCAGGCAATTGTACCAAATGTGTGTTTATAAACAAATGAAAATGTGAAAAGAATCAAAACAGATTGTGGAGGACATCACTAGATTTGCTTAAAAGTGAGTATTCTGATTAAAAATATAAAATATTTCTTAGATTATCTTTTTGGTGTATGAAAATCCAGATTCATGAAAACTGGGGCTGGAAAAATTTGCTTTTCCATGATAGTTTTTCTTGCAGGAAAAAAAACACACACACACACACACATTACAAAATTTCTTAAGCACAAAAACTACATTACAAAATTTCTTACATGGCCAATTGTTCTAGTGCACTTAAAACAGATTTTAGTTTACAAAATTGTGATTTGAAACATTTTTATACAACTATAGCTACATGTAAGGAAGATACACATTCGCCCCCAACACTGATATCCTACACATCTCAAGCATATTTGGAAGATAGAAGATAGCACGAAGGATTCACAATCCCGCTGGGCTTCATTATAGTTATTTCTAGCTGTTAAAGAAAGTGCTTGAGCTGGAAATGAGTCATGATCATTATCATTACACAAGGAAACAGGGTCCTCACTGGGTTGCTCTGCTGGGTCCTTCCACACCTTATCTCACTGGACCCCATCAATCACCCTCTCAGGATGGCATTGTCTTATTTAAGCAATGAGAATTGCAAAATGTAAATGGCGAGGGCACCTGCCCACGGTCACAGCTTGGAAGCGAGCTCCTGGGATTTGACACTAGAGCCTGTGCTTGGACCCAGAGGTGCTGCTCCTTCTAATCAGACCCAGCCATGAGGTCTTTCAAGAATGTAAATCTTATCATGGCAACTAGCTGGAGACACCCTTCCCTGGCTTCTCTCTCCCTCACAGTAAAATGCAAAATGTGCATTCCTTTAAGGCCAACATCATCTTGCCCTGACACCATCGTGGAGACCACCTGCCAGTCTGTCCTGCCTCACGGTGTTCCAGACACACAGACCTTCTTGGGGCTGCTCTGAGACGCTGTGCTGTGTGTGGTTTGCACTTGCTCTGCCTCTGCCCCTAATCCCCTTCTTCAGACAGTCACAGCATTTAATCTCTCCTTTCCTTGAGAAGTCCATGCCAAGGCCTGCTCTTCAAAGGGGTTCCTCTGGTCACCTGTCCCTTTAACTTATTTAGGTGGGACTTTCCGTTATCTTGATGCTTCGTGATTACTGTTACACATGCACTTGCCCAGTGTCTGCTCCGTGGAGCAGGACCTTATTGCTCACCTGTCTCACTAATGCCTCCGATGCTAAAAAGCATGTGCCCAGAAGTTTTTTTTTTTTTGTGGAATGGATGAATAAAAAAATAAGTAATACATGTATTTTTAATATAGAATGTTTGTGAAAGTAAACACACCACCATCAATGGATACAGAAGAGTAATTACCAATTAGAACTAAAACTTAGGTGGAAGTGATTTCCTCCAATTTTTAAAATGATTTCTTCATAGTCTCTCGAGAGGCGTGCTTCTATGCAGATCTGTATGCCCCCACAGGAGAAGGACTGGACAGCAATTATGAAAATCAGAGATGCGTCGGTGCCTTGGTATCACCAAGGAAGCATCAGGAACAAGTCCTACTGAGAGGGCTCAGGGCACTGTGTGGGACCACCCAGTGGTCACTGTTTTAGGTGCCACCCAGACACATGCATAGGATGGAAGGGGTTGAGGGGTCCACATGTAAGCTAAAATAGGAGCAGGAAGAACATTTTGGTACAAATCCTCCACCCTTTACTCCTGGAACTCTGTTAATTTCCAGTGTAAGCCCAGGGATGTGGCTGGGCCTAAAGTCTCCCAGAAATGCTACAATTTTCTCACATTGTACCCAAATCTCAGACTGAGCCTGGAAAAGCCTCTGTCCCTACCGTGAGCCTAGATCAGTACGCGATCTGCACTGTGAAGGGACTGAGAACCAAGGAAGCAGCACAAGGCTCAAGCTGGTCCAGATCCTGGGGCTCTACTTTGGTGCTTCCACACTGGGGAGAAGCCAGGGTGGCGTCCAGACCCAGGAGCAGCAGGTGCAGAGACCCATCCGTCTGCAGCGTGCTCAAGGGCCCGTGCACACAAAATGGGCGGGACTTCCAGAGCTTAAACTCAGACTTCAGATGCGTCTGTGTAATATTATGGTTTCTAAAGAACACAAGGAGAAGGTCTGTTTATTAACTTCAGTGAGAGAAGTGTCTCCAGGACACTTGAAGTGTATTAATAAAGATAAGTGGAAAGAGCCATACTGTTTTTGTTCCTTCACACTCATAGTGACGTTAGCCAGAGTTCAATACAGATACAACAAAGGGTACAAGTAATACTGACACAAGGAAAGAGAGATATTTATTTAAAAAAATGAGTATTTTTTTAGAATCTGAAATACTGGTGTTACTGCTGATGATATGTTGCTCCTATTAATATTGTGGAATAACACAGAGAAATCCTATAATACTGTGGGATAATGTAGAGGAAATCTTGATCTGAGAACATGTAGCTTATGTTTTGTGGCAAGGGAGGGCATTTGCTTCAACAAATACACTGATTAGGTTCTTAATACAGAAATCTGATGGAGAAAAGCATCATAAGAAGCAATATAAAGAGAATGAAGTATCAGCCAAGAGTTTGCCAGATTAACTAAATCAGTAAGAAAACTAGTTGCTCTAGCATGTGGTACAAAGAACTAGCATATTTTCTTCAACGCGGGTAATAATAATTGTTAAATAAGAGGTATAGCCAACTTACTAAGGACTTGTCAGGGTAGACCCCAGCTCTGAGGAGAGAAGCCTTCCAGCTGTCCACATCCTCTTGAGAGTCGCAGGCCAGCTCAAGGAAACGGTAGTCTTTGTACACGTTCCTGGAGTTAAAACAAAACAAAACAAAACCATACTCTTAGTTTTAAGCCAAATAAAAAAGGATTCTATGTCACCACAGACAATGATATAGATGACAGTCCAAGCAGAAGTTCCCAGATAATCACTAGAGAAAAACCAAACAACCTATTGTATTTAAAAATAATTAGCAAATTCTGATATGTGTTTATCACATAATTATTTCTAAAAAAAAAACAAAAAACAAACCCTCATAGTAAAGAGTTCATTTTATCTGTGCTACTGAGCAATTCAAGGGCAAAGGACGCATACACTCCCTGTAATGCCCTGGGTGCCAGCCGACTGGAAGGCTCTGGGGAAGGCATTTGCAACTGTCCAGTAATAAGACCGGTTTCTAAGGCCATTTTACAAGTCCAATTGACTAAGCAGCTCATAAAGCTTTTAAATGCAGGGGAATGATCTTACAACCTCAAAGACTGTTGAGATTCGGAACAGAAACGCTCGTCAAATTGTGAAAAGGAAAGGTAACCAGAGTTTAACGGGGTGCGATGCCTATGATGTGTCATCTGAAACTGGGACAATACTATGGTTTTCCTAATAATGAAAGTGCATACAGTGTAAGAAGCCCATGTTGAAGAATTGGAAAACAAATGAATATATAAAAGTGGCAGCTATCATCCAGGTGTATGACACACAATCTAGTGGGTGACACACAACCTTATACATTCTTTAGTTCCACACGTTCATACAGTGGAAACTCCTTTTTCCGGCCCCTCCTCTTCTCTCTAGCTTTCTCATTAATGTCATGTCTGTTTTTTCACTTACTGTTATCATATGACCATTTACCATACTGTTAGGTCTTTATAAACACTGTAATGCCAGAATGGCCATTAATATAAATGGATGAACATTTGCTTACCCTCCTCCTGATATTAGATAATTAAATAATTTCCTTTTTGTTATTCCCATCATAAGTAATATTTAAATGAATATTATTCATGCATATTATTTGCCACATTAACTGTTGTTATTTTCTGAGGAAATACTACTAGAGAATTGCAGGATCAAACCTTGTGATCATTTTTAAGATGATGATATACAGTCTAATGACCTTTGGGAAAACACAGTCCGACTTAGGCAGATGCTAGCAGCTACAAGATCACAGTCTTCTCTCCTTACTCGTCCCCAGGTGCTCTCATTGGTACCCAGCAACCTCAGCTTCCACCCAGCCGCACACGCCCCTGTGCTGTGTCCATCTAGACCGCCTGAGGCAGGCTGCCCACTGACTTCTCTGCTTCCCTGTCGGTGACCCTGGACACGAACCGTGAACTGGTGATTTCCAGCTGGTCTTCTTCCACTGTTCCCATGCCTTATGGCAGTGGTGTGATTTGGATACTTGGGGGTATTTCTGACACTTTCCATTTGTCCCCAACCCTCTTCCATTTGCCACTTAAGAGTGTCACGACCTTGTCATTGACTCTCTCTTGGACCATTACAATAGCCCCGCAGTGGTCTCCCAACATCCCACCTCCCTTTCCATTAGTTCTCTGCACGGGATCCTCATGACCTGAGAATGTGAACGACGTCTCATCCCTGGGGAAGACCCCAGTGCAGCCGCTTCTAGACCAGAGCCGCCATGATGGCCCTCATCCCCTGCAGGCCATGGCCATGACCTTGTGCTCTGGCTGCTTTGCACACCTGGCCCTCTGCTCCAGCCTCCGGCCTTCCCTTAGGTCCTCAGAGGAGCCCCAGGCCTTGCCCATCCTGCTCTGCCTGGCAGTGCTTCCGTTTCTCTCTGCCCTTACCTCCTCCAGGGTCGCGGCTTCCTGGGAACCCTTCCCCGACTCCCACCTCGTTCCCCCTTCTGTTTACCTTTTCGTCCCACCTCCTACCAAGTTGGTGCTTTTCCTTTTTCTCTCTGTCCCTTTGCCTTTCTTCCCTTTCTCTCCTTCCTCCGTGCTCATCCTCACCCTCCCTCTCTCCCCCTCCTCTATTCTGATGAAGGTCTGCCTTTTCCATCAGCCACAGATGCCATGAGGACAGTGCGCAGAGCATATGCAGGTCCCCAGGGGATTCTGGGATGACAGTGGCTTCACTGGACTCCATTTCCTCTGCACTTCCCGCTCAGGTCGAACGGACCTTCCTTCCCAAGTCAGGCGGACCTCAGGATTGGGACCCGGGACCCAGGTGAGGGTGTGAGGGACACAGCTGTCGTACTTTCTTGCTTTGGGTTGGACAAGAGCTTTGTGGCCACCGCATGTGGCATACCCCTGTTAGAAGGGTCCCTCAACAACCACAGGATCCCCTCAGTGTGCCTGACCCTGCGCCCTCTGTAGGCATGAAGACGCAGAGCCTTCTCCACTCTAATGCAGGTGAAGGGATCCCTTCTGGTGCCTCCATAGGAAAGCGGCAACTTGCGATTACTGGCCCACAGCTGCTGAGCTGTCTGTGGCTTCCAGGTGGAGGGTGGGACTAGCCGCTGAAAGCACTGGGCAACTGGAACGAGGCCACGATGAACAAATGAGAATAAAAGGACGCTTACAGAGGCCTAGCCGCCAGAGAGAAGGAAGGAGGACAGTGATTACCAAGGCCGTCAATGGGGGAGAACCCCAGGGACAAGGACAGAGGGAGCCCTGAAGAGCTGCATGCGCAGGCTCCTGGGAATTCCAACATCGGACCGTCCAATTAGAATGTCAAGTAGACACGAGGAAAGGATGGTCATTACTGAGAGCAGAACTAGTAACGCTCAAGATCCATCAGGAAAAGTGGGAAATATAGAAGGAAAATAATGAGATCATGGAGAAGACAGACCTGGAACACCTAACCTGAAAATATCTGGAGTCGTAAAAAAGGAAGACGAGAGGAAAAAAAGAATCATAAAAGAAACTTTTTTTTTTTTTTAAAGGGAAACTTTCTCTGGTTTTGCAGAGACACTCAAATATGTAGATTGAAAGTGCAGTTCCACTTAGGCACCTGGGGTTCTGAAATCGAGAAAATATTTTACAGACTGCTTTTAAAACACAGAAAGGTCATTACAAAAGAAGATGAACTGGCTGTCCCTGGGCTGAACATTCAAATGGCAGAAGGCTGTGAAATGATACCCCAGGGCTGCAGAGTTGGCACCCATGGCCATGGAGATGTGATCCACACACTCCAGGGAATCCCGGAGCTGGCTCAGGGCTAAAGCAGCCCAACAGACCCTGAGAGGGGCCTCCAGGAGAGGAGAGACGAGGAAGAGAGGAAACAGGGGCTGCAGCACCCACAGCCACAAGGAGACAAGTGCAGAGAGACCGGGAGTGTCCATCATGAGGGCCAAACGTGGCCGCTGGACACACAGGAAGTACTCAGCCACACTCACCAGAAGTGCTAATCTGGGAAGGGCTGGAGACTGTGGAAATGTACCCAAGGTCTCCTCTGGCAAGTGGAGCGGTGGAGAGGGGGGAAACAGAATTAAAGAGATCTTGGAGGTCGGGGAGCTGGAGGGGGGAGGGGGGGAGGAGGAGGAGGTGGAGGAGGAGGTCATCAGAGAAATAATTAATAACTCGCCTCATGGATTAATAGGACTATTTATTGACTATGTAGTGATGATACTAATATTTCATTAACTATTATGGAAGTAAAGAGTATAATTAAACTCCAGAATTAAAAAAAAGGAAGAGAGAAATCAATCATCTTTGGAGCAAATCAACTGAAAGAGAAAAAGGGTAGAATTAGAAAAACAAAAAAATGACATAAAAAATTTGAGTATATTAATTATTAAATTAGTACAAAGGGACTGAATCCTCTAAACTCAGGCAGGCATTTTAGGTGAAAAAAAACAAAAGCTAGTTATGTAATATTCATAAAAATAAAGGTGCAAAGAAATATCAGGTAAGAAAAAAATAAAGAAAATTTTAAAGTATAAATGGCAATATTAACAGCATACAAGTAGAATTTAAAAGTATAATAAATGATATCACAGTATGAACAGAAATATTCTGTAATGATATGAGGTATATTTTATGGAGTTTGGAAAATATTCATAAAGCTGTTTGCACCAAATAATGCAGTAGTTAAGTAAATGAAGCAGGTGCTACTAAAAATACAACACGAACGCAAAATAATTAATTGAAATAGAAGCATAGGTACTTTTTAGTGTATTAATAGCTATGCATAATGGTGGTGTTCATTTTGCCATATTAAGTGCATATAAAATACCGTTCTCCATTTCAATCCCCAGTCCTTCCTCTTTCCTTCCCCCTATGTCCTTCCTCTACTCGTATAGACACATTTTAATATAACTCTTCTCAAATTGGATGGTTATAATGAACAAAAATAAAACTCATAATGGAAATAAGTAGTATAATCAAAAGAAGTTCTTTTAATAGAATTTTTATCACTTGAATAGAAAAATTGCTTAGTTTTTACAAAATGTTTACAAAAATCTGTTATCCACCTAGACCAATACTTTTACACAGTATCATCCTTACTTAGCTTTAAAAAGGAAACATCATCTATGTCATATTCTTTGATCATAAACCAAACAAAAAAAAGAAAAGGAAAAAAAGAAAAATAAAGAATTTCTAAACAAAAGAGGTAAAAGAAAAACTTGAGAAACACACTTCTCGATAACCCTGCGTTGTAGAAAAAGACAAAAGGGCAGAATATTTAGAAAATAATAAAAATATAAACTCTTCATACCCAATGGAGCAGAGCAAAGGCTGTAGAAAAACGTGTGGCTTAAAGTATGCTTACCATTCAGGCAAGAGGGGAAAAGTCAACGTTTATCCAGAGAAATCATAAGATTATTTACAAAACAAAAAGAGATAATTAACAGAGATTAAAACCATAATTAGTGAAATAGAAGATATAAAATTCACATAACAGATAAGCTCACCCACAGTGTCTTCCCCTTACCAATACATAATTCACTTACAGTCTTAATTAAGGGGGGAAAATGGGAGAACAAAGTATATATGATCACAAATGGGATATAATCACAAACATAAGAGAGAGTGAAAAAAATAAAATCCAATATTATACACAATGCTATAGTAAAAACTAAGAATCCCAAAGAAATTAATAATATCCTAAAATAGGTACAAATTATCAAAATTAACTCAGAAATAATTGGAAAATTCAAGTGCTTGGCAAAACACCACTAGAATGAATAAGATGCTGGGTTTAAAGGGTTGATATTAAGAGCAAGACACACAAACTCTGCTGCCTTTCTGAATACTGCCAATAATGTAGAAATCGAAATGGGAAAAGATCCCATTCACATTAGCAGCAGAGCCTATAAAAACAGAAATATTTTTTTTATTAAGAAAATGACAAAATCTTCTTGAACAGCATGAAGATCTTAACAAACAGAAAGGCCTATTTGGACAAGTGGGCTTATACTGACAAAGTGACCAGCACTAACAGATACACAATTAATATTTATTGAATAATGATTCTCACACTCAAATAGTGAGTATCGTGTTTAAAGAAACTTTAATTTTATTAAAAAAAAGTGGTTCTCCATCAATGCTTTGACATTTTTGCCCACTAAAGATTTTGACCTTCTGGGGCTGAGGTTGTGGCTCAGCGGTGGAGTGCTCACCTAGCATGTGCGAGGCACTGGGTTCGATCCTCAGCACCACAGAAAAATGAAAACAAATAAAAATGGAGGTGTTGTGTCCAAATACAACTAAATATATATATTTAGTTGTATATATATATCATATATATATGACTTTGACCTTTTAATATGTTTATTGAAATGATGCTCTTTATCCTGATTTCATTACATATTTTTTGTACATTAATTCAATGGTTCCTCTCTTCTTATTTGTATTTAACAGACATATATATTTTTTCTTATCTTTTTTAATTTTACCTATTTTACTTTTTGAAAAGACTTATAAAAACCAACAGCATGGCTGCATTTTATTTTTATTTTCCATCTAAAAATCACCACCTATGAGTAGGGAAGTTTCAATAATGTTTATTCCTTGCCATGGCTATGAGTTTGGTCTTAGTTTTGTTATTCTGAGATGTGCTTTTATTTCAATTATTTATTTTTGGTATTTGGAATTGAACCCAGGGACACTTACCCACAGAACCATGTCCCCAGTTCTTTTTATTTTGAGACAGGGTCTCACCAAGTTGCTTAGATCCTCGCTAAGTTGTTGAGTCTGGCCTTGAACTCATGATCCTCCTGCCGCAGCTTCCCAAGTTGCTAGGATCCTAGGTGAGCACCACAGAGCCTGACTTGCTTTTATTATTATTATTTTTAATGCTTTTTACTATTTCCTTTGTTTAAGGTGAGAAATTAACTGCCTTTTGACATGTTTGTCTTTCAGTTTATCTTCAAGCTTCTCAAATCATTTTGGTATGTATGAAATTCAGTAGTAAAAGCGTGGCTCCTCACTGCCTGAACTGAGAGCGCTTGCTTTCTGCCACTTTATCACATGGAGTTTGTTAATAGATGCAGACATACTGACCTAGATTATTCCTGAATTATTGTTTTCACATCTCAAAAAAGAATTTCCTTGTTTCTTTTTTAAATGTTTGTGTTTGATTTTGTTACATTCAAGCAATTATTTGGAAGGAACTCTCTCTGTTTATCTTGAATAAATATTTACCATCAGGCATTTTTAATCTGGATTTCCCCATTTGTGAATTCTCTCTTGGATTCGTTTTTGAGTTGGCCTCACCGTAGAGAGTCGGCCATCTGGGTTTCTGGTTGGCACAGCATCTCCTTTTCTCAAGACGATGCTGTGGAGAGATGCAGAAGCAGCTTCTGGTTGTCTTCTTGTCTGCTCTACTCCTACTGCAGGTGGTGGGTTTTCAGTCCAGTTCACTAAATGGTGGATGGACATCTCCACTTTCCAGTGTTTTTGAGACCTTCCATGTGTGCTGTGTATGTGAATTTTGGGATATTGCAATGGATATTGAAGGGCAAAAGAGAAACTTTTCACCATCTTAGAAGAGAAATCATCTCATTTAATCTTCACAGCAACCCGGCAAAGTTGGTAGTTGAGCTCTCTCACAGATGAGGAAACAGATCAGAGATTAGGGGACTTTCCCAAGATCGAATACTCAAGAAACGGCACAATCAGGGCTTACCACTGTCCTTGACATATGGCCTCCATAAAACAAATAGCTATGAATGAGAGAAAGAAAGGATGAATGAATGAATGAATGAATGTGCCAGGGCATGCATGGTGCTCATTAACTTATGGCCAGGTCCTTTGCTTCTTGCAGAAGGCCTGAGTTATACAAGTGTCACAAATAGTTGACCGACAGACCACAACAGCACAATAAACCATTTCAAAAAAAAATAGGTAGATACTTAAAGGAAGAATATTCTCCAAGTAGGAAAGTTCACTGTGGTGGTGTGGAAGGGCTGATGGATCATCTCGACAGGACACAGTTATCGGTTTCTAATTATCTAGTTATTTCTCTCCCAGAGCTCTCAGCTACCACTCGGGCCATCTTGGGGAGGTGTCTCCATGGCACAGAACGAGCTCCCTAAGATGTGAAGGTGCGGGACAGCAAGGCTGGACTGAGGCCCAGCAGCCCCGGCCAGCTGGAAAGCACGAAGAGCAAGACGATGCAGACTTTCCACATTCTCTGAGCGGCTCTGAAGAATTCGGCTCTGGCCTGTTCCCTCTGACCGTTCTCCAAAGTGTTTGCTTTCAGGGGCTCTTCACATGGAAAATCTTAATTTTTTTCCTCTTAAAGGAGAGCCAAATTCTTGAGAGGGAAAATAATGATCTGGTTGAAACATTAGGAGAGGGTCTCCCGTGGCTTTGGCTGCTTCGTTTCTACCCATTTCGAAGCCTCCTCTTAGGCTGCGTCTAGACATCGGAGGGGAGTTGGATGCAGGTTTAAGACACTGAACGGAGTGATTTACTGGAAGTCTCATGGATTCTGTTGATGAGCTTCCAGGTTCTCACCACACGCTGTAGCTGTGCAGATAACCCACAGCAATTTGTACTGACTGCATCGTTTTGTTTAGTCTATTTCAGCTGCAATCATGCAGATAGGAGCTTCTGAATGATTGCACTGCAAAACCAAACTGACTGGGTTTCACAGTTTGAAGCAAAGAACGGCACTGCTACCCGAGAAAACACGCAGGAGGAATTTTGATCCCTGAGGTCTTTTAGCACTGCTACCCGAGAAAACATGCAGGAGGAATTTTGATCCCTGAGGTCTTGTAAGTTTTCCACTGAAGGGAACAAGACCACGTGATGAACCCCGGTTTTGATTCTATGTGAAAATTTTGTTCACATGTCAAAAGAATGCTTTCAGCTGTTAAAAATAGGAAGTTCAATTTCTCTACCTATGATGGCTCTTCAAACATCTCAAACCAGATACTAAATGATTACGAATGTTTCAAAATAATCTTCAAATTCTTTTGTTCCAATTGTCAAATCATTAGACAAAAATAAATTTTTAGGAAAGGAACTGCTAGGCCACAAGGTCTGCACATGACCTTGACATTGAACACACATCACCAAACAGGCCCCAGGGAGGCTGACCACAGCCTGCCACATGAGTACCCCTTACCACCCATGGCCATTCCTTCTCACGTTTTCAGCTCTGAAATTGCTCCTTTCATTGGCAATTCTTGGTTCCTAGTGAAATTGAGTTGCTTTGTCAAGTATATATTTGTTAGGTATTTTTTTAATCATTTTTTAATGCACTATGGAATTTCTTTAAATTGCAAACTTGCCTCCTGGATTTTTAAATAGGATTAATTTGCAATTAAAAAACATGTCTTGATAAAATTTTTTCACAAACTTATAGATGCATGTTAGGAGTGTGTGTGTGTGTGTGTGCGCGTGTGTGTGTGTAAGTCTCTAAGCCAACTCTTCAGCCAGTAACTTCAAATGTTTCTTATATAAAGAATTTTCTAGATATTACCGTTCATTCTTGGCCTCCCAAGTGTTTGCTCTATTTTAAAAGATGTTCTGAAAATGAAATGCCAGCAACTGATGACAAACCTATGGATATAATATTATACAAATGCAAGGAAACAGTGTGATGGGATGCTCGCCTTCTTTCTGGACAGTCAACTTTCACTAACGTGAGCCCAGGAGAATGGAACGGAGCCCAGCAGAGCGAGACGATGTCAAGGCCGCGAAGACCTCAGGCAATCCCATGTGCTCTACTGCTCTTACACCACGCCAGATAAGACAATCTCCCTGCATCTCAGTTTATTCATCCACAGAATAAGAATAATAATGTCTACCTCAGGCTAACGATGGAGAAATATAAGGTTGTATTTGTGGAAGGGCTTAACCAATAGTCAGTATAAGGAGAATATAGGAGCAAAATACAGAAAATTTTAAAAACTTAATTATGCATTATTGCCACTGCCTTTTGGTCTTTTACTTGTGGCTGCATATAAAACCAGGGTTCTTCAGAACTGAATGCACATGGTCCCCTGTAAACAAGAGAGTAAAATTTACACTTAGTATGGTTACATTTTATCTGGTTGGTTTGGGTCCATCATTCCAGCTTGCTGGGATGGCTGAATCCTGATTCTGGCAAATGGTACCTTCACAGCTCTTCCTGTTTTGCTTTATGTGCACGTTTGCAATAACACATTATTCTTCTGCTGTCATCAGGGTCGGTGGTAATCGCACCATGACCTACAGCAGACCTCAGATGATCCCTAGGCAGGGTCACTTGTTCCTTTAACCTGCTCTCTTACTTCTTAAGAAGTCAGATTTCACATGAGGCACTTTTAGTTGGGTTTCTCTATTTTCCTTCAGGTGTATTCCAAAAGACTTCATCAAGGTCTAAGGATATTATATTTGCTTAATTCTATTAAAAACTAGAGTTAGTAGAGTTCAACTTGTTTTTCGTGATTCAAAACAAGTTTCTACTGGCCACTGATTTGTTAAGTAATTACAAATGTCTTTTTTGACTAATTAGAAATTTATATACCAAGGCACTGGTGATAAAGTCATCAGTCACAATGTCCATTTTGCTTTCTTTTTTGAACATTTACTCCCACTGTAGATTTCTGCCGACCCCTGATTCCACAGATTCCCACCAGTCATCTCCCTCCTTACATTTTCTGTTCAGCAGGTCACTGTAACCACAACCTCGAGACGGTCAACTCTTTCCCATCTTTCCCTCCACTCTTTTACTTGCCTAATAAAACTCCAATCCAGCAGTTTTCCTACGGCTCCATCTAAGTTTCTAATGAATGCAAGACAAAAAGTCAGACAATGGGGCTGAGGGCACTCAGACCAGATTTATAACTGCACATATCAAGTGGGCACTCGATGCCTCCAGACCTCCAGGCTGTCATTACAAAGTACATGTGCTCTCTCACTGTACCAGATGACTCTCAGTTCATACCATTCTTCCCTTCAATCTCCAAGACCCCCTTGGCCACTCTTACTTGGTTGATAATGCTCCATTCTTCACAATGAAAATACAGATGAGAATAATCCATCTTCTGCCTTTCCCTTAACAATGAAAGGTCAAACCCAGTGTATACACTGGGTCCCATTTCTTTTAAGTCCTCGTGAACTTCCTTCCCATAATTATTCTTTTTTTTTTTTTCTCTACTTAACAATTTCTTCCTTTCTTCTCTTTGGATCATCCGCATGATAAAACCAGCATCTTAACACACACACACACACACACACACACACACACACACGCTTGACCCCTCTCCACTCCTAAGAACTCCCATTTCTCTGAAGGGAGACCCTCATTGCTATACAAAATTACATATAAGAGGTTGTGAGGGGAATGGGAAAATAAACAAGGAGATAAATGAATTACAGTAGATGGGGTAGAGAGAGAAGATGGGAGGGGAGGGGAGGGGGGATAGTAGGGGATAGGAAAGGTAGCAGAATACAACAATTACTAGTATGGCATTATGTAAAATTGTGGATGTGTAACCGACGTGATTCTGCAATCTGCATTTGGGGTAAAATTGGGGGTTCATAACCCACTTCAATCTAATGTATGAAATATGATATGTCAAGAGCTTTGTAATGTTGTGAACAACCAATAAAAAAATAAATAAATAAAAAAAAGAAACTAACTACAGAGTTAGTTTCAACTAATATATTGAACTATCTCTTATATTAGACATTATATCAATAATTTATGTCCTCCCCCCTTACTTCAAAAGACTGAGGGACTTATTAAAAACATATAATTGCAAAAAAAAAAAAAGAACTCCCATTTCTCTTTGCTTTTATGGGAAAACTCCTTGAGTTACCGTGATCACTCCCTCCAGCCTCCCCCTCTCATGCTCTCCAGGGAGGATGGTGGTCCTTCCTGCCAGGTGTGTGTTCTACAGGTTGCTAGAGCAATTCTCAGGTCCCTGCCGGGTGCTCTGCGGCTTTACTGCAGCACTGCCATGGCTGACCTGGCCCTCTCAAGACTTCTGTGACGCTATCCCGACTTTAGGTTTCTCCATAGTCTCTCTTGCTGTCTCTTCCTCCTTTGTTGTTAAACCTTTGAATTCTGGGATACTGAGGGCTAGGTCCAGGGTCCAATTCTGTCCACCTTTTCTCAAGTGGACCTTCAATATCATTCAAATGTGGATGAGCTACAGAACCCCATGTCCAAGCCCCTGTCTTCTTCCTGGGTGACCACTGCAGCTCCTGACCTCTCCTTGATACTCTCCACCAGGAAGCCACCATCCTGCTCATCATCCTCTAGTGAGCGGGAAGAATTCAGGCCTCTGGGGACAACCGACCTGCCTTATTGCCCTGCTTCCTCCCCGACCCCTTGCTTGCTCTGGGCCAGCTCGGGCTGGAGGGACGTTCGGCCTCATCACTTGCATCCCTGATCCACAGCCATCCCTTGGGGAAGCCTTGGGCCCAACAGCTCAAGTTCTGCACCCCCACCCCCTCTCATTCATTTCATTCTTCTGTTTTCTCCAGCACTTATCTGTATCAAGATCACATCTGTTAGATCTGTTGTCTCCCGCCAACCCGCCAACTGAAATCTAAGTTCATTGGTGGGGCTTTGAGTGTGCACCAATAGGTCCCCACATTTACACAAAATAGTAGGGACTCGTTAGCATTATTTTTTTTTTTGTCTGATTGACCACTCTCATTGATTTTTCTTGGTATCAAACTTCTCCAGAGATTCTCCATAATTAATGATACAAAGATCCTACACTGCTCTAAATTGAGAATGAAACCCATGATGTCATTCATGTGAATCTAATAAGCTAGGACCAAGAATTATTTTTTTATCTTTATAGTCCTGATTTCACATATCTATGGTAACAAAACAGAAGTGCAATAAAAGTAGAAATTATGATAAAAACCCAGACAGAAAAGAACCACCAAACCATTTCAAATAATATAAAACTCCAAAAACACTTGTGTCAAATAGCAACTCAAAACTATAATCACATGGTACATACAAAACAACAGAATGGTATTACACACAGGACTGAAATTCTGCACATGTAACCTTCAGAGGTTAAAAAAAAAAAAAAAAAAAAAGCACTCAGCCCTGTATGCCTTATCATAAAAAATAAAAAAGTTAAAGCACACACTGTCAGCATTGGGTTTAACAAGTTGGAAAATTATAAAAACTAAGAAGAATACAGGGCTTTTATAAAGTCAGGAATTAATTATGGAAAACCAAATATACCGTGGTTAAATTTAAGAGCTTGTTCTTTGATGAATCAGACAATGAGACAACACTGTAATATAAGCAGTGGGAAAACAAACAAAATTAGAAACGAGACATATGACTTAACAGGCAGGAGAGGAAATGATCCTAAGAGATGCTAAGTATACTTTCATGATAGTGAATTTCTAAGTATCAGTTATGGATAAAGTTTCTAGGAAATACACATAAAATCAAATCATAAAATCTCTACAGACATCAATATCCACAGGACAAATAGGAAAAATTTTCATTCAAAATAGTTCTGGTTTCGGAGCATTTTATAGGTCTCTTCCCCCCAGATTTTCGGGGAAAGCCTCTTGATGCAGGAGCTCCCGGGCGCACTAACCGGCTAAGACGCGTTGTAAATCTCCACAGTGTGGAGCTGCCACGTGGGCTTCTGGGGCTGGCTCCCTCAGAGTCTGTTTCCTTCGAGCTCCTCTAGGGCGAGTACCCCAAGGGCCAGACTTCCGACCCCTCCCCATAAGCCCATCCTTCTGCCAACAAGGCCCTTCAGGGTCCCCTGGCCACTCCTCTACTCCATCTTCCTAGTCCAGGGTGCCACCGCCTCTCGCTTGGACCACCAGGAAAACCTCCCAACTCTTGCCACCGGCCAGCCTACTCTTCATTCTGCAGCCAAACCTAACCCTATGGGAGCCAGCGAAGCAAGCTCCACACAGCTTACAGGATCCCTGACTCTTGCTCATCAGGCCCCATGAACATGCTGAGCTTCGGTCTTGAGACATGCTGCTCCTCTGTCGAGAGCAACCTCCCCTCCCCTTCACCCAGCCTCTTTCTGCATGCTCTCCCAGGGTTAGCCGTAACCATCCTCAATTTCCCCAACAGGTGGCTCTGGGACAAATTCTCACGGACGCAGCAGTGAACACTTTTAACTGAGCAGTCATTCTCTGCTCTCAGCCTCCCTTAGCCTCCTGCACATTCCACCAGAGTAGGGGATGCTTCTCTTGTTCAGAGAAATGAAGCACAGCCCGATGCTCAGGAAACAATCTTCAGTGTCTAAAGGAGAGACTGAAGCGATCACAGTGACAGACTTACCTGCTCCCCCATCTCTTGACACTCTTTTCCTTGTATTTCAGTATCACCCTCAAAGATCAAGGCAGCAATCTTGTATTGGACCCTGCTCATGGCCTTTGACTCAAAGAAGATGATTCACTGAGAAAGGGCGAATTTCTTGGGCCTGAGTCGATTCAATACTCAACCTATGCTATTTCCTTTTCTTGATAGAGAAAGATCTTTTTTTAAAAAAGGAGTGAATAAAAATTGAAAATAAAAATTTAAAACAACATAGAAACATATTTTCAAGTCAAAGTGCACTGGGCGTGGTGGCACATGCTTATAATCCCAGTGGCTTGGAAGGCTGAGGGGCAGGAGGATTGTGAGTTCAGAGCCAGCCTCAGCAACTGCAAGACCCTAAGCAACCCAGTGAGACCCTGTCTCTAAATAAAATAAAAATAAGGCTGGGGATGTGGCTCAGTGGGCGAGTGCCCCTGAGTTCAACTCCTGGTACCCCCCACCCCGCCCCCCAAATGTTTTTAAAAGCCAAAGTGCCTTGCAAAACACATGTACTGTAAGCACAGCTGCAGCTGCAGGCGACTAAGCCGCCGGTCACGCTCTGCCTGCCAGTGCCGTGGTGCCAGGTACGTGTCAGCATCCGTCATGGTCACCACGAGAAAGCGGAAAGCATGAGTTTGCCTTCTAACTGTGGGCTCCCATTTATGGTGGAAAAGGCCAAGAAGAAGGTCAACCAGGACTGCACGGGGGGAGGTTCTCACAGAAGGGACAGAAGCTTCATATCTAATGCTCCGCCTTGCCCCCATATCCGCAGTGATCGGATGTTACAGGGATGGAGAGGCATGGAAACAAAGATCAGGAACCCGGTACTGGTGAGTGAGTGGGGACTTCATCTCCTGGCCTCCAGAAGGTTCTTCAGCTTCTGGCCCCCTGTCCAGGCCTGTGTTGCTTCCTCCCCTAGAGAGGAGGGAGAAGGACTGGCTGGGCTGCTGAGCCACAGAGGGGAAGTTGAGCAGGCTCTGCCTGCAGTCCCCAGGCGTCCTGCAGAGCTCTGCCCTCGAGGCTCAGCTGTGGGAGTGAGTGTTAGGAGCTCACGCCTGAGCAAGGCGCTGGCCTCCAGTCTCCCTCCTTGTCTCAGCCCTTATCTGCTTGTTTCCTAAAAACAGCAACAGCAGCAACTTTAACTAGAGGGGAGAAAGGGGTGTGAGGAAGAGGCCCCCCCCCCAGGCTCCAAGGCTGGCTTGAGCGGGTGGGCAAGGGGCTTTGGTTTCAGAGGGGTAAAGAGGAAGCCCCGCAGGCCTTGGGTGGAAATGCCCGGTAGGCACTGGCCATGCGGGGCTGGTGCCTCAGGATAATAAATAATAGTCCTGCTGCATGTGGCTGCAGTGCTGGGTGCAATATGAATTTGTTTATTTTAGTTTAATCAGCTTATTAGCTTCGTTAAGTTATTTTCCCAGAGGAGGACAAACCAAACAGCCACAGGTCATGTGTCTACTTGGGCATAACCAATAGCAGGCAAATTAGCCAATATTACAATGTCATTAAAAAAAGTTGTTGTTGCAATCCAACTTCATTTAGCCCAAAGCCATAAGAGACTTTAGAAGGGAATAAAAGGCAACTGTGAAGAAGGCGGAGGAGAACCACAATTCTTCTCCCACAGTCTCCTTTATTAACCTTTCCTAAGAGCGGGTGGTGATGGCCTGCTTCGGCTCAGCATTTTCAGAATCTGAGGAGTAAATATGGAGCAGCCATGGGCTTTATCACGGTGGGGACAAAGTGCCACCCGTCCACTCACCTGGCCTCTTCCCCTTGACATTCGTGCTACCTGAGTCTCTCACTGGAGTTAGTGACTAAGTAACAATCATATTATTATATAAATTCAAAATAATGATTCATTAGGAAGTTCTGAAGACTGAGATTTATAAAGTACCAAAAAGGGGAAGCAGCATCCACTCCACAAGGCAGAGCACCTATCAAGCCAACAAAACAAGCCCGATTTTGAAACAACAGGGACAGTTGGGACAGTTGAGGACTTTGTCAGCCCCCACACACCTAGAGAGAGTTAGACGAGAATCCCGAGTCTGGGCCTGGGCCTGCGATGAGGATGTCTGGGTGAGTTCATCAAAACGGAGAGACAGTTTAAAGAAATAGGGCAGGGGAACATCTTAATGGCAGGGGAGGGGCTGGGCAGGGTTGTGGTGTCCATGGCTGTATACAATGGCTCCCCACAAAATTAGCTTTTCAAATTGTTTTCAAATTATTACCTCAATGTTGCTATTATTTAAAGTCTTGTCTAGTTCTATCAAAGTCAGCTGCATGACTCATGTTAGAAAGATTATTTTTTTCTTATAAGTTTTTATTACATGGAAAATTGGTCCATACCACCCAACTGTCTGGCGATACAAGATGTCCCAGGTGAAACTGGGGCCTTTGTGAATGGGACTGCCCCCACGCTGCACCCTGGGCCCCACCACGCAAGTCACTTCCATCTTGGCTCCGAGGCACCTCCCTGCTGGCCTTTGGCAAGATGCCACAGGGCGAGCCGCACACACCAGATGCAAAAATCGACCGAGGCCCAAAGTCTGTCCCCACACCCTGGTAACCCTGCTAAACTAAGCTGGTCAGAACCGGGTCTGCAGGAAGGCTGGCTGTGAGGGACTCACTTGGATATGCTTTTTTAGGTGCACTACGATCTCCACACCATGGGTATGACGGACTCTGTGAAAAAAGTCAGTCACATTCTCCATTTTTTAAAAAAATCAGGCATCCCAATGGCAACCTCTGCTTTGCATATCAGGGATATTTAAGCAGAGATGGTGGTGGCAACGGCCTGTGGCCAGGAACCCTGTGACAAGCCCTTTAATCCTTCTGGGCCTGAGTTCCCTGTTCCCTCTGCCCCCAGTCACCACTGGGCAAAGTGTTGCCCTTCCTCACAGCCTCTTCCCAGTGCTCCCCAGTTCTCTCCTCTGTGCTCCCCACAGCCTCCCTACATAGCACGGAGTTGAACTACTTTTGACTACTTTTGATTCACGGAATTTATTACTCCAAGAATCAGAAAAACAGCAATGTTAGAGCTGCTTTACATTAAGCTGTGGATACAAGATCCATAATGAACTAATAAAAAACAAACAGCAGTGATTTTTTAAGGTACATGTTCCACCTCAGAGTTCCTACTGAAAGAAGCTTCTAGGCCAAGTGTCTCTATAAGAGATGATAGAAGGATGGACGCATCATGCATCTAACTGCGTGGCACGTCTTCCTGTATGATGGTTCTTATGGTATTCATCTCTATTTGTTTAATAAACATTTGTTGGGAAGCTGTGTGCCGGGCCTTGTGCTAGGTCCTGAGGGATATGTGTGAGTAAGACAGGCCAGGCCGCGGTTCTCATAAAGCGTACGTTACAGTATTATGCAGAAAAAAATGATGGTGAATGGAATGCCAAGACACAATCATGTATTTAGACCTCACTGCCAAGGTACCACGTCAATCCCAGCATCCCCGAGACATTTCCCTCTCCCCCCAAACAAAACAAAGAACAGACATCTGTTTTATTCCAGTAAGTTTCATCATTTTAACAACTACTCAAAAGTCTGAAAATAATTCATAACCCAGATAAAGGAAATCTTTACAAAGGTCCTAGTGGTTTTTTTTTTTAAAAAAACTGTTGTTTAAAAATGTACACTACAAAGGAGTTTTTGACTGGACAGCTGTTTTGGAAAACAATGATTTCATGTTTTAAGATTAACTTTAAAATTGAGATGTCTTTGCCTTCCAGGAAAATTTAGCAGCTGTGAGATTATTTCACTTCTCTTTCTTTCACATTTTGCTGGATTTAATTTTAAGTGAAAAAAATATATATAAAAGAGAAAATTTGTATGCAACACAGAACAAAAACCTATTGCAAAACAAACAACTGCACATTTTTAACCACAAGGAGAACACAAAGGCAACCTCTTGTAAAAACTCGGCTGAGGAAGGAGACTGCAGAGCCCTTTCCCACCGAAGCTTACCCCTTCCCTGCCAACTTAGAAAACGACCTTCCTCCATCTCAGTAAATCCACACTGCTTGGTTTTCCACAGGCAGGCGCATGCGTAAGGAATGAGTGAGAAGGCTTCAGCAAGTACCAGGGGAGAGCACCTTGGTCGAGCCCTGACACCACTGTGCCCAGGTCGGAGGTCCAAATAAAGAGGTGGTGTGCTGCTTGGGGGCACTGGAGGTGCCTCCCAGGGGACTGAGAGGGGATGGGTGAGGTTCAGAGGCCAGGAGAGGAGGCCTTCAAGATGCAAGCACCACCTAGAGCTGCAAGAAAGCCTGAAAAATGGGGGGACGCTGACAAGGGGGCTCAAGGATGTGAAGAAGAACTTTCTAGTAACACAAATGGGCCTCTGGTGGTAGAGCAGAGGACAATCAGACCATCAGCAGTGAGCAGGGAAGGACCTGTGGGGGCTGGAACCTGGGAGGGAGAGGCTCTGGAGGGAGGCCGTGTGGCGGCTGGCTGGAGGCGTGTGGGCCCAAGTGAAGCCTCAGGTCTGACGTGGTCCCTGAGCTGGAAGAGAGTATTCTCCCTCTCTCCTCTTGTCGGGGACACAGATGTGTTTCCACAGTAAGATGTGTTACCGAAAAGAACCACGGACCGTCCTGACAGAGATGGGATCTGAGATTGACCTCGTCAAGCCCAGCATCACGGCGCTCTGAAGAAGGAGGCCTCTTGGCAGAGTCAGAGCAACTTGGCAGTAACGGAAGATGTGAGCCTGACCTCCCACCTGGACGCCTTCGCCCACCACGACATCTCCCCAACCAGTGGAGGGGAGAATTAGTATTTCTGGTAATTTCATCTTTCTAAATCTTGAGAGCTTTAGGTTTCTACAAGACTCTGCATGAGGTAGTAGAAGGCACATAGACCTTGACATCAAAAAATTCAACCTTTGGTACTTTTTAATTATGTGGATGTTAGTCTGTAACATTGGGCCAAATTCTTAGGAATCCCATTTGTTGTATAGTGGGGATAAAGCTAAGAGAATTGCTTTAAGGATTTTAAATAGTATATGAAAAGTATTTAGCGTGGTGTCTGGCAGTGGCTATTATTAAACTGCAAATGTCCCTGGAGAAAGCCGTTAGCTCACAGGCCTGATTTCCGAATGATCCAGCTGACTAAGACGACTAAAGGAGGTGGCAGGAGGAGCAGGAGGAGCAGGAGGAGGAGCAGGAAGACGGAACACCAGCTTCTGCTCTGAACCTGGCTGAAATGCAGGGATGACCAGTCTTGAAGCAAAGACCCCAGACTGTCATCTTGCTACTATAATTTAGCTGTGGTTTTGCCTACAGGCCAACATGACATCTCTCAGCTCCTTTGAGCTACACATATTATATAATTCTGAAATTTCAGGGCAAGCAACAGATTACGGAAAAGTATATAGTAGATGTTTCCAAGTCTCAGTGAGAAGGAAACAAGTAAAATACTGTCCAACTAAGAAGCTAACTCCTAAGGACAGAATTATTCATTATAGATCTGGGTCTGTAAAGCAGGTTGAGCCATAAAGAAAATCCCCCAATCAAGTTTGCTATATTTTAAAAAGTGATGGTTACTTATATTAAATGCAGTAGGTATTCATGAGGTGCTTTCCAGGGCTCCATGATACGTGCTGGGATGTGCGGGGCTCTCAGGACTCAGCAGGGACAGGGACGCAGGACATGAGCGGCCTTCTGCTTGCAGGCCTCCAGCACGTTCCCCTGGAGGAGCCAGGCGCTAGCTCACAGGCCACCCATCTCCGTGGCCATGGTGCCTTCCTGGAGACTCTGGAGATGGCCGTGGCGTGACTCCTTAGTGGGCCGCAGAGGAAAGAATCATCTTCCAAGTGGATGGTGCATCTGGAGCCCTGGCACTTTCCCTTTTCCCTTCTACAGTCCCGGGCTCCCCGACATCTCCCCTTAGCTCCTGTCAGTGTTTCAGTAAAAGTCAGTTCCTCTCCAGAACCCTCAGCAACCTTCTGAAGATGCGGAGCTCGTTCCTGAGCCTTAAACCTCCCTAACTCAACGCTGCAGCCTCACTGTCCCATAACTGTGCATGCACACACACACACACACACACACACACACACACACACAATCACATTCAGTTGTCATGATTTGCAGTTGTGAATAATTTTTTTTTCCCATCGAAGCAAAACTTGCTCTTCCATGAACACAATTTTCTCTCTTTGGCCCCAAGTTCCCATGTTCCAATCTCCAGAAGTGGGATGCCACTTCCATCTAGTCCTATCCCTCCACCATAATATCCCATAATAGCTTAACTAATGGTGCCTGGTGTGTGTGTGTGTGTGTGTGTGTGTGTGTGCATCCACAAGTGCATTTGTGTAAAACTTGGATACTATTAACTTTCTTTTTTTTTTTTCAAGACTGTATCTTTTTAAAAAATTTTTGTAGTGGTAGATGTATTCTCTCCCCCACTCACTCACTCACTCACTCAGCATGCTTTTGTTTGTTTCATTTTTTCATTTGGTGCTAAGGAGGGGCTGGGGATGTGGCTCAAGTGGTAGCGCGCTCGCCTGGCATGCGTGCGGCCCGGGTTCGATCCTCAGCACCACATACAAACAAAGATGTTGTGTCCGCCGAAAACTAAAAAATAAATATTAAAATTCTCTCTCTCTCTCCCTCTCTAAAAAAAAAAATTTTAAAAAAGAATCATATTGTGCTAAGGATCAAATCCAGAGCCTCACACATGCTAGGCAAGTGCTCTACCACTGAGCTACAGCCCCAGCCCCTAGATACTATTAATTTTCATAATTATGAGTTTCAGTGTCTCCTTATAAAATTTTGATGAGTATTTTTTTATTCCATCCTATTATTAGTCCAAGATCCCTTCAGGTGGTTTCTTGAACACACTGCAAAAATAAAATTTGCAAAAGCAGAATGTGAAGCATGAAGTGCTATGTAATGGTCACTACTATTTTTTATAGTCTCATAGAACATGCAGTTATTGTTAAATAAATGTTGGCTGAAACTTAACAGAGGGGGTAAACACACACACACACACACACACACACACAAACAAAAACAAAAATGAAAACAAAGAAAACAAATAGCAAGAAGCAAGGTTCAGGATAGCCATAAGCAATACCAAAAATGTATTACCTCCCCCACTCACTCACTCACTCACTTAGTTCTGAATATCTACTATAAGCCAGACGGTCTTGAGGCACTAAAGACAGCAGTGAACAAGTGAGATTCAATTCCTGCCTAACTTGAACTTATACTCAAATGGGGAAGAGAGAAAACAAACAAAAAAATGAATAAAAATATCAATAAGTATATAAACAACACACAGTAGGATAAATGGACAGAATGATGGAGGTATCTCTTTAGACAGGACTGTCAGAAAATGAGGTGCTGACATTCAAGGAGATGTGCACTAAGAGGAGAGGAGGCACAACTCATGAAGAACATTCCAGGCATATGCAAAGGCCCTGAGACAGGGGCAAGTTCAGCAGGCTGGAGAAACAGTGAACAGGGTGGTTGTGACTGGGGCTGGGTGAACAATGGGAGGGGGCAGAGGGAAAGGAATCCAGGGAGCACCAGGAGCCAGTACAGAGGAATTTGAGCAGAGGTGTGAGATACAATCTGAGTCACTTAAGAAATATCTTTTTAGTCGCTGTAGAATGATAAGAGCAGAAAGAGGAGACCAAGGAGGAACAGCCAGGTGGGAGATGAGGAAGCTGCAGGTGGGCCAGAGAAGAAAGAGGAGGCAGAATTCCAAATGCACATCCAGGAGGAACTGTGGGTTTCCCAGAAACCAGTTGTGGAAAGTGAGTGTAAGTTGGAATCGAGGGTGATACCAAAGTTTCTGGTGGTAGCGACTGGGGAGCAGGAGGAAGATCATATCTGGTGGGGAAATGGAGAACTTAGGTTGACACTGGGGTTAGGAGGAGGGAGAGCAAACTCAGATTCAGCTCAGGGGAAGATCAGAGTTGGATGGGCACATCCCATGGCCAGGGTGGAGGTGCAGGAAGGGCAGGCCCTCGAGACTTCCACGATGATATTGCCGACCAGAGTGCTTAGGTCTCATCAAAAATCAAGACCAAGACAAGACGGAAAATCACGATGGACAATGCAATGGAAACAGCCCGTGCACATGTGTTTGCTTGTGCTGACCTGGGAATTATTCAGGTGCAGACACCTGTGCAGGGACACCTGCCCACAAAGAAGATCCTGCACTATGTGGATGGTCTACCCACCAAATCTACTCAATGAAATATGTTCCAAGTTGTGTATGTCAAATGAATAAGCTCTTACTACAAACATCTATGTATTAAAAGGAATTCTTGCCCCCAATGGACTTGCCATCCAACATATAATCAGCATTCCCACAATGGCTCAGCACCCTGCCCCTCGAGGGTGGGAAACATCATCAACCTCCCAACACACACCCTCGCTGGCTTCCCACGCCCAGAGGAGGAAAGTGACTACGTCTGGCAGGATTCAGTTTATAAAGCTGGACTGCTAGTGAAAATAAGCAAAGCAAATTTCAGCAACAGGAAAAAAATAAAATAAAAACAAAAACCAGCCTAACTCCCCAGTTCAACATGGGGAGTCTGGTGTCACATCCCCAGAAAGGCACAGTGACGACAGAAACTACAGGAGGAAGAACACTTTCACCTCCCGTTGCGTCCCTAGCTGCGGTCTGCTGGCTCTGTGCTGGTCAGCGCGTGCTGGGTTTGTTGAGGACACTAGCAGAGCTGCCACTGGGGTGCCTGGGACACAGGAGGCAGGACTGTGACGGGTGCTCGTGAGGAAAGGGGGTTGGTGAGCCACAGGGCTCCTCGAAGGATGCAAGGGAGGCTTCCCTGACGGGGCTGCAGGCTCCTCTGCAGGTGCCGACCATGAGGTGAGAGCAGTACTTGGCATTAATAAAAATTTAAAAAATAGTATGAACATAGACTTTGGGCAAGAAAGGAGGCATTTACACACCTGAGGGAGGTAGACTGCAGATCTTCTCCATAAGCAGGCTGCCATTTTAATTCTTCAGTACTTTGAACACACTTCAAAAAAAGTATACTTCTGGGTCCAACCTAGGGCTCACCTTGACTGTATTCCACACACAAGGGAGAAAACAGGAACACCAGGAAAAGCAAGGAAGTTTTCATTGCAATCCTTCTCTGAAATCAGAGATGCTTTCCTCAGAACGGGCTACTTTGTAATACAGTCATAATTTCACAAAAATTGCTTGGGAATTATCTGTACCAGCTCCCAGGGCTAATGTCACTAAGTCTATGATTCAGAGAACTTCAGGGCAGACTGTATTTTCATGCAAGCCTTTCTTTTCTAGCAGTTTACAATTTTACAGGGGGTGGGGACTATAGTCTCACAATCTAATGACATTAATATGGAAAAAATCTCTCTTGTCTTTTCAGAAGGAGATATCCTAATCTTTTTGCTATGATCACAAAAGGTAATTCTCATATACCATCAGTTATTTTGATGATCACCTACAGGATCTTTTCTTGCAATTGACGGAGAACTTTTTAGTATGTGAGGTTCTGGGTTATGAAACCTAGAACCATGATTTGAAACCATGATTTCATATGAAAGTAGGAGATGCTTTCTGTTCTTGATGATGTTCACTTGATCACATCAACACATCGCACAGATTCTTTCAGGACTAATCTACAGAGACTCCAAGGTCCTCTTCACACACTGCACTTGACCAGAATCCAAGAGTCTATAAAGAGTTTGGATCATTTTCTTCTAAATTTACATTACACTTCATGTTTTCCCACATTGCAAGTATTCTGCCATTTTTCCCAGCTCTACTGAAGTCCTATGAACTCTTCTGAAGATTGTCTTTTCACTGCCCACAGGAGCCTGATTAGCAAGGTTTGAGTTTTTGCAGTGTAGTTCTGGTTATTCATAGAGATATTAAGACTGGTTTGAGCACTGAGACTCCAGGAAATCATGTGTTATCCTATCCCACTGACAGCAATCCCTCTCCAGCACACACCAGGAGTCATGAGTGCAGAGAACAGGAGCATCTGGGTACCCATTACTTCACCCCAGGTGCTCCTAGGCTGGATAATTTCCATCTTCAACCAACCTTCTCCAAGGCAGTTTCCTAGCTACATTTTCTAAAAACAGAAAATACATGGGTATTTAATTTCACAATTCAGATATGCTAGCAAACCTTATAGGAAAACTCTACCAATGGCTAGTTGAAATCTTCACAATGTAGTTATCCATTGATAATCACTTATTGTCACACACATACAAGCAACTTGTTGTTAAGCACACTTTTCCTTTAGAGAAACTACTTAGCCTTCTGTCCAATTTTTAGTTCTCACGTCCTTTATTATACCTGACATGAGCTCACCTAATAGCAAAGTGGGATTCTCTCTTCCTGATTCTGGAAATACTCTGACCATTCAGTTTACAAGAAGGATCTCAGAGGCAATGTGAGAATAATAAATAGTGGTATCACATTCAAGACTGAAAACTTATAATTAACATGACCTATCAGTCACAGAGGCCAGATGGGGACTGGGCTTACACACACACACACACACACACACACACACACACACCACACAACTGTGTTACAAGATGTTTTCTGTGATTAATTATTGCAAGATAATTTCCATGGTACAAGATCCAAGAGAATTAAAACACAATTTACATGCAAATCTTACCAAGTGTAACTTGAAATTCAATGCTTAAAAAATCATTTTGGACTTCACCCTGATTAGGAAACTGTAGCAAAATTGTAAGAATTGTGAGGAAGTAGGTGTAGATAAAGCAAGTTTTGCACAGTTGAGTGAGTACGTATGTATCCTAGAGGCAACCTAAGCCAAGCTCCCCCACGAGGAAGGGCTTTCCCCTGATGTCACAGTAGGACTGATCATCTCCTTTTTCCCACACAGTCCTGCTATCAAGAACGATTATTAATAGTGCTCCAGTTTCTTCTCAAGGGCGATGATGAATTATGATCACCTTCCTGGAAGGTGTTATTCGGCTTCCACTCAAAGTGGTCTAGTGAAGGAGGCTGGCTAACTTGCAAGTTGCCTACTTTACATTTGTTTGTTTGTTTGTTTATTATAGTGGTACTGGGATGGAACTTGGGCCCTCTACCATTGATCCCTAACTCCAGCCCTTTTTAAAAATTTTGATACAAGGTCTCGCTAATTTGCTGAGGCTGGCCTTGAACTTGCAATCCTCCTGCCTCAGGCTCCTGAGTCCCTGGGATTATAGGCATGCACCACCATGTCTGGCTGCCTATTCCACTTTTAAAAACATAGAATAAAAATATAAAATATATAACAAATGTACCATGTAAACCACCAAAAAAGCTCTTTTTGATAAGGAGTTGATGTCTTTTTCTGGGTCCATTTTATATATGACTAATTAAATAAGACAACACAGTAGGGGAATTCTTCAACTTTGTAAGACAACTTTCATGCCTTCTGGATTCACCTGATTAAAATGCAAAGTGGATCACTAAGGAAATACCCAGGAAGTATGTAGGGAAATAAAAATTGCAACACTAGATGATTTTAAGTAACTGTGTTGCAGATGTCCCTGTGGGAGCCAGGTGTTCCAAAGGAGCAAGGGCAGCAGGCAGCTTGCTGGCTCAGGTCTTGAGGCTGGAGCGTGCTCTCTGGGTTTCCTTGGGATGGAAAGCAATATTTGTTTCAAAGAGTTATAGACCAGTCAAGCTGTGTAGAAGGAAAAAATAGTGGTCCTGTGGGAAGAGTTGATGGGAGTGAGCAGGGCAAGTTAGTTTTAGAAAACAGAGCTGAATTATCAGTTGTTTTTTTCTCATTAATGATTCAAGGACAAACAGACCACTCTAAAGGGGAGACACATATCATGGCAGTAAGATTCAAATATTTTCCAGGTAGTGGAAGAAAATTAGATTAAGTTGAAACTAACTAAGGATAAAATAATTTCAGTAATCAATTATGAGTCTGCATGTTCTTGTTCTGAGTGCTCATGCAGCCGATGGTCTCTGTTAAACAGAGAGGGAGTTAGGTGCAATTTGATCTATCCAATAACAATATCATTTGGTATTTTGTAGGAAAAGACAAAGAATCTGGATCATGCGCACTTCAAATGATTCCACTGGCTGAGCCTCCATGACTGTAACTAGGCTAATTGAGCATCTCAGGCATAGCTGAGGACTGATTAACCTTGACCCCCTGTGTGTCTGGCAACCTCAACCTTGTATTTGTGATGGCCAACATCAGAGCAGGGCTTCCGGTTCCAGAACTGTTAACCAGCGAACAACATAAGCACAGAGGTCAGAAAAAGCGTTTGGAAGCTTATGTAGCACTTGGACCCTGCCACGACATCCAAACTGCCATCGGGGGACCTGTCTTGTGCAGCAGGGCTGGGACTAGCGTGGGTGGTGCTGAACTCAAGGTGAGTTGCAGGCAGCGCATGCTGCGTACCATGCATGCGTGCAGTAGGGCCACATGCTGGTCTGCAAGAGATTAAAAACTTAGAAAAAAACACCCTTCACTACAGATGGCTTGAAAAGCAGTGCTTTAGGATAATGCCCTTTAAATTTCTGATGGTTTTGATTCACAATGAAGAAGGTTAAGCACATACGCCTTTGTATAGGAATTTGTTATGAACCCTTCTAACAGGAGCTCAATGCTTCCTGTTTTCATCACTTCCTAGACATCACAGAGGAGGGCAGGGAAGGACACGTGTGGCATCTTCTCTCCAACTATCAAAGTGGCTCCCTCATTTGGGACCAAAGCCCTGTTCCCTTCCCCGTAGGACAGAATACGAGCGCAGGGGATGTGTCCATATACAGTCTCAGTCTCATGACAACCCTTTTTAGTCGCATCTTCATTTCCACACACACTTCTCTGAAGTCAGCACATTCCCAGCATCTCCATCTCCTTTTCCCTGAGCTCTTTGGTGACGTCGATTGCCGGCACCTGTGTTCGGCCACATCGTCGCTCCAGGGTAGATGGGGATCAAAGTGCTCTGCAAAGCCCCCCATTGTCTGGGTTTTGATTGGGGGATGAATGGAAGGGGGCCAGAGGACATGGATCTTGACTGCCTTAGCAATGTTCCTCTTAGGAAAGGGTGGATTTCCCAGATGGGCTGTCTTCACCATCTGCTTCAAGACAGTGCACAGGGGACATGTAACAATCCAATTTGGTCGTCAACGGATTCCTAATTCTTCAAAACTAAGAGAGGCAGAAACAGACTCCAGGATAGCACGAAAATCACCCCTGAGCTGAAGTCCCACCGCTAGGTCCTGGCGTCCTGTGCTGCCAAGTGTAGACCAGCTTGGGCTGGGGATACCCGGCCCTGCTACTCAGTCTTCTGAGCCTCCAAAGCCCCTTTCAGGGGCTCATCAAGGTCAAAACAGGTTTCACCACATTAGTCTGCCTTTTCATTCTGCTGTGAATGTACGGGCTGTTTCCAAAAGCTAAAAGACAGTGGTGATGCCATCACGTGGGCAAGTTCATGGAAGGGGAGCTTGCATGGCGTCCTCTCGTGTGTTCTAGGATTTTCAAAAGTTGGTCTGTGCATTTTCAGAGATCAGCTCCTTTGTTCTCAGTACTTCTGCTGGGCTCTTAGCTGTTTTTGTTTGTACTTGGTTTGATCTTTGAAACCTCATTATCATCCAGTAAAGGATTATTTGAAATCTTAAAGTTTCCCTTGTACCCATTTGGAAATACAAAAACCAAGTGTATGTTCTTGTTTTGCACTACTTTAATTAAGAGAAAAAGTCTAAAATGTTACCATTTTATCTAACATATATTATTTTAGAATATAGTGATTTTGTTTACTTTTTGTACAGAGGATTGAACCCTGAGTGCTTAACCACTGAGTCGCATCTCTAGCACTTTCTTTTTACTTTTTAAATTTTGAGACAGGGTCTCAGTAAGTTGCTGAGGCTGGCCTTGAACTTGTGATCTTCCTGCCTCAGCCTACAGAGATGCTGGGATTCCAGGCATGTGCCACTGCACCTGGCAAGAATTTTGTAACGTTAAAATAAAACAGAATACATTTGTGATTGTGTTTCTTATGTTTAAGGTCGCTCATTAGCTTGCAAAAGGAAGATTTGAAGATGGACCTTCTCTCCCCTGGGCTGTAAGAGCTGCACCTAAAGATACTGAAGACGACAAGACAGACGTGTGCAAGGAGGGAAGGATCTAGTGACAGAAACGGGACTAACCTACAAACACCACAAACAGAGGATGAAGGCCGGTCGTCTTGCTCCTGTGTTTATAGGTGTTTTTAATTTGCTGTATTGTCATATGCAACTGAACAGTCTTGAGGAGCTCATAATGCCAGTTAAAGTACTATTTTGAGACTAACTGTTGAGCATTTTTTCTAATATAACATAAAGATGAACATTGTTGGTTAGAGCTTTTTTTGGAAATGGAAAAGCCCTGGAAGCACCTACTGGGTAAGTCCCTGCAGCACACTGCCTGGGGAGTTCCCACTGCAGTTCACGGGCTAACAAAGCTCTGTGCAGGTGATATCGCTGCTCTACGACACAGAGTGGGAGCTACCACAAGTCCTCTGGCTGCGTCCCCAGGGGCTGCCTCCACAGAGGCCCTTGTGTAACTGACTGTCAGCTGGACTAGCTAGTTTTTTTCATGGGATTCCATTTTCACTTGAAAGACTAATAATCAATCTATGGTTCTTAAAACTTGAGTTTGGGGCAGACATTTTCTAAAAAATAAACAAAATGAGCCTGTCACTTAAAGGAAAACAAATGACGCTACTTTGGGCCAGTGATAAATTTTGGCTCTACAATTTTAGAAAACTCACATCTACTACCATGGGCTTGATGGCATCCCTCATTCTGATGAAACGTGGTGATGGTACTGAATGTAATTTTAAGAATATAGCATAGGGGCTGGGGTCGTGGCTCAGTGATAGAGCGCAAGACTTGCGCATGTGAAGCACTGGGTTCAATCCTCAGTACCACACACACAAAAAAATAAATAAAGGTATTGTGTCCATCTACAACTAAAATATTTATATTATAATGAAATATATAAGTATTTGGAAGATATGTGTAAATCAGTCAACCAGCATTTTCTAAGTAACAAATCTATAGTGTTACAAAATCACTTGAGTAAAATATCTATTTAAAGTACACAACACACCAGTAGATTAAGGCAACCACATGTGACAACCTCCTTGATATGATTTGAGATTCCACAATGCAACTAACCTTTAGGAGACTACCACATGTTGAGTTTGGGTGAGGAAGGAAATCCTAAAAAGTTATTACAATGGTCTTCCATTTTCCAACTATCTACTGTGTGAGGCTAGCTTTTCTTCTGTATTTCAACCAAAGCAACATATTGCAACAGAGTAAAGCAGCAGCAGATGTGAGAACCGGGCTATTAAGCCACACATTAAAGAGATTTGCAAAATTGTAAACACAACGTCACTATTCTGACTTCTAAAGTATTTTTCCATTGAAAAATATACTACTTCTATCAGGAAGTGGGGCCATTACTGTTATTTTAAAGTGAATTTAATAAACGAATGTTCTGAAATTTTCTCATTTTAAATTTCTAACAATAGAGATCATCAGTGGAGTCTTTTTTTCCTTCTAGAAAGGAAGAGATATTTATAGCGTTTGCCAATTGTTATAGTAGCAATGCTCTCACTTTGGTCAATTTTAAGTCAAAGGGCTCACAAAATTCCTGACACAGTCCACACTGACACAACCCCTTTGGGGTCTTCAACAATTGCTAAGGATGGAAAGGGGTCTTCAGAACCCCACACCCTGAAAATGAGAGCCATTAGCATAGATCTTATGTTGTACATTTTTATCTTTATAATGTGGTCATCAAAATGCAGAAAGTACACTGAAAGAACCACCAAATTGCAGGCATTTGTCCATTTTTTAAAGTAAACTCATTTTATACTGTTATAGGAGTTCAGGTTCCTATCCAATAGTATAAAACACACATGGTCATACTTTTGCCCATGAAACATTTCCGTGAGGTGTGGATTGGAAGAGGGCAGAGGCAGGACCTGCGTGAACAGTGGACAGTGCTCTTTATATGCACAGTGCTTTCCCCAGATTGTAGGACATATATATAGAGAGAGTTCCAACGTTAGAAAAAGAAAGGGAAAAGCTCACCAGTCAGACTTCACAAATATTTTCTTTATGAAACCGAGCATCTGCTCAGAGTTAGTTGCAGAGTGTGACTAACATTTTCTACAAGCTTGTGCCTTCGCTAAGGCTGTGTGTGTTAATTAAAATTAATTACACATGCTAGTAAAAAGGCTCCCTCCGAAGGCAGCAGAGCGTAGTAGAAACCGTTTGCAAGGTGTGTAGTTCACACTTTTCTTAATAGCTCCTCTCAGCAGGTACAGTCACTAAGGACAGCCGTTATGGATAAATGAGTTCTACCGTAACTCTACTGAAGAAAAATAAAATACGTTACACTGGCATGATCAACCATGCACACAAAAATCCTGATTTACAAATTGACATTTTTCAGAGACAGACTTGTAATGAATGTTCTTGAGTGCATGATACACATCCAAGTGTCACTCTGACTCAAAGATTTTTCTAATTCTTCAAACTGGAGAACTCTGAGGCAAGTGCCACTCTTCAGTAGCTTCGGCATTGTACATGGTGACCCTGGGAATAATGGATACCATGGGGCCTCAGTATTCAATTCTAACTAGAGGTAAGTAGCAACAGAGTGGAAGAACAACCCTGTGTGTTCTGATATTTGTTGTCAATTTTTTTCTTCAACAAGCAGATTGTTTTAGAATCCTGATTTTGCCAATAGCCATGGACTCCTGCCCTTGGTTTTCTCTAGTTCTGTGCGTGGGAGGCCCCGTGACAGCCAAAGCCATCGGGTGGTGGGAAGTTTCCCGTAGGCCAGCCTCAGCGGGGGACCTCACAGCCCTGCTTCCTGGGTTCCCAGCTTGCCGACTCAATCACCTGAATCCCTGGCCTCTCTGCCAGCTCCAGTGTGGGGTTGTCATGCTATGGCAAAGTCACACCCACTGAAGGGAAGCTGTGCCACACAGCTCCCTTCAATTCTGCCCTGGCCACCAATATAAGCAGAATGTAAACTCATTCTTCAAAATAAAAACCTGAGACAAGCCAGTTGTAATTAGAACCCAGGTTTTTTTTTTTTTAAACAACTAGTTATTTTTCAAAAAGCTCCATTTTTAACCCAAACTAGCAACACAACCTTATTTATAAACCACCACGTTTTAAGCCATGGAATCATGTGCACATCTCTCCCAAGGTGCAGTGGCGGCCTGCCAGACTTCCTCTTGAACCTGTCACCACAGCCTCTCAGATCTAAGGGCTGTCCTTGAGACCCGGTTGTGCTTTCCTGTAGTGTGCCCGTGACTGGTGACGGCGAGCCTGTCGATAATGAGCAGCAGCTGGAGCTGTTCCAGGGCTCCCCCGTGTCCTTGGCTCCTCAGGCCACAGCAGTTGTCTGACGGGGGCAGCGGTGGAAGGGGCTGCCGGTCAGCAAATGGTTGTTCCGGGAAATGGGTGGGGAGAGGGCAACATGTTTTGAAATCCTAGAAGTAAACTTCTCTGAAGGACAGGGACTTCTTTCTGTCTGCAAGTTCACACAGCTGCTGTGTTGGGCTCAACACAGGCTCTGAACAAAAACCTCCTGGACTTTAATGCCTCAAACCCTTGACCAAAATCCTGCTGGCACCACTAATGGCTAAAGACACAACTCTAGCTTACCTCCTTGGGAGGAGAGGAACTCCAACTCAGTTACCAAGTCTAACTTCTATGAATCCCTTTGTTAGTTGGAAAAAGGCTCCTGAGGAGGACAATGCCTAATCCCCCCCACAAAAAATGGATGCGGATCTGGGTTTTGCACAGGTGTTTTAAGCATGAAGAATTCTTCCAAAGCTTTTAATGACATTTGAAGAAGCTGAAAAGCACAAACTTGCTATTTGTCTCCTTCAGAAAAGGCTGAAAGAGTCCTCCAAGTAGAACACCATATTCCTATTTCATTTCAGAGTTTAATTTGAAAACCAATAAAAGCAGAATTTAAATGGATTTCTTCTGGCCACAGGCATTTCATACCCAGGCAACTATGTGGCCTTTCCTGAAAATTAATCTTAGCTGTGAAATCAATCGTCACAGACTTAGTTCACAAAAATATCGCCAAATCATACTTGATTTCTGTCTTAGCTGGTGAGTCCAATGAATCAAATGGGCAGACAATCCTGCTTCTCCACTCCCTCTCTCCCCAGGCTCCTCTTTGAACACATCCCCTCCAGTCCCCGGTGAACACAGGGTTTCCTAACGAGGCTACTTCCCACAACCAGAGTGACGCTCACACAGGGAAGAGGTGCAGGAGCAGACACTGGGATCAGAACCATATGGCAGCAAGTGTGTGTGCAGTGAGAGGGACAAAGGACCAGGGCAGACACCAACACAGCGCTCTCGGTTCAAAGATCCCCTCCAAAGTCTGTAGACAGAAGTGTCTTTTACTGACTTGCTAAACACATTCTCCCATCCAGCTCCTCAAAAAGGGGAAATGCAGGGTCTACCTTTCCAGGTTGACAGAGGGGAACACACATTACGGTCACGCTGTGAACTCACACCAGTCCCTTCTCAGAAATCCTCCAGTCTGTCCCCTGTGAACTTAATAGTGGTAGAAGAAAATGGAAGAAGTGAGAACTCAGGAGAATTAAAATCCTAAAATCTGGCTCCCCTTCTCCCTAACTTTTAAAAGTTCTACAAATAGCAGAAAACCTGAAATTTGTTACTTCTTTGCTTGGGCTTAACAAGTGCAGATTCAGGCCACCTACTAGAGGGAGCTGCGTGCACTTCTGAATGGCAGCTGAGAAATGATGGCGACAAGGCTGAGGCCACCATACCACGACTACCAAAGACAAGTCACGGGACTCGATTCTTTTTCATTCAAACAGCTTCCATTTATATAGTTTGTATAAAACTGAAAGCTCTCAAGTTCTTACTTTTTAAAGGAAAGACTTTTCTTCCTTCTCAAACTCTTTTTTCTGAGAATTCTAGTCTTCATTTCCATTCCTGGCCCTCTCGGACCTGGGCTCTTAGAGTTGACCTACAGAATACTCTCCACTAGGGCCTGCCCTGCTGGGCATCTTCTCCATGGGACGGGAAACCGAGCGTCTTTCCATTTGCTCCCTCCTGCTGTTGAGCTGCTGTGACTCCACAGGAACCGAGTTAGGCCTTGGAGGTGTGAGGTGGCCTCATATCTAGAGGAATTTTTACAATTCATTCTAGGAATAAAGCTCGAGGAAAACCAAGCCTTTGTATCGGTCATGGGGTTACAGACAGGGCAGAGAACTATACGGGAGGGTGGTCCAGAGTTGTGCTCTCAAGCAGAATGACTTCCTTCCTCACCAGGTACTCCAAGTCCGAGGACATCACCAGCACCCCCACCCACGGGGAAGTGGCCCACTCATGCTCCCCGGGAGAAAAGCAGGTAACACATGTGGCTCAGCCTGATGACAGGCTGATGACCCCCTGGATCTTCATCTGACCCAGAAAAGCCTTCCCTAATCAGAGTGTTCAGAAGTGGACAATCCCCACCAGAGAGGACAATCCTGTGGAGCAAGAAACAACGTCTTCAACGCTGTCTCAACAACAGTGGCCTAAAAACAAGACGTTTCCGCAGGTGTCCGCTCACACTCCCTACCCAAGCTTGGCTGCACTGTTTGGTGCAGGACACCTCATTCCCTCCTCCAGGTCGCCACCTGCCTTTCCCTGCTGAAATCCCGATAAACGCGAGCTTCTGTCCTCCCATCTGTGGAAGCGCAAGTGCTTCCTTTTTAATACAGACTTGACGCCCAGCCATATCCACCCGAGATGCGACCTTTCAGAAAGGCGTCGTGCACTACCTTCTGCCCAGCATATTTGTCTAATTAAACACTTTCCCAAACAATGAAAGCTCTGAGTGTGTCTTAATATAGGAACATGGCCATAAAGATATAGAAAGCGAAGCCAAGCCGGCCTCCAATTTCTTTCCAACTAATGAGTGGAAAAATGCGCTGCCCAACAAGGAGAAGAAAGAGCCATTGTTCTCAGAACACCTAAGGAGCACACACTAAGTAGACTGCGGCAGTATGTGACATTTATTGAGTGTCGGCAACGTGCTGGGGACTGAGCAGAGAAGCGGAACATCCTAAAACCACTTTCTATAGGAAAGGGTGGGGTGACCTAGAGCACTTGGAATGTTGATAAGCCATATCCTGAAATGGAGGCACAAAGCAGTGCCAGAGAAAGAGTGCTCTATTTTAAAAGAAAACAAAGCCTGACAACCCCAAGGAGTGCTCAGAAAATACCATGTGGCTGCCCACAACCCCCTGCCCAGAGCGGATCGCTGCTGGCTACCAGGGCTGACATACCTAGGACCAAATGGGCCTTAGCATGACCTTAAAACTGAAGGCCTGCCTGGGGAGGTCAGAGACCGGCACAGAGAGGCCATTATCTGCACATGTTCCACCAGAGAGGACGTGGCATTTCCAATAAAATCAAATGGAACAAAAACCTGGGGCAACATTCCACTCTTTAGACCATGCCACGAAGAAGTTCAGGAATCTTTTAACTTGGATTTAACTTTTAACTTCTAGGGATAGAACAAATGTAAGAACAAAGCATGGCCAGTAGATGGATGGGTCCCCCCCAGGTATCTAAGATGCCATCTTTGAAAGGCCCAGAGGCAGCCCGGGAAGCAGATCCTTACCTGGCGTTCAGGTAGGCTGACTCAGCCTGGGTGTGAAGTGCACTCTCCTCAAGGCGGAAGGCACTGTTCCTAGTAACAAATCCTTCCTTTTATAAAAATCTGAGCTCTGAAACGCTATTTAGAATAGCTCAAAAATCTGGTCACCAGGGGCGGGGGGGCGGGGCTGGGGCTCAGTGGTCGAGCGCTCTTTCCACATGTGTGAGGCCCTGGGTTCGATCCTCAGCCCCACATAAATAAAATAAAGGTATATAAAAAAACAAAATATCTGGTCACCAGACTCACAAAGACCATACTTAGTCACCAGGACACTGAAGCCTTTTAAAAGAGGATGCTGAAGCCACCAATCCCCACCTGATCGGGGGCGCCGTGGTGACCATCTCCAGCTTTGCCGTGGAGAGCTGGAATCACAAGGGACCAGCTCTTGGCCACTGATGGCCGCCTTTCAGGAGCCAAGTACATGGAATTCCTGCTTGATATTTAAACCACGTTATCAGGCGCAGCCCTGCATCGGGAGACGTTAGATGTGGGTTCCGGCTCTGACTCTGTGATATGGGGACAGCATTTGACTGGGATAGAAATGAGCTCCTAACCGGTGCAGAGAGGAGGACAAACAAGGTTACGTGTGGGGTCCCAGTGGGCCCTGGAAAGCAGTGACTCCTGCCCCTGCCTGGGTGCCACGTCTGATGTTCACACGGGAACTCCTGGTCCCAAGTCAACGCACCTCACTCGGGTCTGCCAAACTGATAAACAAACTGGTCTAACACACCGTCATTGAGGACGGGGATGAAAATCACCAGGCAACAGAGACATTTCTTCTAAACCAACCCAAGGCAAATTCACCTCTGGCCAGGAGAGAGAACCCTCTTACTCTTGTGAGATCTTGTCTCAGAAGAAATAAAAATTAGGAAAATAACCTTGGAATCGATGAAAGTGGTGAAAAGAACAGGATTTAAGAATAGTCGACAGAATTATGCTAAGCATACGGGCTTTGGAGAGACGCACGGTTTTCCATAACACATAAATTCACACGTGTGCGTGCAGTTCGATGAGCCCCCTTGGAACAAAGGGGGATGTTGTTATTTTTGTCGCGAGTTCCATTTGCCTTTGAAATCAGCGGCGTCTTCTCAGGGAGAGGCGGGCTGCACACGCAGCAGCATTTCCCATATGATGTGCTTTGCCTGACACCAGCTCCCTGTCTGCTTCCTGCAGTCCACACGGTGACTAAGAGTCACCTACGACGATGCCAGCTCTCTTGCTGGGGCGACTCCCCTGCTCTCTGGAATGGGCTTCACCGTCATGGAGTCTGGGCGAGTGTTACGCTCCGCAGCGTCACCCGTGAGCATCATGTATGGCCCTCTCCTGACCTGACTCGAATTCTCTTCCTCTTTTATTTCTTCATTAGTTTAATTTTCTGCGAAGATGAGTGAAAAACGGATTTGTAGGATGGTCACTGGTGACCACTAATGTCACCAACACACATCACGTCTTGTGTCTCCTGTAGAGCACCCACACTGACGCGCAGGGCTGACAACGGAGCTAGGCTCAGCAGTGGACATGAGGACACACCTTTACTGACAGAATGGATCAGGCCCTGGGAGGATGGCCACTGTAAATGGGGTGGACGACCCTCGAGTCTGCGCACACCCCAGGCCCCAGGTCGGCCCTCAGGGTCACAGTTTCACAGCCTTGAGCCCTGGGAGAAGCCAGGAACGTAGCTTCCTGTCTCTATGACCTGATGGAAATGAAACGCAGTGTCCTTTCCACTGAGATGGCCAAAGGGAAAAACTCCCTCCTCCGAGACAGTCAGAATCGAAAAGCTCTTGTCGTGAGCCAGCCAGGGGCCGTGTGTGTGTGTGAGCTGTGCACACTTGAGCACGAGAGGGGACTGGACCCACGTTGCTGCTGTGACTGGGCCGTGCGACGACGCAGTGTCCTTTTCTGCTCACGGTGCCCGTGATCCCCACACAGCACCTGAGATGGGTGTGGCTTTCCAAGACGTCAGTCAATCTGCTGACCACGGGACATCACCAAGCAACCCCTGAAGCCCAATCCCTTGCCTTATTTGGGTGGAACTTTCTCGAGTGCCTTCCCCATAATACATAGGATGGTTTCAGGCGAGCTCTCTCTCTTTTTGCCTGCCTCTACTGTGGGAACTGAGGTCGAGGAACCGTCCCTGAACCCCCAAAAAGGTATTTTCTGTCTCTGAGTGATTATTTAGTAGCCAGCCCAAGTCACCTGGAGTGACCCTGATTCAGTCACAATGAAAGAAATGCCACACCTCCCCTGCTCACTCACTCATTCAATAAATATATCTTTCGTCACTTTTGCCACTGGATGACATCAGTTTCAGTAACCAAAGACTTATATTTTTAATACTCACAAGAAACAAGACCTTGATTTTTATGTGAGAGTGAAGACCCTCCAAAGGTCATATACTTAGAAAAAGTATAGACTGAAAACATGTGTCTCAGAGCAAAGAAACATGGCCAGTGTATCCCAGACTGGTCAAAGGTGAAGAGGAGTATTAATGTACTGGGAGATCTTACTAAGAAAACAACCCAAAATGAAGCCTAAAATGATACATTAAAAAGAGGACTAAACATATGAAGAACAGGATAAAATAGTCTAGTCTATGTCTAACAGCAATGTTAGAAAGAAAAACAAAAAAGAACAGAAAACAGAAGTCAACATTTTTTCAAATTTATGAAAAGCAGGAATCCTCAGAGTTAAGAAGCACAATGAATCCCAAGCAGGACACATAAACAAGGTTCACGTCAAAGCTTCAAAATACCAATGACAAAAAAGATCTTAAATCAGTGAGAAAATACAGATTATCTATAAAAGGAGCAAATGTTAGAGTGGCAGCTGACTTCTCAGAGGCAGAACCAAAGCCAGGAAACAGAGGAATAAAACTTCAACACCATGAGATAAAATAATGGTCAATCTGTAATTTAACATTCAGTTAAAGTGCTGTAGAGAAATTAGGGCAAAGTAAAATATTTTCAGGAAAACACACCAAATTGAGAATTATAACCAAATAGAAATTACTGAGGGGATTTCTACTTTAGTGTGAAGAAAACGAACCAAAATTAAATACTGTGGTGCAAGAAGAAAAGTGAACAAAGAAATTGGTAATCATGTCAGTATGTGTAAATAATTATTGCTCATATGAGCCAGTTATATTGAATAAGGTGGTGAAAAATTAAAATGGGATTCAAATATTGATAACAATAACACATGGACATCATGAAGGGGTTGTTGAAGTTAAAGTGTCTTAGGTCATTTTGGAAAGAGTAGAGAGATAGTCTTCCAAATTTAATTCATATATGAATGTCATATTAAAATGAAGTCTAAAAGAATGAGAATAGAGTACATAACTACTGAACTAATAAAAAATAAACTTAATTAACGAAAAGAAAGATAGGAAATAAGGGAGGGCAGAAACAAGTATAGAAAAGGCAAGATAGGGGGCTGAGGTTGTAGTTCAGCAGTTAGTGTAGTTCAAGGAGTGCTTGCCTCATATGGATGAGGCACTGGGTTTGATCCTCAGCACCACATAAAAATAAAATAAACAAAATAAAGGTATTGTGTCCATCTACAACTAAAAAATATTTTTAAAAAATAAAAGGCAAGATAGAGATAAAGGCTAAAACATGATGTTAAAATTGAGTTAAAATAAATCAGTAATAAAAAATGTAAATGGGCAAATCTCACTAATTAAAAGAAAGAGATCACATTAGTTTAGAACTAAACAAACAAAACCAACTATATGCTAGTAGAAGAGAAGCCCTCAATAAAAAATAAAGGTTGATGACAAAAAGGAAATAAAAGGATAAACTGAGAAAATATTAAGCAGAAGACAGTATAACTATATTAACATCAGGCAAAAAAAAAATCAATGGCAAAGAACATTACTAGGAATAAAGAGGGTTGTTAAAAATTTATTTTCATTTTAATTCTAAATTTTTATGAATATAAAAACCCATATTGGCTTCTAAATATGGAGAGCAAAAATTGTTAGACTTGCTAGAATATTGAAGCTCACAATCATAAATTTATATACATATGATTATATAATTTTTTTTTGTATCAGGGATTGATATCAGGGGCTCTCAACCACTGAGCCACATTCTCAACATTCCCAGCCCTATTTTGTATTTTATTTAGAGACAGGGTCTCACTAAGTTGCTTAGCATCTCACCGTTGCTGAGGCTGGCTGTGAATTTGAGATCCTCCTGCCTCAGTCTCCCAAGCTGCTGGGATTACGGGCATGTACCACCATGCCTGGCATAAGTGATATTTTTAATACCTCTCTGATAAAGTAAGATTCTTCATGCCAAGGTCCTTATCTGCAATGTGATCAATAACGTTTAATCTTTTTTGGCTACTTACTCACAAATGCATTTTAAACACAGAGAATTGCTTAACACTCAGCAGTTGCCAGATATTTCCTTGTTAAATGCTTGAATCATTCAAGATGGAAAAATAGTAACAATAGACATCAGGTAATGCAATTAACAAGCACAATCAAATCAACTCTCATCAAACCTGTGGTCCTGAATTAGCAAATATGCATCTTCTCAAACATACGTAGGATATTTATGAGAATCGGCGTGTCCTAGACCATATTCTCTGACCACAATCCAATTAAAGTAGAAATAAACAACAAAACAATAAACTCTATGTATTATAAAATGTGAAACATACTTCTAAGTACCTCCAAGGAGAGGAAAAAAACCACAGCAAAAATTAGAAGACAGATTGGATGGTAATAAAAATATAACATTTCAAAACTTCTAATCATCTAAAGACTATTTAGAAGGAAACCTATAAATTTATATAAACATATATGCAAAAGGATAAAAAAGCGATGAGCTACACATCTAAATTAAGAATTTTTTAAAAAAATCCAACAAAGTAAACACAAAGAAAATACAAGGAAATAAAAAATAAAGATGAAAACAGAAATTACTGAAATAATAAAAATACACAGTGAAGGACCAAAAAGCCAAAGTTATTTCTTTGTAAATAGAGAAAACTCTGGCAAGAATAATCATGGGAAAAAAAGATAAAACTTAATATTAGGAATGAAATAGGGTCAAATTTCAGATACAATAAGATTTTTAAAAAATAGAATGAGAAATACTTGATACCGATATATTTAAAAACAAATAAAATGAACAATTTCCTAGGGGAAAAATATAATTAATCAAAACTGAATCCTAGCAAAACAGAAAATCTGAATAAATCTTTAATCACAAAACACATTAAAACACTTCTTAAGACATTATCAAAAATAACTTCCAGGCCAGATGATCTTGTTGGTGACTTCCACCAAACATTCAATGAACAGTTAATCTCTGTTTTCTATAAAACATTCCATAGAACAATAAGGATTTATTCCCACCTCAGTTTATGAAGTTAACAGAACCTGATACTGAAATTAGGGTATTTCTATGAGCCAACCTCCATAACAAACATGGATGCAAAAGCCTAAATGAAATGCTAGCACACTTAAGCCAGGAATGCATAATAAATAATGATATACTACCAACTAACTGGCTTTCAGCCCAGGGGATCAGGATGGCTTCCTGTCAGGAGGTCCATCAGTATATTTCACCAGGTGAACAGATTAAAGAAGAAAAATTGATCTTCTAGAGACAGGTATTGAAGCTGAAATCCCTGCAGAAATTTCTCCTTTTGCAAAATACATGACTGGGTAAGTAGTTACAATAACTTGACTCACAGTTTCACAATATTGAACTTTTAAGGAAACTGTGTGTGTAAATGAAAAAATCTAAAAGCATTTTCAGGAGTCATTAGAATTTGATAACTAAGTCACGTGCAGTGGCACACCTTGTAATCACAGCTACACTGGAGGAGGAGGCAGGAAGATAGTAAAATTGAGGCCAGCTTCAGCAATTTTGGGAGACCCTGTCTCAAAATAAAAAGGGCTGATGATGTAGATCAGGGGTAGAGGGCCCCTGGGTTTAATCCCCAGTTCCACAAGAATGCATACATGCATACTAAAGGAAAATAAAATGTGACAACAAGTCTAGAGTAGTGGCACATGCTGGTAATGCCAGCTACTTGGGAGGCTGAGGAAGGAGAATGGAAAGCACCAGGCCAAGACAGGTGTGGTGGCACATGCCTCTAATCCCAGCAATATAGGAGGCTAAGGCAGAGGATCCCAAATTTGACACCAGTCTCAACAGTTTAGCAGGGCCCTCAGTGATCTAGTGAGACACTGTCTCAAAAAATATATGTAAAATATGAATAAATAAATAATACAGCTGGGGTATGGATCAATGGTAGAATGCCCCTGGATTCAATACCCAATACCTGTCCATGATTTAGAAATGAAAACAGAAACCTCAGTAACTAGAAACACAATGAATCTTCTTGACCTGATATCAGGTAACTATTTTAAAGGGTTTAACTCTTTAAAAAATTGCCCTTAAAATAAAAGCTGAGACAGGGATGATTGCTTGCATTCACCCTTGTGCTGGAGCACCCAGACGGTACAGACCTGATTTAAAGGAATCAAGATTTCCAAGGAAGAAGCCATGGCAAATGTGCCCGTGGGCACACCCATGTCTTCCCAGAGATCTTAAGAAGAAACTGAAGAATTCCATAACCTCTATGGAACCCTAGAATTCCAGAATATCTGGAGTTTTCTCATTGTGGTGACTTTCACTTTTTTAAAAATTCACAAAATGTATTTCATCTAAAAAGATGAGCTACTATTGTCTTATCTACATTGTACCAGAACCTTTTATAATGTGGACTTTCTGGGTGGACTGAGGGTTCAACGTAGTCTGACTTCCTGTTTGTTACTTTCCTGTGCCACTCTACATCCAGCAGGAAGGCTGATGATCAGCATCTCCTGACCCTCTGGTCTGGGAGCCATGGGAGCTGCACTGAGCTTGGCCACAGATGACAGAATCATTATTGCTCTAAGAAGCCCTTTTATTTGTTGTTTTCCTTTTTTTTTTTTTAAACAAGTTACTCTCAAATAATACTGTATTCTAAAGATCCCATTTCAGTATTTGGTAGAGGAGTAGTAGTTAATTTTCTTTTCCTTGACTCTAAATGGCTTACTCTTGTGGTTTTTCTAGATATTTCTGTATTATGACTCACTCTGAGCAACTGACTGGGAATGCAGGAGAAGTCTTCTTCTTTCGCTATTTTGATTAACTGTGTGATTGACCCTGGGCCAGTCATTGAACCTAATCAAGTAACTTCATTCATTGCTAAATAAAGATAAAACACAGCTTGGAAACATGGGTTAAAATTAGACCTTGCTACCTAATGACTCACTCTCTTAATAACTTATTCACATGAATTAGATCTTTCCTGTAACATTTCCACTTGTGAAAAACCTCCTTTATAATGTTTGCCTAGCTGTTGACCATTTGGCATCTATTCTATTCTGTGTTACCTCTCCATTTGTTTCTTTAGCTTTACCCATCGGTTTCCGTGAGCATCCACGGCAGTCCATGATGATCAGCCCAACTCAAGTGTTGATATTGTATGTGGGGGAAAAAATACTAGTACAAGAAATATGAGTGGAAGAGAATGTAAACTTAGATGAAATCCTGATTCAAGTTCCAGTTCCCCCATGTATTCATTTTGTGATCTTAGCAAAGTCGGTGAACTTCTCTGAACCTGTACTTTCTAATTTACCAAATGGCAACCATACTCCTCCATTTTTTTTTTTAACCTCATGGGCAACTGTTACAAAAACCAGCCAATGAATGTGGACAGTGCTTTAAAAAATTGTAGTGTATTAGATATTTGGATGTTTTACTCACCTTCACTGAATTTAGTCACAATACATAGGTCTTAAGAAGGGCCATCCATCCGTGTTAGACAGAGATGACTTAAAATTATGATAATAATTGAGCAATCTGTAACTTTGCACACAATAAGTCAGGATCAGGAAGGCTTTTAAGGTGATAAAATATAGCTTTAAGATTTTGGTGCCTGTTCGAAAACCAGGAGATAAACTAATTAATACCTGAAGATCTTTCCTATTCCACTTTTCAGTGTTTTGAAACCATAACCCATGGTGGAAGTTAAAACACACAAAATAAATGAAGGGAAAGCTGAAGAGCGGCAAAGTCTAAGATGTGAACAAAGGAACCACTGATCCCTGGATCATGCAGAAATCCAAGGGGAAAAAACTCTGAAGACAGAGGGCGCTGCATCTTCTTACCTTTGCTCTGTGTTAAAGAGGGCAAAGATGTGTTTGCTGGACATGAAGCTCTTTTCCACATCCCGAACTTTCAGGTTGTCCAAGGGAAGCATGTACTTCTTTTCTTTTTCCTATTTTAACAGAGAAAGAGATGGGGGGGGGGAGACTTCAATAAAAGATCTCGAAGCATGACAGTGGCATCACGTATCCAGAGTTGATGACACTATCTCGATACCATCAAACACTGTTTTGATGCCAGCTACAAAGGAATAAAGGTTATCTGACATGGAGGACTCATGTGCGATTCTCCAGCCCATGGGCTGGAAAAGTGGGAGTGGGGGAGGGAAGGTATACAGGAAGGACTCCAAGATGGAGAAAACACATGGTCCTCCATCCTTCCCCCTCTCGTGGGTCCCCTTAGATGTTTTTAAATGTTAGTTTGATATTAAGAATTTAGCCATCTGTTAATATTTAGCAAAAATGTTCTGGTCCTAATTCAATGAGAAATGCCAGATGGATTTCATTTCATGTTTTATTTGCAGCCTAAGCAGTTTTGATAGCCAGTGTTGGCAGGGGAGTGAAGCACAGGGACCCCGGTATGAAACACCCCTGATCAACCATGATCAAGTACAGAAAATACCTCCCCTCGTTGGGTCTAGAATAAAAGTTAAGTCCAGAACAAGAATCGCTCCGTAATTTCATAGAATCATTGAGCTCTTTGGGCGGGAGAAAAGAACCCATTAGAAGTAGGCTGATACTAACTAGAACACATTCTCTTTTAAAATGAACAATCCTCAGGAAGAATATGGACATTGGAGAAGCAGGGTCTACCAATGGGACCAAACTGACATTAGAAAAACATGCTGAATGCCAAAGAATTACTGGAAACATTTCCTTTTAGGGATGGCCCAGGGGTAATACCATATGTGCAAATGCCTAACAACCAGTACAATAGGAGAGAGCCCAAACCCAGCTTAAGAAATCTAGTAGATACCTCTCACCACAAGCATGTGAGCGGAGCCCTTGTTAAACAGTAGGCCTCTGTGTGAGAAGAAGCCAGAGTGGACTCCAGAGGGCTAAGCATGGAGACTCAGCTATAACTTTTAATGAACAACTATTAACACCTATGGGAAATATGCCCACCATACAGGTATGTTTGACGCGAGCCACGCTGCCCCTACAGCAGCACGCGGACCACTTCCCTGGAAGTCTGTGGCCAGGCTCAGCGGCACCTAGCCAACTCCCCCGTCCCAGTACCAGGTGGTGGGTGCCACATGTGTTTCAGGGAGCATCATGGCCTTGCCATTACTTACTCTTAAACCAGTCTGGGACAAGTCAGGCCAGTGCACTAGATGAGCAAAAAGGGGGTGCTCTACTCGACCACAAAAATGAGGCCGCGTGAGGCAGATGACTTCCTTCCCATTGGAGGAAGCTGGCTGGGGAATGAAATGGCTGAGCTGGCAGACAAGGTCTTCAAAGAAAAGAAAAAACAGAAAAGAAACCAAGTGGCAGCAGAGAGAGCCAAGGAGAAACAAAGAAAGCAAGCACTGCGAGTGGATCCCAAGGTTTCCTCTACAGCAGTGGTTTATTCACAAAGGCAAGGTATTCTAAGTGGTAAGAGTCAGAATTTAAGCACTGAAGTATCACAGCTGAGTCCAACCTACTTAGAACACTTGTCCAACTACTTTAAAACAGAATTCTGAATTTAAAAGAGGCAGGATTCTAGATTGAATGAAAACCTATCCAATACATAATCAAATGAAAATGTTTTCGACCCAGGGAACATTTTTTTTTTTAATTGGACGTTTTTCAATGCCCTAAATTTAAGCAGCTGGACTTTTTAAAAGCACCATCCTCTTCAACCTTTTGAAATGATGGATTTGCCTTTTAATGGGAAATCTGCATTTCATTGTAAAGATGGAACACAATGTCCTTGGCTCGGTTTCTGCAGAAGTAGGCTCGCTTTTGTACTGCATTTTTTAGTGTATAGGGAAGACCAAAAATCCAGCAAGCTTACATCAGATATTAAACAGGGGAGGAAAAGCCTACATCTGTGGATGGGGGACACAAAAAATGCAGTCGTCATTTCCCAAGTCCTAAATGTCATTTGTCCAAGGTTTTTGAGGACACATTGCTAAATTATTTCATAATCCCCAGACTGACCAAGGAAGAAAAAAAAATACTCAGACCAAATTGTTCAATTAAAAGTTGTAAATCAAATAGAGAATTAAACCAAGCAGCAGCAACTCCAAGCAAGGAAACAGTATATCATGGATATTTCTAAAAAATCTTGGTGGTTCTGGGAAAGAATGATGCTCTGCTGAAAAAAGGAAAAATATCTTGCATTTGAAATAGCTAAAATGAAAGGCATAGAAAAGGAGGAAGGATATACAGAATTATAATTTCCAAACTACAATGAGTTTTAGCACCAGCTTAATTAAGAAATTTGTTAAATAATCTTTGTTAATTCTACAAAACTGTCTAATAAAGTGATATCCAGTTGTTGCCAGCCACAGGCAGTGACTGAGCACCTGAAATACAGTAAATATGGATATGTGGAAGGTAAAATAAACACCAAATATTTAGTATTAAACATGAATATAAATTCTTACTAATACTTTTTATACTGATCACATGTTGAAGGGATATTATTTTGAATGCATTGGGTTTAAGTAGTATTAAACATAATTTCGCCTGTTCACTTTTACCCATTTGAAGGTGGCCACTGGACAATTTCCAACGATACACATGACTCACGTTAAATTTCTTTGGATGGCATGGGACACATGCACTCTCTTTTCTTCTTCCCATCCACCCAGAAAACTTTCCCTCTGACAATCCCACTTCTGCTCTGGAGTGGATCCATCCTTCATTCTCTGGTCAGCATGCCAGAATCTCATACTGTCTCTGGCCTCCTTCATCACATCTAGATCACGTCACGTTGTCTGAAGCATGTCCTGGCTCTCTGCTTGACTCTCCCACCACATTACTGCAGGTCCTGGCACCTCCCAAGCACGTTGTCATCAGTGGTCTCCCATCTACTCTTTTTGCCTTCTCAGTTCTCTAATATCACCAGGGAAGGCAAGTTCACTATAGTCCTTCAAAACTTTCAGTAGCTTTCCTTTAATTACGAAAGAAAATCCACTAAACTCCATAATGTGACATTTACAAACCCCCATGGATTGGCCCAGCCCTGATTTATCAATATCTCCCTTTTTCCTCCATAAGGACTCTCCATTTGGACCAAATCCTTCTCTGTCCACACTCTTTACCCAGCCTGAGTTGCCCTCCAATTCTTCCCTACCGCAACTATGCTGTTAGAGCCCAAATTAGTTCTATTTCTCATACAAAAATGTTTCCAAGCTTATAATTGTTACGGCCCCATCTCTCTCCTTTCAGTTTATACAATAGGTGTTATTTATTCTATTCATTTTGAAAGGGTACGTCTAGATATCCTCATTTTATAATCTCATTACATTGAAAAATTGGTGTGAAGGTTGTTCATTTGGAACTCAGTCAATTCTATTGATCAAGTAGGTTACCTATGCAAAGAAAAACAAAAAAAGCAGAGAACAGTTTTTTTACAATAAACAAGATACAAGATTTGATATTTTAAATGTCCATTTTGGAGGAAGCATGGGTAAAATTCTCTGCCTGCAGACATTCTGGCCGAAGTGCATCAAGGTAAAAAGAAAACTTTGTTTATATGAAAAAATATTGATCAACATTATCTCTTGAGCAACAAGCAAGAAAAATATAACACCCAATGGTATCTCATGGAAACACTACCCTGGGTTTCTGGGTGGGGACGAGGACTGCCATGTGTTAACCCAAGCCTCTCGTCCTTTGGGTAACTGGCACAAGAGTTACGTTCAGCATACCTACTCGAGGTCCCCAGTCCACCTCACTTTTTCAAAGACACTGTATTTCCTGTCAGAATAAATTCAGACTCTTCAACATGCCCAGTGCACACCGTTCCCCGGAAAGCCAGTGTATTTTCACACAGAACACACCCCGTGGTCTCGTCTCTGTCCCCACTTTATCCTCCACTAGGATACCTTGCTCTAGATGCTACTCAGCTTCTCTTTGCCTTAAAGTTCCTGCAATAGGTTACCCCATCTGCTTTATACTTCATTTACATTTTTCTAAAAACATTATAGATCACATATTTGTCTTTTTTTCTTTGCCCATCTCATTATAAACTTTTTTTAAAAATCAGTGGAATCCTCTAAAGAAAAATATTCTAATACAAAATTCAAATATATTAGATTTAAAAGCAGAGCTTCTCATCTGAAGCAAAGACAGGGCCAGGAAAAACCTGCCCTGATCCTGCCTCTGACACAGTCTTGAGAAATGACGGTGGAGCCCCGCGCCCCCATGCCTCCTGAGCCTGGATCTCCAGGTGCCTCTTCCTCAGTCGCTTCACCTGCCAGCCTTATTCCCCAGCACCCACAGCGGCCTGGGACTTGCTTTGCCTCTTCTCACGCACTAAGTAGTTCTGTCTGGCTCCCCAGGCCCTCAGGTGAGATCACCCGGTGCTCCAGGTCACACTACCTGCAGTGCCCTGCCTGCCACCTGATTGGGCACAATTATGCTCAGCAAAAACTCACAAAAGCACACAGCACTCTGGAGGCAGTGGAAGCCACGGCCGCCCCAGGTGCTGTGCTCTGTCTCCTCTGCTGCCCCCGGGACCCCCCTCGCACCAGTCTGACCCCTCCACAGCACCAGCGCACTCGCTCTGCACCACAGCACTTTGTACTTTGTGTTATTTTCTAAGTGTCCAAATGTTTAGCCTAAGCACGTGTGTGCTCTGCCTTTCCAACTAGGAGATAAACTCCCAAGGGCCCTAGCGTATCTGTGACCACTACCGTCACTGCTGTTGACAGTCTGTGTGCCTTGTTCCCCGTCACTGGGACTCTGCTGCCAGACCTTCAGCTCTGACGGAAGAAACGGCTTCCTTGTTAGTCTTGGCTGCGCAGCAGACATGCAGCAAACCCTTGCTGAATGAACACACGAACCGTCCCCTCGCCGTCTGGCATAGTGTGCGGCCTAGACTAAGGACTCCGATGATGACTGACTTACAAAATAATCAAAGTATCAAAGAAAAAAGGAGAGGCTATAAAAATATTGAGAATACCAGAATACTAGTTCCACATGCTGTTGGAAACTGGAATCTGGTGTTTATTGCTATTAAGAAGTCACAACTCGGGGGATGCGCAAGTACGAAGCTCACAGTGTAAACCACCCATCTTTTTATTTGGACTTTCATTCCCTGCTTTAATCAGAGCTACATCTGGATGGTAAACAGCATCTGTGGACCAGCAGGTCCTTAGTAAATGGTACTTCTGCAGATTTTCTCTTGGGCACCAAAGAAACTGCTGGTGTCTGATGGGCACTCCTAATAGGCCCAGGAAAACCCTGTGGTTTCCGGGTCATGAGCTCCATGGTCACCTCTGTCCTGATCCGGGTCCTCCAATGGAGCTGGCTGCATATGGCGCAGCTCCATGGGGCAGGGGAAAGAATGCTCACACCTGCCACCTGGGAGAGTGCCCATGGCCAGCTCCCATGGTCACCTCAGAGTCCACCTCCTCATGGAAGCCGCAGGACCATGAGAGCACTCTGTTTTCTTGGCATTCTTGGGCAATGTGACTTTTTCCCCATTTAGCATGTATTTCACTGAATCCTCAGGAGCATCTAATATCCTCAAAATGTGACCACCAGTCCCTACTGAAAAAAAGGAGCTTATAATTGAATGTGAAAACATAATTGACTTTGTTCTCAAATCTTTGTTTGAAATCCTTATATTTAAAGGAATATTCGTATGTATTTGTACTTCAAAATGGATCATGCACATTGTTAATCATAAGTACATGACAATGACAATCCTAAGTATGTGAAAGAATCCCTTGCTAAGGATGGCAGAGTGGTCCCATCCTTCTATCAGATGTCCTCACCCCAAGCCCACGGTGCTAATAGTACATAAATATAAAAAGGTATGAACTTATAAGGAGAAAGACAATGGGAGAGGAGCTTAGAGTGGACAACAATTTTCAAAAGGCTTTGGAAGAGAGAAGGCAGATAGCGGAGCGTGTACTGAACTAGTATAAAGAATGGGGCTGTTCTCAATATCCGTGGAGGGTGGGAGCAGGGAGAAGTCGCCCCTTTGGATTTGGTCCTTGGGTACCTGCACTAGTGGGTGCAGCTGTGGATTGAAACAGCCGAGACCAGGTACAAGTCTGTGTGCAGAAGCATGCAGAGTAGTGGATGGTACAGGGGCATCCCTTCTACCCATAGCACCCATTCCTCCCCCAGCAAGAGATGGGAAACTTCTGTCCTGAGAAATCATACCAAAGATGTTTCAGACTTGGAGACCCCAGGCAGGGTGGACAGAAAAGGTGGAGTATAAACAAAGAGAGTTTAGTAAAAATCTACATTCTGAGATGTTGTCCCAAAGCCCCCTTCCCAGCTCTGCCCCACGTTGCCAGCAGCCAGATGGATTCTCCTAATACTACCAGACAGGACAGTGGACAGTTCTTCTCTGGAGAATTCACAGACCCAGAGAAAATGCCCAACATAACAAGAGTTTAATGGAAAAGCCAGCTTGCTGCCTGTTCACCTTCCAGGGAGGTCCCATATCTCACAAGCCGCTTCAACCCCGAATTTCCAAGTAGCTAAATGGCACCAATTCCTAACAGAGAAAATGTGTCAGGACCGCTAACACGGGAGTGGATTCTGAGCTCGGACTGTCTCAACACCCTCTCCAGCCACCCTGTATCGTGTGAGTTCAATTCGAAGCTCCCTTTTCCATCCCACTCTGGCTCTTACAGTTGGGCTCTGGAGGAGATAGAGTTTCAGCCAATCTGATAAACTCCTGCCAGACTTCAATTCTGAAGTGAGTCATGCGGGAGACAGGCAGGGTGGGCGGCACCTGTTCCACGGGCCTGGACCACGGTGGAGGTGGTGTGGCTGCAGATCCTAGGGCCACAATACAATGGCAGCTTCTTGAAACGTAGTCTCCGGGTTGGGAGTGGTGGCTGCTCCCTTGCAGCCCAGCTCTAGAATTCATTTTGAGGAATCATTCCCAGAAACTCAACCTAGTTTAATAATTCTCCTTCTCAATGGTTCTTGGAACAATTTATCTCCCTTAATCAATTATTTTCTACGTAAAGAAGAGTCCAGCATTGGTAATTAAGAACTCTGAGCAAGGCGTAATGGTGTACACCTGTAATCCCAGCAGCTCCAAAGGCTGAGACACCACAAGTTCCAGCCCAGCCTCAGCAACTTAAAGAAGCCCTTTAGCAACTTAGTGAGACCCTCTCTCAAAATAAAAAAATAAAAGGGCTGGGGATGTGGCTGAGTTAAGCTCAGGGCTAAGCACCCCTGGGGGCTTAGTCCCCAGTACCAAAAAAAGACCTCGGAAAATATAGTGGCAATATCAAGTCACCTTACTGTCTCAACAAAACTCAATGGATAAAAAAGTAGAAAAGTAGCATTAACCAGCAATAGTTCATAACAACTATAAAAACTTACATAAAGCAATTATTAGTACTCCTGTTACGTTTACATAGTCTTGAATTTCCTGGCCTGTTCAAAGAAAGAGGTTTAACCAGGAAAATATAATATAAAAATAAACAATATGTGAAATTTTATATTAAAAATTAAATGTGTGGGAAAGAGAGAGAACACTGAGCAGCTTTGCAAGAAATCAGCCAATAAATGAGAATAAGAGAAAAAATTCTGGAGGCATATGTTTTATGTACAAACTGCTTCTGTAATAGTGTACTTTGGGGGTTAAATTTTCTTTAGTAGTAAGCTAAATACTAAGATTTAGTTTGCATTTTGTACTTTTTCAGTTCTGAGGAAGGAAGAAAGTTTACTCAGCATGGTTTGGCTGCAAGCACTTTAAGTGAACATTTTTCAAATGCGAATTGGTCAAAAATTTTTTTCTTTGTTCTAAGGCAATGTAATTTATATTTTTTAAAGGAGAATCTTTCCAAGTTGGAATAGTGATTGGCTTACTTGAAAAGGCGTATGATGTGATACAGATTCCTGTTATTAAAATGCAAAGAAGAACATCCTTCACCTTTGACTTACGTGACTACGCATGAAATTACAAAGTGAATTCAAAAGACCTCACACGCTCTGAAATTATGCTTACATTGTAACAGCTTTAAACTGCATATTAATCAAAAAAATTCTACACTCACAACTTTTGGGGTGTACTTATACTTAAAAGTGTTTTTTTGCCTATGTATACCATACGTTTGTGGAAGTTCAACTTAATAAAAGCACCCTGTTTACAGATCCAGCATGATTTTTACTTCTCTGAGAAAATGAGGGTCAGGAAGGCACTGTACAAATAAAATCCTCTGACAATTCCCAGACCTCGGTAGATGAATGGTTTAAAATATCCCTCCCCCCATCATTTGTCACCAAGCTGCAAACAAAAATCAAAGCTGGACTTTCCCTTCTCCCCTGCTATCATTTCAGCATGAAAGAAATGCGGAAGGCGGGAAAGCAAGCGTCCCCAGCATTCAAGCAAAGACCCGTTTCCTAAAGGACTCGGTGGTGAGCTGTGCTGGTCATTGGCTTTCTGCTTTTTCTGTCTGCTGATATTAATCTAATTCAGAGGCCCTTTCTGAGAGGGAAAAGCCAAGCTGAGAGCCACATCCCTTGTACTGGAGTGAACAGCCCTCCTCTCCAAATTCCAGGAGTGGGGGCAGGGCCTCCATGAGCCTCTGAGACTTCAGGTGACATTTGTTTGGACTGCTCCAAGCACAGCTGGTGGTCTGTGCACCACTATTGACCCAAACATGTCCCCATGAAGAAACAGGGCTCTGAGCAGGGGCAAAGGGACTAGAATGTTTCTCCATCAATCCCGATCACACCATCAATTCTAACTGCTTACCCACTGCTTGCTGGAGAGAAGTGAGAAACACAAAGAACAAGCTAGGAGGGGGAAGGAGGAAGAAAGGGTGGCAGGGAGGTGGGAAGAGAGCCAGGTCCCTGGTGGGGAGGGAGTAGAAGTGCTCTGCTTTCTGTGCATGCCCAGGCGGCCCCACGTATCAATCCTCAGGTTCTGAGAGACAAGGACCCCTGGAAGGACCCTCCTGAGGGGCAGCGTGGTGAGAGGAGGTGGTTTGGAATCAATGCACAAGGGGTTCACATCAGAGCTCTGACTCTGCGAGTCTCCATGAGCTGCTCCCTGCTCCTGTCTCTGAAAGGTGTCTATCTGTGCTTCTTGGAAGGGCTGAGGATTAAATGAGGCCCTGGACAAGGCTGTGCATTCAGGGACTCCTGAGAGATGTCAGTGCATCCACCCTCTCCACATCCTAACACAGGGTGAAACCTTCTCCTTCAGCATTGTCACAATGGAGCTGGATACTCATGAGCTCAGGAGATACCATAGAGAGCTCCGCTCCAGCAGGTAAATGGCAGCAGCGACCTCAAGCCAGGAGGTGCCAAGCAGCAAGATGACAGCAACGACTCCTTGGAGGAAAGTCTGCAAGAAATCAGGAGCTGGGGGACTGCGTGCCCAGCAGCAGAGAGAGTGGGGTGTGCTGCAGGCCGAGGGGGGCCTCGCTCCTCTCACTTGCTCCTCGCTGCCCTGTGCAGTGGGATCTAGGAAAGTCCTACGGGCAGTGGGAACAAGGTCCGAAAGACAGACAAAAATCACATGAGGATCATTTACCTTTGGTGACAGAGATGTTCTTACACATAAAAATATACATAAGCAAGGCTCTCAAGACAGACTAGGAAACTCTGAAGTGGGAGGTACCCCCCTGCCCCCGGAGCCGGGCAGCTCCGCTCTTCTGCTGCCCCCAAGCCCTCTGGTGTCCTGTGCCATTCCACTGGCTCCACACTGGCAACGAGGGCAATGGGGACGGTGTGTAGACCCCCGACACTGGTGACAAAATGCATACTGATTTAGGATGGTATCAGGACTCTCCTGTGTCACCCCCACCCCAGGCTTTGTTTCATGCATACAGTTACAACAAAGTGAAGCTTGCTGGAATCAGTTGTCAACCCTTACTCTTCCCAGGTAATATATGTATTTAATTAGGGCCCTTCAACTCTTTCATGAAAACATGATGGTGTCACTCAAGTGCTTCAACCAGCCACTGGGGTGAGGCCTTGGCTTGGGCTGCCCAGCCACAGGCTGGACCTGAAAACCTACTTCTCCAAGTCGGAGAGAGAGAGAGACATTGAGGGCAGTGTTTCTTTAACTGGAGTCCCCTGGTTCCCAGACTCTGTGAGTTCTTGTGAGAATTAAAAAGCCATTTTACATGGGGATTTAACAAAGTTAATCTAAAGGATTTTCTGAGTTGTCTGGAGGGACCACTTTATACTTGAACACTGTCATTCGCTTTCAGTGGCTGTGTTTGCACCTGTGCTGAGCAGCAGTGATTTATTTATAGTATGCAAATGAAAAATGAGCAGAGATAGACACGGATACATAGGTTTTGTAATTTCCTCCAAGGACCTTGCGGCATCCTGGTGGGTGGAGGTTTCATTCCAGTAGGATAAACGGGGCCAAAGAACGGTGGGGTCACCCGGCCCAGGGCAGCCTCGGCATGCTCAGCTCCAGAGAGCCTAGGGCCTGGCAGGCAGGCCACATTCACATTGATTAGCCGATTCCATTTCCTAAAGGAACACGTCTCTCACATTAGTGTTGTTGATCAGCTCAAGTTTCTCAGTAGCACAGTTTTGCTTGACTTTGATCTGAATTCTGGTCTGCTTTTTTGACATAGAACAATGAGCATTCAGTATTTTTATGTTTGTAGGTATGGGAAATAAATCAAGCTTAATCAAAAATACTTAAGTAATATGATGAATAAAAAGAATTTGTCTACACAGAATCCCTTCCTTTAGGGGCATTTGCGTATCACCCAAGTTTGAGAAATACGAGTTTGGGAACACTGTATCTGAAATTCTCTTAAAAGGGTGGATGAATTGAAAATAGGTGTAAGCAAGCAACCTTGACTCAAATGACTTGGGTCAGAGCCTATGAACTACTTCAGCTTCTAATTCCCTCAGCAAGACCAGGAGAACAGTGCAGACCCAGCCTGGGCTCCCCGGAGGCCAGGCCTGGCTAGAGCTTGCACTGGGTGCCCTTGGGGGCCAGGGGGCTCTTCCTGCCTCGGGGCTTCAGTTGCACCATATGTAAAATAGGGATAATACCACCTAACCTTGATCCTTAACGTGAAAAAAAGAAAACAAATAAACCCAACTTCACGAAACAAAGAGGCCATAGATGTTAAAGCATTCTTGTCTTTCTAGGGGGAAAAGGGTACCATTTAAAAGAGGAACTCTTGAAAGTATCTCAACAACATGTGCCTAATTCACACTGACGTGTGTAATTGAACCTGTGCTCAATTTTTGCTGCAAATTATCTGCTTCCTTTACGAAGCTGGACTGGGAAAATGCTGAGTTGAGCTGGAAAACCCCAAGATAAAGGGTTTGGGGCTCAACAAGGTCGGGCCTTCATAAAGAAGAGAGTGAAACAGAACAAGAGGAGGGGAGAAATTCTAGAAAGTGGTGGTTCCAAGTGCAGAGGAAGGAAACAGAGCTGGAGGGAGGGAGGGTGAGAGAGGAACAAGAGTCTGCCTGAGGTATTGGGGGGGGGGGGCGGCTGGCTTGCCTGCTCTTGGTCCCAGCCAGCCGCTCCCTTTAGGGTGCCTCCACTTCAGCTCGGCTGTTGTACTTGATTCACTATCAGCTTTATCTGCTTTTCTGTCCACCCTCCTCCTCTTCGTATTTTAAGAAAAATATTTGTAGCACTCCGCTTTGTACAAGACACATCGCAAGGTTATCGAATATATTGACTGGTGATATGCCGAACTCATTTGCAGTAATGCTGGGAACATCAACTTATTAATGAATGAAAATTGCAATCTTTTTTTTTTTTTAAGATTGAAGACTTAATCAACCTTTCTTCAACCTGTCTGTTCTCTACCACAACCCTAAATGTTCACATTAGAGAAGCCTCAATTATAAATTGTCATCACAAGAATTTGTGTTTTATGTTGATAACCTTACACATAAAACTACAGGCATTTCTGTCCTAAGTTGAAACCATCCCTTTGGGAGGGTGATTCGAACAAGAAGGACAAGATGAAAAGAGAGATTTGAAGGTGAGACATCATGAAAAGTAAAGATGTTGAGAAAATAAAGCCTGGGTCTTAGAATGGCACTCAGGGCAGCTGGCCTGGGTAGGGTGAGAAAAATAAAGGAATCCAAAGTGGATCTCCCTGTTTTCCTATTCGTGGTAGAGACTGTGACTGAGTACACAGACGGTGTGGGACTTGCAGGTCGAGTTCTGTTCCAGAAAGTTAATTGTGAGATGCCCATTCGACATTCCAACACACTTGCCATACATACAGATGTGTGTATGGGCCCCTGGACAGCCGAGTTAGAGTTTGAAGATCAACTGCAGCGTCATATGAATATGGAATACAGAGAACCAGATGAGTTTGGGGACTGTGAGAAGAGGAGAAGGACTAGGCCGTTCCAACATTTAGAACTACATGAAAACAGGGAAGAGTAGAAAATGGAAACTAAGGAAGCAGAGTGAGGAAAACACGATGCTACGGGAGCCAGGAGCAGAACGTGCTCTCAGATGGAAGGAGCTGTCAATCACACTTTCTGCATCTGAGAAACACAGTAGGATGCACATGGAAAGGTCTCCACTATGTGCACCATCAGAAGCACACTTTGGTGGAGGAGAAGGCTCAGAATCCTGCCTCCCTGGGGTAAAGAGAGAAAGAGGAGGCTGAGGGAAGACCAAGACCATGGATAGGAAAGAAACCGCCAAGGAACGATGAGCCCTCAAGCTGTGATGAAAACACAGCACCTAAGAAAACAGCTTCACTCAGAGAGCAGCTCTGTTAAGACACTGCTGATATGTTTATTTTCCCTAATTTTCAAACGGCATGTGTCCTCCGTGAGAGTGGGTATGGAGTGGGCAAAGGGGTCTGTCCTGAAGCCCACAGAGCCTAGGAGCCTCCTGCGAATCAGCCAGCCCCGCAAGCTTTTGCAAGCCTGTAGGTACAGTGGAGAGGAGGCGAGAGGTCACAGTGTCAGTCAAATTCTCAAAGTCGCCTGGTTAAACAGTAAGACTAGGCACTACTGCTGGGATGAGGAGGAAAGGGGGAAGATTTAATGGAACTTTCTGGATAAGTTACCACATCCATGATTTCACCCAGTGGAGAAAACCCAGTTTTTTAGCTTGTGTCCAAATCAGGAGCTTTTTTTCCCCACACAAATGACAGTTCTGGCTCATTCTTACACTGGGCGTGCAGAGGTCACAGAGAAGAGACCAGTCAAATACACCACCACATGGGGAGGTGTCGCCCGAGGTGTAGGTTCAACAGGAAGTGGCAGCTTCAGCTCCCCTTGTGAGGGATTTAAAGCAAAGCTCTTCAGTAACACTGGAGACGGAGCTGTGAACAAGAGTGAAATTATGAACGTACCTAAGAATATGCCCCTAGCAAACGCCTGCAGAGGAGGGAACCCAGTGGCCCATGCAAGGCAGAGTCAGCACAGCTCAAGGATGGGGGGAAGCAGGGCCTCCTCCCCGCATCTCGCTGTGGAGAAGCTACAAGTCCTGGAACCCCAACCTGTGTGCCTGTGTGTGTGCATGAGTGTTATTACAACCCATCTTACTGTAATAGACACACGGTAGCAGTGCAATGGGAAGGAAATACTTTTCACTCCCCTACCATGGACTCCATCATTCTCCCCCAGTATTTTTATTAATCACTTGAGTTCAGAGTCTAAAAGCCATTGCCACAGTCAGAACCTATGCATAGGGTAGATCTAACCTAATAAGAGACAACATTTCCACAGGTGGAGTGGGAAGAGTTTACAATCAACTCTGCTAGGTTTGCTTGTGTCTGGGTGTGCACATGTCCTGTGCTGTGGTGGGCATGGAGAAGGTACGCTTGGTACTGCTGATGCGGACAGCCCCCTGCCTTCCTCTCATCAGGTGTTTAATTGCCATTGGGTTGTGAGTTCTGACTGGCTTTGTCAGATTTAATTGGTTCCTAACACATGTTTCCATCATCTGTTTCCCTGTCTGCCTCTCCTACAGGACAGTGAGTCACTTGAAGTAGGGAGATGTTTCTGGTCCTGAGATTCAGAACATGAGAGGTCTTAAGTATTCACAGGTCGGATGAGAATTATGCATATTAGTTGTGGACTGGATTTAGATTTGTATTAACCCTGCTGAGTTTGAACACCTGTTGATTCCCCAGTTGTACTTCTTCATTAGGTGAGACTAGGAAAATAATGAAAGCCCAACTTTTCTATAATGTACAGCGAGATCCTGGCCAAGCCAGCTTTTGTGGGGACCACACGTAGGTAAGATGTTATTCCGGAATGAACTGTTGTTATGGGATTCTGCAGCGCAGCTGGAGCCGAGCTGCTTGGGAAGGTTGTGTTCCGTCTTGAAAGCAGCAGCAGCAGAGGTCTCCAGTGACAACTGTGGGTGGAAGGTTCCTAAGAATTTATATTCACATTGCAGACTCAACTTGTAGTGTTGTACTCCAAGTGGATCATTAAATGATGTAAGGTATTCACTGAACAATACTGGGGAATAGCCTCACAGGAAATGGGAAGTGCCTGTGATGAATCAATTCATAAAAAACATACTAAAATAGAGGAACGGATCTCGGATGGAGTTCTAATGTTAAAAAGTTGCCAATTCTCCTTAAATTAACTAAATAGAACTTCAGGGAGGAAAAAAAAAACAGTATGATTTTGTGAGAGGTAACTTGACAAAATGATTCTGACTTTCATAAGTAGGTGAGAATAGCCAGGAAAAATATGAAATACAAATAAAAACAACAAAAGTTATCTGGGGGAATGCGCTCTTCAAACAGTGACACTTGAAGATCATGCCGGTCGGTGTCAGACATCACGAATCTGGTACAAAATCCATTGGCAGATCCACCCAATGACCAGCTGCAGGTAGGACGAAGGAGCCCGAGAACTTAGTCTATGAGCGGGGAGGGGTTATGAGTCAGACGTTGATGATTTAATTTGAGAACTATCTTCTCAGTTGCTTTCATGCCAAAAAAGAAATTGCAGAGAAAATTCAAAGGCCCCCAGAGTAGAATGTGAGCCACAATTTTGGTAAGATTGCATATTTTTTAAAATAAAAAAGCTTTTGATATTTTTTATACAAAACATAAAACCATTTTAAAAAGGGTCATGTGCATGAGATACTTCTTCATGGCAAAACATGAGCAAAACTGAAAAACAGATGACAGTTTGAGAAAAACTATTGGCAACATCCATGACTGAAAGTTAACAGGTACCATATTGGGGAAAGCCCCTTAAAGTCTGCTTAGACAAAGAGCACCCAGTTTTAGCAGTTCTCAGATAACGAAGGAGAAAGGACCAAGAACATTGCAGTTACTGAACATCTCCAACAGAAAAAATGCTCCATAGAACTACAGATGTGTGAGACTGATGATGTCCAGGGTGGACCAAATGTGGGGAAATGGATGTCTTTACTTTTGGGTGGAATATTACTTGGTACAGGCTCTCAGAGGAGGGAAGAGGTGAAGAGATCAAAATTTAAAATGTGTCTCTCCTTTGATTCAGTAATTCCCTTTGTAGGAATGTAGCCTAAGAAAATATTTTTATGAGTTTAGAGATATGAAATATTATTTACACATTATTGTTAAAAACTGAAAATGAATGTCCATCACTGAGGATGAGTTTAAAAATTATGGTACATATTAATAACAGCTAATATTTAAGTGTTTATTGTTCTAAGCATTTTCCCACATATTGAGACATTTAATCTTCCAACAATATTGTGCAGTAGGTACCATCACTGCAGTTTTAAGATGAAGAGACCAAGACACAGAGGAGCCAAACGGCATGGAGATCACATGACAGGTGGTAGGAAGCTGGCTCCAGGGCCCTGGGCCACCCTGTTCCACTTCCTGTCGCCTATGCACAGAACACTCTGCAGTCTGCAAAGGATGAGCTGGGGCAGCAGGCCTGGCGTGAAAGTGTGCTCAGGATCTAACTTGGTTAAAGTCATGGCTAAGTGTGTACATCTGTGATCTACTGTCACTGAAAAGAGTACGTATGTTTGTAGATTTATACTGCACTGAAGGTGTGAAGTCCAGGTGGGGTGCATTTTGGAGAGCACCATAATTGCCAGGGAACCAGAGAAGACTCAGGACTTGTCCATGTTTTGTTCCAAGTTTTTATTTGTGAGAAGTATTTATTAGAAATATTTTAATTTAAAACCAAGAAAGATATCTATGGATCCAACAATTTCTTTTCTAGTAATTTATACTCAGGAGGTAATGGAATGCAGAATGTGTGTGCAGTGATGTTCACTATGGCATTTTTAAAATAATAGTTAAACACCTGAAATTATCTGGGCGTCGTGGCACATGCCTGCAATCTCAGTGGCTTGGGAAGCTGAGGCAGGAGGATTGCATGTTCAAAGCCAGCCTTAGCAATGGCGAGGCACTAAGCAACTCAGTGAGACCCTGTCTCTAAATAAAATACAAAATAGGGCTGGGGGGTGTGGCTCAGTGGCCGAGTGCCCCTGGTACCCACACACACACACACACACACACAAAAATCCCTGAAATTATCTAAATAATCCTCCATAGAGGGCTGTTTAAATTACGATGAATCCACATAAAAGGACACCACTTAACTGAAACAGAGTGACTTATCTTATTTGGTGGGAAGAACACCATGATCGAAATTTCTTGACTGAAACAATCAAGTTGAAGAAGAGTATAATTCTATTTATGTTACATTGTATAAATTTGTGCATTTATATTCAAAAAGACATGGCTAAAGGAAGTGTTCACAGTTGTTTTCTCTGAATGATGAGATGTTGGAATGTTTTTTTTTTTTTCCTTCTATGAAAAGTATCCTTAAGGTGAAGTAAGTTTTCCTTTGGAAACGTGCAGTTGATAAGTTTTCTTATGTTACAGCAAGTGAGCAATTTGGTTCTTAGATTTTAAAAGGGCTGTTTCTCTCCATTTTTCTTTTCTTTTTTTTTTTTTTTTCATCCTGCCTATTCTGGCCTCAGGAAGCCATCCTGAGCCCTTTCCTCCTATTTGCCTGTAGGGTCCTCAGTTCCCCTGGAGGCCAGGACCAGACAAGCCTTCAGACCTCTGGTGTCCTTGCATTCTCCCATCCTGGGAGTTAGGGCAGGAAATATGGCCCCTGGCAATAGCTCAGAAGAGTTCAGAGGGATTTAGAGAGCCTGGTTCCTGTCCTAACACAGGAGAAGAGGGGAGGGGACCAGGAGGAGGCCCGTGCCACTCAGACAGCAGCAGAGAATAAGGGGGACCCTGGCTGGGAGGTGGAGAGTCCTGGTCCTCCCTCCACTGGTCTGTGCTGGGGTTCGGGGGTGCCCTGTACCCTCCCTGAACCTGCTTCTTCCCATCAGGAATGAGAGGGGTCCAGACCCCTGATTTTCAAACCAAGATCACCAGCACTGTAGGCTTCCTCCTGAGGTGCTTCAGGAGGAAGCTGGGGAGCCCTGGGGCAAGAGGGCTGGGCCCTGGGCACCCACCCTGCCTCTACCTAAACAACCCCAGTGTTATTTCTTTCATGGGATTTCATGGGAGATTTTGATTCAATAAAGGGTTTGAATGCACCGCAAACTAAGCTGAAGTCTAAGGTTCCTTATGGCTTTAAGTTCTTGTTTTGAAATCAATCTGTGCCTCAGAATGTATGAGTGAGCAGAGCACACGCAGCTTGCCCTGGAGAGAATTTCCAAGTCCCTGAGCAGCAACCGCGAGGAGTCTCTGCTGCGAACATGTGGCAGGCCCATTTTTTTTTTTTTTTTGCTTCCCTCGGGTTAATTCACCATCTGCCTCATCTTCATCAAAACATTAATTTCAGCTTAATCCCCTTTCTTCCTCTCTGGTGGTAAAAGGACCTGGCTCACTTTGAAATAAAACAAATAGAGAAGGGGTAAGCTTTCACATGCGGGCTGGTTTCCGTTTGATTATTATGGAACTCGAGAACACTGAGACGAATTCCGTGACTCGGCCCTCTTCTGAGACTCCATGTCTAAAAACTCACTCAGAGAAAACGTAGGAAGATGATTCATTAAGTGCACCGAGATCGCACCATGTGCAAGGGAGGGAGCAAGGTGGGTCTGGAAAGGGACTCTGTGCTCTAGCAGGAGGGCAAGTTCCCCTGTGAGTCTCAAGGACATCCTGGGGCCCCAGGGAGGTCAGGAAAGGTCCCGGGTCCTGTGGGTCGGGCAGGACTTTGGAAGGCATAGGTGTGGGGAGAGGGCACTTCTGGGGAAGAGAATCCTAAACTAGTAAACAAGGAAGTTGGGATTTAATCCTACAGGTGACTAAGGAGGTAGAGAAGAGGCTCGGAATGATCTTTGTGAAGATGAAACTGGAATTAAAATACGGTGCGAGTGGAAGATGGTGGCGACTGAGAGTTAAGAAGGCAGCTGGTGCAGGCAGCAGTGAGGGCCCAGGGGAAAGGGCTTCTGGGGGCCTGGAGGGCGGGCAGAACTGCTACGGTCAGGGAGAGACCAGGAAGGAGGAAGCACGTTTGAAAACCAGGTAGAAGGAAAGGAAGGGAGGATGGAGACGGGTGATGCTCACCCAGAGAGAGCAGAAGGGGAGGTCAGTCACCTGTCTGGTGTGTCCATCTTGGCTATTTTGAGTTTGAAGCATTCAAGAAATAGTGATGGGGAAAGAGGACACTCTATTTGAAATAGTGTGGAGGAGGTACCATTCCCAGGGCAAGTCCAGAACTCCGGGATCTGTCATGAAGAATGAGTGAGAAGTTAATTCCTTGCCTTGGAGTGGATCTACCCTGGGACCTCGCCTATCCACCCGGAAAGGTGGCACCATTTAAAGGAGGAAATTTCAGTAGGTTTAGCTGATGATTAAACAGAAAGAGAAACTGATACTTACTATGAAAGGAATAAAAACATCTTTTCCAAGATTTTTGTGTGTGTGCTAGCTTCAATGAATGAGATTTTTGGCCAATGGAATTTTCTCTCCATCACGTGTTTGAGTGTTTAGGACTCTATTTAGTTCAAGCGGTTGTGTGTTGGTTCTTTGGCGCCACTGTCAATAATACAATTCAACAAAACAAAACCCTAAATACAGCTTTGTTTTTCTCCTTTTAAACATATCTGATTCTCGGCCCAAACCAAGATCCAGTTATTTCTTCTTAGTGGGAGAGGAGTGTAAATGACTCTCACCATTAGAGTCGCTCCGCTGGGAGACCCTGTGCTTTTCCCAACTCAGCTCTCTGCTCAGCCTCCCACACCCTGGTTTGCAGGTACCTCCTGGATGCACACCTCTGACCTTTCACTAACGTCCTCCTATGTTCTCCTTCTTCCCGGGGCAAAGCCAGGACGTCTGTATTTTTAACCAGTGTCCCAAGTGTTTTTTTTTTTTGAGATTGGGTAAATTTGAGAAAATCAGTTCGGGGCTTCTTTGGGGACACCTTATAGAGGCAGGAGAAAAGCTAGCTGGGCTGTGTCCCTTTCATCCACTTCCCAGAGGTCTGCAACACACTCTTTTCCTCTGTGGCTTTATGGAAGTCATCATCGAAAACAATGATTCTACTTCTTGAGTGATTTGAAAATCACTGCTGCAAATCCATGACTTTTTCTGACTTTCCTAGTTTGTCTATCCCCACTTCAATCTGCTCACAATCAGCCCAGAATCCCTCAGCTACCTGATGGTCAAGAACAGAACACTACTGAGGGCCTACTATGTGATAAGGTCTATTCCACGTGTTGAATGAAACCTAAAAAAAATCTCTGCTCTCATCTTACTTTCTAAGAGGGATTTAAATAATAAACAGGTGAATTTTTTAGGATTCTAGAAAGTGATGAGCATTAGAGAAAAATAAAATCTGAAATGAGGCCTGGGGTGTCTGGAAGAGGCTGTGTGTGTGTGTGTGTGTGTGTGTGTGTGTGTGTGTTGGGGAGCCTGTGTTTGTGTGTGTGGCACGTGTGCACGCAATTTTAAATAGGGAAGAGACAGGCTCTTGTGAGATGACCACCGACTGAGTGAAGGCTTCCAAGGAGCAAGAGGTGTAATCTGGGTATCTTGGAAGAAGAGCATTTTCAGGCCCAGGAAAGCATGGTAGGCATTCAGGTAGCTCTAGGAGAATGAGTGGATGAAGGCGTGGGAATGCCTTGCCAAGGTAACTCTCTGCTCTTAGAGTTATCCTTTCCCTCCATCGTTACCACGATGTCACCTGCTTTAACCACGATCACCACCTTGATTCAAGGTGAATTCAAATCATCAAGAGCGTCCACTCCTGACAGGAGCTGAGGTGTTTTACAATTCCAACTGAGCCATCAGGGACCTATGACTTGCATGAAGCCCCTCTGCTCTCTTGGGGAAGGACAGATCCAGAGCTCAGGTCTTCTAAGTCCCAGCTTCACGTTCTTGTGGTTGAAATCTAACGGGACGCTCTACATAAACGCTTCCTAGTGAATTCAGACTTACATAACAACACGCTCTATCCCCATAACAATAAATTCCTTTTCTTTGAATATTACTGACACACAATAGTCCATGCTGCCACACTGCATCTTCAAGACGAAGAAACAAGGGAAGAGAAGGGAAGGGATTAGGAGAGACTGAGTGAAAAGCAATACAAGGTGATCGCCGACTCTCGCGGAATCCCAACCCGCCTAAACCCCAGTCCTTTCCAATATGTGGGAGACTATTTCTAACCTCCCACCAGTAAATACATCTATCTCCAAAAAATGAACAGTTTGATTTTCTCATTCTCTTAACAAAGGTCACACCCATCCCCATCACTCAATGTAACCCCTGCCGCAGCTCCACATTTCCTGCCTGTCTGCGATAGCCCCCCAACTCAAGGCCCAAGTCCCACCCGGTCACCGTCCAGTCCAACTTAGACACACGCTGGCCCTTCCCATCTTATTTGGAAATGCGATCCTGGTCTCCTCTGCCATTTAATCTTCCCCAAGAAGCGCTGCTGCTCCTGACACCTGCTCCCTTCCCCTCCGCCTCTGTGAACGGAGATCAAGAGGACGTTTCCAAGAACCACAAAGCTCATCTGTCAGCTTCCTTCCCTGCCACCTGTCAGAGGCCTCACTGCCTCTCTCATGGGTACAGTTAACTCTACACTGCCTGGAAGCAGGGGCACTTGAGCTCTTGGGGGAGATTCTATCATTTTCCATGGTTTTTCCCTATTAACTTTTCGTACCTTGAATTCATTCACCATGGGTCTGGGCCCTCCCCACTGCAGTCACTGTACAGACAGGCCCATGCCATCGTTTCTGCCGTAGCCTGTTATTCTAGGAAGCTTCTATCTAGTCCTGGAACACACGGGCTCAACTTTAGGTTTTTAACCTGTAATCTGGGTGTTTGAAGAGATGCTACGGCTGCCAAGAGGAGTACGGAAGCAAACACTGACCTCATCCTATGTGTTCATGCCCTTCAAATATTTAGGTTGGATTAGATCAGTGCATGCTGGGTGCTGGGCTCCCCTTGAAGACCACCTGCGAGACTGAGCCGGCTCGCCTCCTTCAGACGACTCATGTTTCCCTTCACGCATTTCATTTGCAGTCTAGAAAAAGTTAACTTCATACCGAATGTCTGCAGAGTGCTGCCTGCTGACGTGCATTTTCTCATGGTCTCCCGTGTTGAGAGCAGAATTAAGATGTGTTTCCCAGGTGACATGCACCTTGTCTTCTTTTCACTCTTAACACTCCCTCTCCACAGTGCAAAAAGCCACGTCCCACGCCTCTGGTTTGCCGGGGAAGGCAGGTTCACATTAATGGCACTTCAGGTTGCTTTTCCCTTGCTTCAGGGGGACATGGAAAACTGCTGTTGGTCCAGGGCTTTCCTCCATCTCCATCTCCCCTGTTCCTCTCCTGGGCTGAGGCCTTTGGGTTCTAACAGTGTCCAGCAGGCTGTGACCCCCTGACTGACCTGCCTACCCACCGTTGATGGACCTGTGGCCATGCACACACTTTTTCTTAGTTGGAAAGCAGTTACTATTCTCTGCTCACAACACCGACCAGCACTTCCTGTGTCCTACGTATCATGGCCCATTGTTTGCCAATCTATTTTCCCTATCAGAGCTCCTGAAAGTTTCAGATTTTACACTTCTGGACACACACTAAATAAAACCAAGGTAAATTTGTTGCAATAATTGAAAAGAATATGGTGAAAAGCAAGCCTCCCATTCCAGCCCTTTGTACTTCAAGACAGAATTTCTTTGGATTTCTCTAGATTTTCTGGTTTATAGCCCTGGGTAATATATTTGTACCTTTACTTCACTTTAGTGAACAGCTACTGGCTCTTCCAACTGAAGAGTAGGTTCAGTTCACTTGCAATACCTCTTGGAGATTTCCTTCCAGAGGTGATAGTTACACCGTTCCATAATTTCTTATCTAAAGTGCCTGGAACTACGCTGGCTTCCAAATTCAGAATTTTTGGAATTTACAAAGGTAATATTGTGTCTTGTGCTGCAAAGCACTCACATAGTAGAAGGTGTGAAAAGTCACATCAGTGGGATACAGAGACATGATTAATACCCACACATTAGTGAAAAATCAGACTTTAGCAACAAAGAACTCATCAAAGGGAGTTTTCTTCGGCTTGTTCCAACACACCTGTGAGTGACATCCATTGCTCTGCTTCCTACCCTTCCTTGGGTTAATGTTAACGTTACCAGAGTAACAATATATACAACTCCTTTGCTTTTAGAAACGCTTCTTCATCTACTTAATCCAAACCACTCAATTATGCAGTTTCTATCAGCCCCACTCTTTACGGCTGGGCTCCTATTTTCTCAGATGCTTCTCTGTGGAAGGAGTCTGGCTCGATATGCTATTGTCCTTCTTTCACTCTTCCTACCTGATCATGATGTGCCACTGGAGAACACATCTGCAGAACAGGAAGAAATCTTACAAGTGAAAGTGTCCTCGGGGGCCCTTGAACATGTGGGAAACATTTCAATTAGCAGATACCCAGACATTACCGTGCATGATCTATTTAGCAGGAACAAAAATACTGTAGAAACTTTCCCTATCTCATTAATCTAAAATATGCTGAGCAAATAAAAAAATTTTATTCATTATAAAACTAGCATGTAACCATTCATGTAATAATTGGGGAAAGATAGTTGTTGATCACTCTGGTTTAGGATGTGATGAAAGATACAAAGACAGGTAGATGGTGGGTGTTTTTTTTTTTTAAACAAATAAACTCATTGTGATCCTCCCACCTCACCACCACCAGCCCAAACATTTCTTTAAAGAGTTTTGTCTATTTTTCTCAGTCTTTGTTTTTTTTCTTTTTTCTCTCAAAGGAAAGTTGACTACAGAATAAAGTTTTGTGATGGGCTGCAGGTCAAACAGCAAGGGGAGAACAGAACACTGCCTGGCATGGAGTTCACTACAAAATGAGATGGGTTTCTAGAAGTAAAATTGGAAGACAGAGAAAGAAAGAACAGAACCAACAAATGATGCACCTAGAGGTGGTGAGTGGACGATCCAGTGTGACGCCAAGGTCCAACAGGGAGCAGAGCTCAGTCCCTACAGAGCCTGTGCCCTGGGCCCTCACTCACTTCTCACAAAAGGAGCCACAGGAGCTTTCAAACACCTCAGCAGGCAGCGCACTGAACACAAGGTTGGCAGGCCCAGCCACCCCAGCACACCACCTCCTTCCCGGGGGCCATACTGGCTCAGGAGCTCCAACAGAGCACCTCCTGGGCTCCAAGACAGGCAGCAGCTGTAGCAAGAGAAGTGGATGTTCCCAGGCTCCAGAGGAACTCTCCACCTCCCCATTCAGGGCCGAGTGGTGAAGTTGGAGTGGGTGTAAAGACAAAGGAGATAATGAGAGCACCCCAGTTTCAGCCCTCAGGTGATGGCTCCTGTGGGTGTAACTCTAGTTCACACATTGTTTCCCTAGAAAGCTTTCCATTTCCTTGGTGATGGATAACCACAGACGTGGAGCCTCAGATAGTAAAGGGAGATTCTCACGGAGCTTGCAAATCGTCTAGTGAAGAAAATCAGAAATTACGGTTTTAAAGTGAAATCAAAGTTTCAAGTTATCTCCAAAACTTATGTTAGAGTAAATGTCTAAATGTGTATTCAATCACAGAGGGGAGATATGTAGGTGGGGAAGCAGGCCTCTTGACCTTGATATATCAGCATAAACAAGGGTCACAAAATATTAAACAGATTCTCACAAAGACTTTCATATCCACACATGACGTATATGAATATATAACAATCACACATATGTCGTACGTACTCCTTCCCTACCCATTTCTTCTCCACATTTGCCCTACAGAAGCTTTGATAATCACAGAAATTTAAAAAAAAAAAAATGTTGCATTTTCCAAGGAGCAAATTTCTTTAAGAAAGAAACATTTATTAGAAAAATTAATCATTTTATCCAATTTGCCCTCGAGTGTCTGTGAGTCACTTTAACCTTTTGAATTTAGAGACCAACAAGTAGTTTTTGGTTTCCGGTGTCATCCTGATTAATTGAGTCCTTTTGTCCAGATATGATTTTAGCAGCCATAACAAATGAGGAAGCTAGGTTTCTGGTTTTGCTTTTTTTTTAAATGGGGAGGGGGACTTTCTAGACCGAGTGGATCAATGCCTAATGGTTAACATGCCGTGTAATCACTGCTGCTGTGGATCAGGTCTGAGATAAAGTCACTGATCGGGAAGCCAGCACTTCAAGTTTTACAGTTTTCTCCAGATAGTCTTAGGAATAAATTGTATAAAATATGCATGAATTGTCCAAGGAAATTATACCTTTGAATGGAGAAGTCACTTTGGCATGTGATTTCCCAATAGATTAAAAGGCCATATTTGGATAGGGTCAGGAATTCTGCATCTAGTTTTTTGGCTAAATTTCTTGATTCCATTCAAGTTCTCTTATGACTCTAAATTCACTGACAGGTTTGAAAAGGATATTTATGTGACTTTGTGCTCCTACTGACCTTGCTCCTTCTTTCTTATTTTTTGAGTATTAAGTATCAATTATCAATTGAATTCTAACATATCTTAGACTAAATTACCCGAGGCTTTTCATCGAGAGCCTGTGCTGTTAAAAGTCAGAAATAAGCCTGGAGGCACAGCTTTTGACAAGGCAGTTACCTGGCTTCCTCTTACAAGCAGCTCTAGGGACTGACTCCTAGTTCCTGCAAAAGACGACCAATTGTTGAGCCCACCTGGCAGATATGTGCCATCGGAAGGGGACATTTAGACTTTTGCCTTTCTTTAAAATGTTATATTGTTTATTGCTATCCTATTTGACTTTATTTAATTCATTCTTTAATCTTCTGAATTTTACTCTGGTAAAATGAAGAGTCCCTGATTATCAGCTTCTGGATTGCTTCCTAATCTACAACACACTTAATTAAAGAAGACTGATGCTTGAAAACTTTCTTGGGTTTGTGTCATTCTCTTTGGGTTTATGTACATTCAGAAATCATCCTGTTCCCAGGAAGTGAGCCTTATTTGCTGCTCACAAAGATGTGTGCATGTGAACCCCAGGACAAACACACATACTTCTGGCAACCAAGAATTTAAGTCTGAACCCAAAGAGAAGTTCCCAGACCCAGCATCTCCAGAGGGCATTGCTGTTTCACATATTCTAAAACTCAGTGGCATTCAAGCTGTTACTAAAATTGCAGCAGACACAGTCCCTGCCCAATCAGCTTGGGAATAATTACTATCAAAAGAGTCTATGTGCCTGGTGCAGTGGCACATGCCTGTAATCTCAGCAACTGGGGAGGCTGAGGCAGGAGGATGGCAAGTTTGAGGCCTGCCTCAGCAACTCAGCAAGGGTCTAAGCAACTTAGCAAGACCCATCTCAAAATTAAAAAACAAAGGGCTAGGGGGGCTAGGGATGTGGCTCAAGCGGTAGTGCGCTCGCCTGGCAGGCGTGCGGCCTGGGTTCGATCCTCAGCACCACATACAAACAAAGATGTTGTGTCCGCTGAAAAAACAAAGGGCTAGGGATGTGGCTCTGTGGTAAAGCATCCTGGGGTCAATCCCTAGTTCAATCCCCAATTTCTAGTTGACCTTGGGCAACTTAATTAACTTTCTAGTCCTTAGTTTCCTTTATCTATGGAAAACAGTGGTTGACTATATGATCTCTAAGGTTTGTTCCAAAGCTAAAATGCATGATTTCATAAGCAAGTGTGTGTGGGTGCACAGGAGAGGGAGAGTGTGTCAGACACCAGGAAGCAGACCCTCTGCCTTCCAGCACTGGTGCAGAACTGGACCAGTTTCTGTTTCCGTGTTCAGCGTGATTCAGAATGATCTGCTGTCCCTGTTAATGGGCTCAAGACGGACCATGCTCTTTCAGAGGCCACGGGTTTAAAGGCATACTGTGCCTCCTTTTATCCCCTGGTGACAGCACAAGTAAAAGGGTTGGTCTCCTTAAATGGCACAGCGCACCTCCTCTTGTTACCGTTACAAATGAGGACCCTGTCACCATGTACATGACACACAAAGTGCAGCTTCCTAAGGAGCAGCCTGCTGCTGAGGCTAGCCCAGTTCAAAGATCAGGAATGGGTTAAGTTTTCTGCAAAGCGATTTTCTATGGCATGAAATATGCCCGGTGCCTGCACAACAGTAAAAACATACATCAGCTTCTATTTAAGAACCTCTGACAATTGGCGCATATGACTCAGTGTCAGGAAGAAGTCTTCCAGCAGCAGCGACTGGCCTCCATTTACTGTCTAGTGAGGTGTGATTGATACCAGGGACCCAGCAACTTCCCGCTTCCAGGAGGAATATGAGAAGGGCTCTGAAAGCAGAATCAGAAATCTCGTAATCAGCGTCCCTCTGTTCTTCCTTCACTCTGACTCTGACATCTTCCCTCCACTTTCCCTTTTCTGATTATTGGACTTTTCCTATGTGACATGGAAGCAGGCCTGGCTACAGCTGTGCTACAACTACTTGCATTAGGTGAATAAAACCAAACCGTTGCCCGTCAGCTCCAAGTTCACTCCTTTGCTTCAAGGCAACAAATAAGCAGACAGCATTAAAGAACTCAGCGATTCGATCTCGATTAGGAAAAAAACAACAAGCCCTCCGATACTCCCCCATCCTCAAAAATACCACCCTCCTCGGGCCTTTTCTCTCAAACTTCCACCTGTCTGAGAAAAGCCCTTTCTCCGCAGCCCTTCTCCGGTCTTTGACCAGTTTCTAGCAGCAGCAGGAAAACTGCAGGTGAACTCAGTTTTTAGTAATCAGTTGACAGTGGTGTGTGTGCAACTTGCAGAGATGCAGAGGTGTTCCCTTTGCACGCACCTAACTGTCCAGTAGGTGAAATGTTTTAAAAGAGGCGCTGCATTTCAAACTCAGAGTGGGAGCCTTCTCCCGTCACATTCGGTCTCCATGAGATAGTTAAGGATGTAATAAAACCGAAGAAAAGCCTATTCGAGCTGCTTGCTATTTTGAAAAGAAAGGGGGAAAATCCTTTCAGACAGTACTCAATTTCACCGTGGTAGAGAGTTCTGCAAAATGCATTAAGGAGTTCACGCCTGTGGCAATGCTAGCTGCACATATTTTGGAATGTCTCCCAGACTATAAGACTTTTTCCAGACGTCCAGGAGGGACTTCAGTGTGACAGAGATCCTGTTCTAGGTCTTAAAAAAAAAAAAATGCAGAAGGAAAACTTTTTAAGGTTCAGTTTCAGCTGGATTTTGTTTCTTAGACAGCCGAGCTGCTTAAGTTATGGAAAATACTAGTAATTATGGAGTGCCAGTAATCAGAAAAGTCCCCCCTCGGTCTTTTCTTTTTCAATTTGAAGCCTTAATTAATTAATTAGGTTATGCAGTAATGCTACTTTGCTTCCTAAGTATCTTTATGTGTGGGTAGATTCTATCCTACCTCAGATACTGATATTGCCAAAAGGAACTGTGATAGTATTTTTTTTTTAACATTTGAAAACAATAAAATGTGTCTGTTCACTCAACTCCGTTTGTTGCAAAAGCATCTTAAATTTGTTCACAGATTCTGCCTTGAGCAGGGGGGGAGGGTGGATAGCTGAACTCCCTAGATTTAAACGTGCTCCTTAACCGTTTCCTTCTCTGTCCTGTTTAGGTCTGAATTCTTCCCTGCTGTGTGGCTTTGGCTGTGGTTACAGATGAGACCTGAGTAGAGAAGCCAACCTGGCTTGCTGTCTAAGGGGACAGGCCGAAGCATGTGGGAGCCTTGGATTTTCTACCATCATTCTTTCTTTTGCTTTCTTCATCCCGAAGCATATTTGGGGAGATGTTTTGCCTTGTACAAGTCTAATTCATCCCACAAATGAAAAAATAATGTTCTCCTACTCTTCTTGTCTCATATGATATCTGGATCCCCTTTATAGCTTTTCTGATTTGTTCAGCTGTAACTCCATACTCTTTCCACTTTTCAGGTATCTTTAGCTGCAGCGAGGCTGCCTTTTGGTGCCCAATCCATACAGCTGCTGCGGGAGTCGGGAACGCCCAACTCCCAGCCTTCCTGCAAGGGCTAAAGTCAGCGGTCCCTTCAGGGATGCAAATGCCATTACCCTGAGCTTACTGATTCTGTCACTGCTTTGTTTAGAACCCAAAGAAGGACAGAAAGAAAATAAAGGAGGACAGAAAGAAAGAAAAAAAAAAGGACAGAAAGCCTTGCTCTCTCACTGTCTGTGTTTAATGTATATATACAATATATTTTATGTCCTTTACAAGAGAAGTGGGGTAGAAAGAGGAATAGCTTAGGACTCTAAAGAAGTAAATCATGCTTCACCCTTCCAGTTACCAGTGGGTGACTGAGAAATCACTGAACTGTTCAAAGCCTCTTTTCTCATCTGCAAAACAGGGATCTTTCCTGCCTTGCCTAACTCACATTTCGTAACCAGAGTCGAATGAGATAGTCTGTGTCAAAGCAGTTCTGGGTGAACATCGGGAAAGAGTTCTAAGGAAGGGCTCTGGCTAAGGGGACACTGCAGCTGTCCTGCCTCATGGGTAGCTTCACTCTTCATGGTCTCAGTTAATTGCAGTCACCACAGTTCATGAATATAAGACAGAAAATTCCAGAAGTAAATGACCCATCAGTTTTAAAGGGCATGCCATTCTAACAACAGGGTAAGATCTCACACAGCACCTCTCGACCCTGCCCCATCCCTCTGCCCAGAGTATCCATGCTGTATACACTATCTGCCTGCTATTCACCTCAGAGTCACCTGAGTTGTCCGGTGAATCCCAGCACTCATGCCTCAGGAACCCTCATGAGATCACCTAACACTGTCTCAATGCCTGCATTATCCACCTGACTTCTTCTCGTCATGCAGATGTTGTCTCATCTCACATTCATCATAATAAAGGCAAGCACACTACAATATGACACTCAATGGAGAAAAAATACATTCACATAACTTTTATTACTGCACATTGTTTTGGCTGCTCGGTTTTATTCTTCTAATTCATAAATTATCATAGGTACATACGTATAGAAAAAAACCCACATAGTACTCTATGCAGTTCCAGGAACCACTAGGAGTCTTGGAAGCTGTCCCCTGCAGATAAGGGGACTGCTGTGTATTTCTATTGCATATTTGTTCCTGTTAAAACAGCAAACATCAAACAAGTAAGGAATCACCAGCTGGTGTATTTTTGAGGTTACATCACACCATCTCATAATTTGAAGCCCTTTAAAAAATGATTTCACAAGTCCATTCAGCTATCAGTAAACCCATAGATCAGTAACCACATGTTCCAGGTGATGACAAAAGAAACGGCCTGGGGCTTTTCGGCTGTTGGGCTGCTGTGCTGTTTGAAATGTCCTACGGTTCCATCTGGCTGGCTGGTGTGTGAGATGTGCTGTGGTCCCGAGTGGTTTCTGAGCCTCGCGTTGAATGTGACTAGGGTCGTGGAGGTTGGGAGGTGGAGCCTTGGGTAGGGATCACCCCTTTCTCCTGGACTAGATTAGCTCGCTTGAGAGGGGCTGTTGTAAAGTGTTGGAAAGTGGCTGCACCCACTCCCTTTTCTGCTTCTGCCATGAGTTGAGGCAGCACGAACCCCTCACCAGAGGCCAAGCAGATGCCAGCCCAATGCTCTTTGACTTTCCAGTTTCCAGAGCCATAAGCCAAAATAAATCTTTATTTGTTATAAATCATCCAGTGTCAGGCATTCCGTTACAGCAACAGAAAGCTCCGAGATGACTTCCTGGAATTGCAGCGGAGGACTGGCATGGAGCAAGGCGGCAGCCCCTCAGAGCCAGAATCACACTGCTGTAGGACTCTTGGGAGAGGCAGGGGGTCTCCTCACTGCCTTAAGACAAATAGCAATACTCACCCTGGCCTCTTTTAGACTAGTTGGAGGACAGCTGGTACATCCCATCCAACCTAGCTCTTGAGATCTGCTGATAGGACTTCTGGGTGAAGAGAATTGTCCAATCCACCAAAATAACTTGTCAGTCCTACTCTGTAGGACTATCACAACAAATGCCACGGACCAGGTGACTAAAAGTCTAAGAGCAAGTTGTAGCAGGTCTAATCTCTCCTGAGGCCTCTCTCTCAAGTTTAAGGATGGCCACATTCTTGCTCTATCTTCACAGGACTTCCCTTTATGTGTGAGGCCCTTGAGTCCCTTTTGTCCAAATTTCCTCTTCATTTGAGGACACCAGTGACACGGGATGAGGCCCACCCTAGGGGCCTCATTTTGACTTACTCGTCTCTTTAAAGGCCCTGTCCCTAAGCACAGTCACATTCTCAGGTGTCCAAGGTGGGGCGTCTCCGTATGAATCTGGGGGAGGCACAGGCGGCCTCCCCGCCCTCTCTGCTGCTTCCGTCGGTCACTTCCTTTCTTCCTGGGTCCACTGTAGATGAACACCCTTTCTCTGCCCTGTGGTTCTGTATCATCCTCATTCTGAATCCTTCTTCAGAAACGATTGGTCATGCACAAATCAGCAAGTGATTTGAAATCTGGGCTGTGATCTTAGAAGGCTGCTGTATTGTGACCTCTATAGTGTCCAGCAATTCCATTGCTCAGCATTCTCCAAAAAGGCACAGCCAACAGGGTTTGCTTATGGGGAGAGATTTATGTCCAAAAAAAGGCTCATGTGATTACAGAGGCTGACCAGTTCAGCACCCGCATGGGAGGCCAGAGAGTGGGAGGCCCAGCAAAGGCTGATGCTGCAGATTCAGAGCTGGAGTCAGAGACGGAGTAGTCTCTCCCCTAGGGAGCTCAGCCGGAGCCTTTGACTGACTGGACGAGGTCTACCCTTATTTTGGAGAGTAATTTGCTTTCACTCTGATGATTTAAATGTTAATCTCATACAAAAAAATCCTTTACTGATGTTGGACCAAATATCTGAGTACAGTGGCCTGAGCCAAGTGACAGGTGAAATCAAACCATTCAACGGCATCACATAATTTAGATAACAGTGAGGACTGGCTTTGGAAAGAGTGGAGTCCACAGAGCCTGCCTTGATGCCTCCTCTGCTTTTGGCCTCATTTCTTCTCGGCTTCGGGACAGAACTGCAGGTTGCAATAGCAGAGCCATTCTCGGTCAGAATTCTGACTTGGGATTGTATCAACATTTTTGTACTTGGTCTGTCTCCTCATTAGATAAAGAGTAAGCTCCTTGGACAAGCAAGGATTTTGTTTTTCTGCATAAAGCTATTTTTATGGCATAACTCTGGATGAACATGAATACAGAGTTTATATTTTTGAACGTAGGTCACAGTAAAAGAGGTTCTTAATTTCTTTGCATCTTCTAAGAAGACTGAATCCAATGTAAACTTTAAAATTAATGCCGAGCTATTATGCTATATATTTGTAAATGATATAACAATGGAGATGATGATATTATTATTATTATTATTATTATTATTATTATTATAGAAGTCTTACTCTGAACCAAATAACAACCTCAAAACTGTTTGAAACACTGGGGGTGAGGGACCTATTCAATGGAAACACCTAGGACAACTTGTATAATCTATATTATAATTTAATATCTTCTTAAAAACAAAGAAACAAACAAAAAACCCATTTAATTCCCAAATGTCCAATTATAGACACGAAATCTGAAGACCAAACCCAAATGCCTTCTCCTGCTTATCTTCTCTGTCGACTCAGGGCATAGTCCACATCTGTCGACCTTCGTATCCTCAGTACCTGCTGCACAGCAAATGCTAAATATTTCCTGGATACACAGAAGAAATGGAAACTGCAAAGTGTTTAAATATAGCCCCATTGACAGCATCTAATATGAAACTTACTGGATCTACTATCCAGGGGCTTCTGCAGTGAGGGCAGAGTTAGCGGAATAATGCCGGGATGTGGGCTGAAGAGTTCAGGGCGTCTCCACACGCCTGCTGAACCTAAGTGATTTTGGTGCTGTCCCCATCAGTGCTGTGAGATCAGTGTCATAATGTAGCACTGCGACCCTAAACACCGATCAGTACTTCCCAGTGCTTGTGAGCAGAATGTCCCTGGCTTGCTGGGAAGATGGCGGTGGAAATTATTCCCCTCCCACTTGGTTGCAGACCCAGGGAGAGTGACAGAAGCCGGGATATGTAAGTAGAGCAGACACATTGCTCTGCTTAATGAATCCTGAGCGTCTGGCAGGCACTGAGCAGGGTGGCAGAGGAATAAGACTCGGCCCCTGATAGGAGGGCCTCACAGAGGAAGGGAAATGAGGACCACAGACACAGCAATTCAGAGGAGCAGAGAAAACAGTCTGGGGTGTTTGGGTTGGACCTTAGAAAGGCGGGTTTTGAGGTCAGCAGTTCTCCAAGTGTGGGGCACACGCCCCCCCCACCCAGGAGTCAGCAAGAGCTTTCCCAGAGCCCCATGAAAGGCTCATATAAAGACTTTTTCCTACTGATGCTCATGCACTACTGCCTCTTTCACTGGGTAAACATTCACACCGATGGTGCGGAAGTCATGGTTGGTAAAACTGCTGGCACCTTAGCACGAATCAAGAAAGCAGTAGCATCGAACTGTATTTGTAGCTGGTCTTTGATGCCTTGTACTTGCAGTGAAAGAGAAAAAATATAATCAGTGTTGCCTTGGTCAAGCTGCAAAAATGAGTAGTTAACAGTCTTGACCTTTCAGCACGTGCCTCTTGAATATTTGGTGCAATGTAAAGGGAAGCTTACATAACTCTTCTGCTCCGTGTTCAAGTTCAATGATGGCCTCAAGGCAGAGCTCTGTGCACGTGAGACGTGTTTCTCTCATTTTTAATTGAAAGACTCACTGACAACCCAGTCACTCAAATGCATCATGTGCCATCAGGCCACTGTTCTACGACCTGATTCAGTTTTGGTGCGTGTCAGGGTGATGGTATTGGTTACTAGTGGCAATGCGTAACTTTTAAGTGAAAACTGAAATTTGTAAAACTTGGCATCTGCGATAGTTTCAGGCTTACATTTCAAGTAACCTTTAAGAAACTACCAATTGTTGAGTTTTGGTATAATATTAAGGAAGAATATCTATATAATTATCTGAAAGGTTTATCAAAGTAATCACTTTCGGACTCCATATCTATTATAGTCTGGATTTTCTTCATTTGCCTCAAGCAAGTTAACATACATCACAATAGACTGGATGCAGAGGAAGGGATAAAAATCTGTTTTCTATTAAGCCAGATATTAAAAAGATCTGCAAAAATATGAACTAATGTTACTCTTTTAATTTTTTTGTGTGCTTTGGAAAAACAGATGTTTTTCACAAAAATATATTACTTAGAATAACATAACGAGGGTATTATCATCTTAAATAACAACAAATATTTGTTAAAACTCTCCGTTTTACTTTCTGGCATGTTACATATCAATGGATCTAGTCTACAGTCACATTCACATAAATAAAGGCCTTTTGGGGGGTTTCAATACCTTGTAAGAATTAAAGAGATCCCGAGACCAAAAAGTTTGAAGAAAAGAAAATGCTAGTTCCATTTAGAGAAACTACCTTGTATGAAAGCAAAGTTCATTCAAGAGAAGTCACATTAGTTCCTAAAGTAGAAAGAGGGATAGGTTTCTCTAAGTAGTAACAGCTTCTCTGCGAGCAGTGGTTTACCCTACAATTTGTAGCCAATCTGCTCAATGTAATGGGGAAGGTTTTGCCCACAGAAGAGATGTGACTGCATTTTTTTTTCAGAGTCAGGACATGGTGAGGGGTGGCATGTGCAGGAGTGTTCCAGGGGTGCAATCGTGATGTGGAGAGAAGCTCAATGTGACATTTTCGGGAAGAGAAAGACACACGCCCAGTGGCTGAGGAAGCATGACCTGGGACAGTTGTGTGGCTGCTGAGGCCACCAGAGAAGGCAGAACATGCAGGACAGCGACAGGTTTGCAGGGCAGGGAGGTGAGGGGAAAGGCCAGCTGAGCCTTGGCGAGTTCTGGACGGTCAGGGCTTCAGAGGCCGGCAAGCTAGCCCAGGCGTTTGTGTACAACAAGGGAAAAGAAACTGGAATCTATTAGAGGGGTTGGGATTCAAGTCTGAAATACATAAATGATCTTAGTTCTCGTCACTGACATTTTAGGAACATTATATTAGTCCTTTTGGTCTTGTATTAACACTATAAAGTGTCTTCTTTTTGAACACAAATAATATACTGTTTATATAAGTCATATACAGTTTGTGCAAAATAGCTAATGCCCTAGAAGAAACAGTCTAACTAAAAACAATAAAGCAATAACAGCCACAACAAAAGACCACATACCACTTCTATGTCTCAAAGTAAATTCACAAAGGCCATGATACTGTGGAGTTTCCTCAACATGGCTCAATTATACAAAAGAACGACAGCACATATGGTCCTTGTCAAAATGTACCATAGCACTGGGAGATGTTACATATGGCTCAGAAAATCTTTTTCATGACAAGAAAACCCCAGCATGCAGGAGGATATAAATACTTCACGAGCAAGAAGTGTTCCAGTCACTTTTTTTGTTCGCAGAGATCCAAGGAGGAAGAACACAAATGTCCCTAACATGTGAGTGTTCAAGTCCGAGCATTCAGAATGCAGGATGTGAACCACATGCAATTAGTTTCTTTTGAAATGGTCTCACATTAGACTTAACCTGTCATCACTAAATATGTGTTTGATGGCAACAGAACACTTGGTACAAGACATCCTACCTGAAATATATCAATGATTGTTACTTCTATTAAAGTGAGGCATACAGTTTTTTTTTTAATTTCATAATGATGGAATTTAAGAATTGAATTGGTTAAGCCGCCTTGCAAATATCACACCCTGCACAGAAGGCCAATTTAGCCATTAAAATTATATCTGAATTTATCCATTACACCCTATAAACTTGCAAGTAAGGAATTCCAGGCATTTTATTCTGGTACCAACTCATATAGAATACTGCTCTTTAATAAAGCACTGAGACAAAACATCTTTTAAGATGCCTGGTAATTTTCTTGTATTATATATTTTAAAAAATATGATGTTATACAAAAGCAAACTTCATATGCTATACAGAAGAAATTCAGATAAATAATGTGATAAGTTCTATGAGAAATAACACAAGAGTCAACTTCACAAGGAAATGGGTTGTTTACTGTAATCACCACAAATCTCAAAAATAGATTCCTATAGTGTTCAACACATGCAGGATGTCTGGGAACAGACATTGTATAAACAACTTGCTGCTGCCAAGATGTTGTTCCCAGTAACCTGCTTGGGCAGTTCAGAGACCAAAAGCCACTCCCTGACCTGGACTTCTCAGCACATGTTTATGCTTCAGTTTCTCTGAGCAAAGGAACCTGAACACATCAATGAAAGGCAGCACCGAGTCTCAGCGGATGTAGCGCCTGAGGACTCCAGGAATCTAAACACAGGGTCTGGAGAAAGCAGCTTGTGGCTCATCCTTTGGGGAACACAAGGTACCTCAATTACACAATAGCAGTTAGCAGATCAGAGCAGAGATTAAAGAGATCCTCCAGCTCATTCTTTGCCTTGAACATGCTATTTAATCATAGCCAAAGACTAAGCGCAAGTTTAAATTACAAGTCTAGCTTCCCGTTTTGTAATTTTTAATGATCAGGTCACCCTGTGGAGCTCGGACCATGTGGTTATGGGGTCTAGTCAGGTGTGCTCTGTCCTAGGCAATGGATAATTTCTAGAAATTGAGAAAGAGAATGAATTATCTTTTTATAATTTTATGAATACTTCCTCCAATGACAAATGTCATCATTTGGGATTAAATATTCCCTGTGAAATTAGGTTTCCCTGATTTACTACCAGTCAGCCTACTCTCACACAAGAATTGTCGGCACCTCAATGTTAAAGTGTGCTCTAGAACCAAACCAGAGGGAAGGACTTAGGAGAGTAGTCCCTTGTAAAGTGAAGAAGTTTGGAATGCAGATCATCTCATGTTCTTCTTTCAGTTTTGACTTTCTCCGATATCTTTATTATATCCTAATGATATTTTGGAGAAATTCAGTTCTTTTCATTCAACATTCATGGTAGTCACTGTGCTAAGTATTAGGGATACAAAATTTAAAAATAAGGCCTGTACCTACATGAATCCCACGGTGTAGCAGAAGAAAATGCATATAACAATACATATAATAGAAGTAACATACTGTTAAATATACCACATAAAAAGTAGATACATGGTTTAGAAGTAGAATATTTGAAACACTGATTAAACAATTTCTTGAAAGACAAAATCTATCAAAACTTGCACAGAGAAAATAATTTGAATAGGCCTATGTCTATTAAATAAATTCAATAAAAATTAATAACCTTCAAAAAAACACAAAGAACCAGATATACATGGACTCATTGATGGATTCTACCAAATATTTAAGGAAGAAGTTATACTGGTTATTTACAATATCCTCCAGAAGACAGAAGCTAAAGAATGCTCCTTACTTTGGTCTATAAAGTGAATTGAGAAAGAGCTGAATCAAAACCAGCATTAGTTTAAAATCAAAACCAGATAAAGTTATTATAAAAAAAAAACCTTTGAAAACTGAAGACCATATCATTCACGGTCATAGAAACAAAAATCCTCAACACAATATTATCAAGTCACATCCATCAACATATAAAAAGGGTTATATACCATGACCAAGCAGGATATATTCCAGGTATGCAAGGCTGGCTTGGCTCATCATTTGAAAATCAATGTGGTCCTTCACATGAGCAACTTTAAAAACATAAGATCATATCAACAGATGAAGAAAATGCATTTAACAAAATCCAATATACATTCATCTCAGAGAACTAGGAATAGAAGGAAACTTCAACTTAATAACAAACACCCACCCAAAACATCTAAAGCTAGCATCAGACTTAATGGTGAAAAACTATGTTTTCTTCTAAGGTTAGAAATTAGGCAAGGATGTCTACTCTTACAATTCCTATTCATTATTACACTGGAAATGCAATACTATTACAATTCCTATTCATTATCACACTAGCTAATGCAATAAGACAAGAAAAGGAAATAAAAAATATATTAAAAAAATGAACTTAAATGTATCATAAATCCAAATATAAAAATGCAAAACTACAAATAGACTTTAGAAAATAACCTAGGAAAAACTCTAGGTAAACTTGGGTTTGATAACAAGTTTTTTGATATACCACTAAAAACTCACAATCTATGAAAATTGATTTTAGATTTTGTTAAGTTAAAAACTTCTGCTCTGTGAAAGACAATGTTAACAGAATGAAAAAATGAATTGCAGACTAAGGGAAAAACACTTGCAAAATCTAATCAATGACTGGTACTTTTTACCTTAACCATAGAAATCAAACAGCCCAATTTAAAATCGAGGCAAAGATCTGAACAGACACCTCACAAAAGACAATATAAACAGAAACTGATCATGTGACTGAAGCTCCACATCATCTGTTATCAGGAATGTCAAATGAAAACAACAATGAGATACCACTGCATACTTATTAGAATGGCTAAAATCTTAAAAACTGACAATACCAAATAGAGAGGAGGATGTGGAGCAACAGGAACACACATTCATTACTGCTTGGAATGCAAAATGGCACCGCTACTTTTGAAAACAGTCTGGCAGTTACTCACAAAACAAACAGTCTTACCACATAACCCAGCAATTGCACTACTACATATTTACCCAAATGAGTTAAAAATGTTATGTTCATACACACACAAAAAAAGGCACACAAATGTTTACAGCAGTTTTGTTTGAAATTTCCAAAAAATGAAAACAATCAAGATGTCCCTCTGTAGGTGACTGGATAAACAAACTGTAGGACATCTAGACAATGGAATGCTCTTCAATGATAAAAAAGAAATTAGCTGCTACGCCCCAAGAAGGGTGGAAACCTAAGTGCAGTATTGCCAGGTGAAAGCAGGCAGTCTGACCACACACCATACAACTCCAACTACTGACAGTCTGGAAAGAGTAAAACTTACCAAGATGGTTAGAAGACTGGTGACTTCAGTGGGCAGTGGAAAGAGAGGAGAGAATGAATAGGCAGAGCACAGGGGAGTCTGCAGCAATCGCACTCTTCTGAGTGACACTGTATGGTGTGGGCTCTAGCTAATAACAACAGTCGAATATAACAGATAATCCACAGTAACGCAAGACGCTAAAACTAGGGGAAACTGTAAGAGGCAACGTGTGTACGGAAACTCCGGACTGTCTGCTCACTTCTCCTACAGATATAAAGCATTCCTCAAATGTTGATTAACTTTTTAAAAACCGTAAACACATGGCTCAGCAGAAAAAGATTTAGAAGAGTTATTGGGGTGGGGAGCTCAAGAACACAGGTAGGGTAACAGAGGCTCCTGAGCAGGGTTCTGAAGGGTGGATGCGTGTTTGCTATTCAAGCCAAAGGAATAAAAATTGGGCTTTACAGTTGAGTAAATATTAGCACATTTAAAACTACTTTTGAAGAAAATTCTGGAACCCTAATGAAAAGCACACCAATTTTAAGTGCCCCTCCATCACTTCTAGCGGAGCACTTTTAGGCACATTGCTTAACCTCTTTATGTATTGGTTTCCTCATCTGTGAAGATATTAGTTGTGCCTTAAATTATAATGGTGAGTTAAATTATGTAAAGTTCTTGGACTTGCACCTGATGCATGGTAAGTCATTAATATATTGTCATTATCATTAGCATTAATTATATATTTATATATAATGACAATGAGATATCCTCACTGTCATTATTATTAGCATTTATGACTACCCATGACTGGAGGTAATTCCTTTAACCTTCTCAATTTGGGTAACTGTAGTAAACCTATGAGCTACTCTGAGGAGCTGACAGAAGAATTAGTGTCAATTTGCAGTCCCCCAAACAATGTCTAGCCCTTCTATGAGGTTAGCAACCTCTATTCTAAATATCATACTGTGACAGAGCATCATGGTGGAGCCAGAGAAGGCAGCAGATGGCGAAGATGGGCAGGGTTTTCATGCAAAGAAAGCAGGAAGAAAAGAAAGCCTGCTTACACCTGAGACCTGACTTGAGGAAAACCAGTGCTATCAGGTTGTGAAGTCCCTGTGGGGAGGTGTCCTGGCACCTGAAAGGGGAGGCAGAGACGGAAGAGACTGTTTCCTGTCTACACCAAGGCGACATGACATGGGCAGCTTTTCACCTGGAGGCAAAGACCCGGATGATCATGTTCTCAGAGTTTAGGGACAAGGACCCTTTGGGGCCAAGGATTCAGGAACTGCACTTGGGGACGAGGACCTTCAGAAATCATCGTGCACAGGTGCAACTCTGAGGAGAAGGTGCACACTCTTACGATGTTCTCAGGTACCTATATAGCTCCAGAAAGCTTCAGGGACTCCAGCAGAAACAGTATCTTGGGGTGTCCAAAGAATGCCCTAGAAACTCGAATCAGTAACTGATTCTGAGTTTGTCAGCTACTTTGGCATCATTACAGGGCAGGCAGCCTCTTGGATAAGCAAGAGTTGGCAACTTCAGATCAAAAGAGGCGCACAGAAACGCTAAACTATGCCAATCCCCACGTCATCTTCAAAAAAGGGGTGCACTGTCCTTCTATATTATTTCCTAGGGAAAAAAATGGAAGAAAACGCATTTTATTCTACCTGCCATTGGTATTACCTTAAGGTGCTCTGGAAAATAGAAAACGTCTTTCACCCCAACAAAGTTAAAAAAAAAAAAAGAACCAGACAGACCCGGGCTGAACAACAGAGTCTGCATTCCCAAACCTTGCTCGGTTCTCTGGGTCATGTTGTCTTTCTGGTTTATATCTCCACATTTCTTGGAATTTGTAACCGACATTTAAATTAACTCTTAGGCACTCTGCACTTTGAGGTAAAGTCGGTTGTAAGCAAAAACAACTTCAAAAGTCTGCAGTCCTTACTTCCTTTTGGACCCTAAGTACCCAAAAGACATTTGGTCGTCCCCCAACCCCAGAATTGTCTTCCCGGAAAGTGAATTTAAGTGACATTTCTGCTCATTCCCGTTTTCACTATAATTACTGATCATCAACTTTTCGTTTCTTGCCTCTCATGGTTTTTTTTCTCTTTTGCCTTTTTGCAAATGAGTTTTATTAAGCAGCAGAGCCAAATTATAAAATGATGTAAAATTTAACAACTGTTTATAATGACTACTTGGAACTAAAGAACAATTTTTATTTAAGGATGGGTCAAATTCCTCAGACACGAGCATCAAAATACATCTCCGGAGACATTTCTACAAGCTTATTATCATCGTGGAACTAATCAATAAACCTTTCCACGTTATTTTATTTCCAGCTTCAAAACTGGCTATAAAATCAACTTAGTTAACTTGACTGAATTATGTAGTAGTCTTTCCGATCTAGCCACGAAGCAGTGTTTGTGATACATTTACAATAAAATCTCGTGAAACAGCTAAACGATTACAGAATTCTACAAGAATGAGTCCTAAGTGCAGGAACACATGAAAACCCCTTTGTTCAGCCCAGGTTGCTACATAACTCTGAATGCAGTGTGACCTTGCTTCCCTCAGAGACCCTCTGGAATTTGGCTCTTATTTCAGCCTCTGCTCTGCCAAGCATATAGAATGAATTAGGTGAAGCTGGGCTGCAAACACGCCCCACCCACGATGCTTGCCAACGGAGGGGTGAGCGTTTTAAACCCACAGTTCAACTCAAATGTAGAAAACGGTTCTGCTTTCAAAATTGAGTTTCGCTTCCCTTTGTCTTGGGCTCGCCCCTTTTCCTCTCCATTCCAATTTTACTTTTCAGTGGGAAAATAAAATGGGAACAAGTGTAAACAGGAAACTTTGACTGTTTATTCGAAGTGCATATTTGTCGTCTTTTAATTCCAGGTATTTACACGCTGGGGGGGGGGGCTCCGTTCAAACTCACAGCTGATGCAAATTAAGAAGGCAGTGGGAGCTTCCAGCGATTTTATTTTAGTTTTGGTACTCACAGTCCATCAAAGACCCTGGGGTAGAGGATAAAACCTATGCTCGGCAGGGTCCAAGGCACAGGGCACAGAGGAGCTGCCCCACTGGGTGGACAGACAAGAGTTCTCAGCCTCCCCTTTCTGCTCCCTGGTCCCCTCTTTTATGGTCCCTACTTCTAGATGCTTAGCGCTCTTGCTGTCTGATGCCCAGCCGTCAGGAGGAAAGCATCTCCTCAATTAAGTTACTATTAGGTGTAGCGTGTACCAGGGAAAGATCACAGGTCTGCAGGCAGACCACCTGGGGGTCCAAATCTCAGCTCCTGGGTTCGTCCACTTAATGGAGAGACTCAGGAAAGTTACCAAGCCCTTCCGATAACTGAATTCTGATTTGTAAAATAAAGAAACCCAAGACAGCAAGGAGGATACACGTCCTACATCCACAGCTCAGATCCAGCCATCAATAAATTCTAGGAGGACTTCACCATGCTCACTTCCGAGCTCAGACCTCCCAGAAGAATTTGTCTTTTAGAGTAGAAAATGTGAAGAAAGCAACATCGAACAGAAGCAATGCATTTCTAGAAAGGAGACACCTGGTTCTCCTCGCCTGTCCTGGGGAGATGTTCTGGGTACAGCCTCGCTCTCCCCGTCTTGATGCTCAACACCGGGGTGAGGGCGGCTGTTGAGAAGGGCGAATGAAACGTTCTCAATTTCTAAACAAAATTAACTCTAAATTCCTATTTTTCAATCACCAGCTTCCCGACTGCAAAGAAACGGCTGCACCTCTGCAGATGGGTTTTATTTTCTGTAGTAGGTACCTGTGTCCTAGACAGGCGGGGCCGCATGCGTGGTTGAAGCTGTAGTGATATTTACCATCGATGTTTTGTGACTACTTTCTTGACATTTTTAGTGACTGAGACTGTCTGATGCCAAGTTTAGATGACATGTCCAAATTCCACATGGGCATGCTCGGGACTGAACTCTTAGACGTTCTTAACGTCCTTTAACGGGCGGACGTGAAGATTTTGTAGAGCCACGCAAGCTGCCTGACTCGCCGCGTGCGTGCTTGATGAAGAGATGACTGCTGCTCTATCGTTCTGGTCTGTGTCAGGTCGGTGTCATCTTATGTCACAGCACTCAACCTTCTTCTCTGAGCTCGGCAAGGATTCAGGGAGCCAGAACAATATTCACTCAGAAGGACACTTCTTCTCTCTCACAGGACAGAGACATCTAGGTAGGAATTTTAAACACAGATGAACGTACGCACACGGGAAAGAGAAGACAGCCAGGAAGCCCAATGCCCATTAGGAAGCTTTCTGGTTGGATGGTCGCTCCTGCTGTAACTACATGATGGCGCTCCTGTCTACACAGAGTACTGATGGCGTCCTGGAGTGTTCAGACTCCTTCCAGACGAGAGATTCTTTAGCCATGACATTGCTTTTCTATGAGTTCTTGAAATATAAATTATTTTCCTTGATCTTCAGATCCATTCTAAAACTCTCTCTGAGCAATAGAATGGTTCCAAGTAATGCTCCTTCATGTATCTTTCTCATTAAGTGGCGGTGAGCTCACTGAGACCGGGGAATGGGGGACATGAGCTCGGCCTCCCCAGCTTTGGCACAGTGCCGCCCAGAGCCTCCTCGAGCCAGGCAATGCCTTTGTGTCTCTGGAGTCAGCAGTGAATGGCAGGAGACAGCCCCCGGCCTCCTGGGCCCCAGTAGGGAAGATACCCAAACAAATGGGTGATCATGTCTGAGGCGAGTGCTGTGAGGGGAAAGGAGGAGGTGCCAGGGGACAGCGTGGCAGGAGAGCAGGGAAGTCAGAAAAACCTCCCTCAAAAATGCTACGTTCATGTAGAATCTTCAGCCGAGAGGGAAGAGGCCGTGGAGGAGGAAGGAGCTGGCCCAGTGGGAAGGGGCCAGACCTTGGGGCCAAATAAAGACCCGGTAGGTATCCTCAGGGCAACCAGGGCTGCTGGCAGGTGGGACAGGGCCCAGAGGGAAAGAGGGGAGGGGAGACAGTGAGGGGACGCTGCTACCCAAAGACTGCCCACCTGGGAGCCATGACCGTGGGACACACACCTGAGCTATACTTTAGGAATCAACCAGCAAGACTGAAGATGGACTGGAATGTGAGGAATGAGGGAAGGACCGACGCGGACCTCATGTTTCTGACTTGTATGAAAACACAGGTTATGGTGGGGTTCTGTGTTTTCAGAGGTGGAAGACTTGAGCAGCAGCCACTTGGGGAGAGAGTCGGAGGGACCGCTGAGGGACATTGCCAAAAAGAGAGGCAATGATAAACACAACCTGTGAGGTGAGCTGGACAGAGACCCTGATCCTACTCCACAGAGAGAGAACTCATCCAAAGGCAAACTACCACCAAGGGCACAGCTGGGCCCGGGACGGATTTGCTGTCACCACCATGGTTGTTGTTTATCGAACACTGCGATGCCGCTCATCCTCTAGCAAGAAGACACTTGAGTGCATATTCCAGATAACTGGCAATAATTTTAAGCAACTGATTAATGTGTCTTGTCATCTGCCATACCAAGCATGTCCCTTACTTAAAAAGTCCATGAGGCTTCCCTGTATTCGGGTTATGAAATGCAGAATCACTGTGTTTTCCTTCAACTGCTGAACAAGTCACTTTTGATATTTATTTACCAAGTCTTGACTTATGACACCCAAATTTGACTTATGTTAACTGGATTTTTAAAAACACTTTAGATAATCTAGACTAATTTCAACATCAAGAAATTTTCTTCTTTGTAAGGTGTGTGAAACCAATGTATTTAACTTTCCCAGAAATTAAAGTGAGAAATTAAAGCTAACTGAAACGTGGCTCTCTGGGGTGGCACGTGGAGATGACAGGAGAGAATACCAGGCATGGCAGAGCCGGTGCTTTGTGTGCTTGTGTATTTAATCTAGTGATCTTCTCATCCTTCCCCTCTCTGGGTCTGTCCCTCCCTGCACCCTTGGCACCTGGATACCTTTAGCTAAAATGGTACCCTCTTTTAATTCTTGGTAAAGAAACTAAGAAAATGCACTTATTCCTTTTTTTGATGGAAATTATATTCAGACACTATGATGTTAAAGTTCAACTTTAAATCAAGTTACCTTCACAACTGGAATCATGCTAAATAATTACTGCTTATCCTCAAAACCCAGAGGTGACACTGTTCTAACACTGAAGTTTTATGGGAGAAATCTGCCACCAGCTGCAGATCCATCCATCTGCACTGTAGGAATGTTGACGTTTTGCAGTCTTAAACCTTCCTTAAATAGGATGAAAGACTGGGCCTTCAGTTCTTTCTACTATTGTTTTCTCTCTATAAATAAAAACAGAAATCCAGTCTTAGGACTCTGTGCTAATGAAACTCAGAGCTGGAATTCCCAGGAAGTCTCTGGGGACAGCGCAGGCAGGGTGTAGGGAGGGGCATGCAGCCAGGCGGTCCCCAGAGGCTCCACTTAGGTGTGCTTTTCAGCAGGTTCACTGCCATCTCATTTTATCTTTTTTTTTGTTCTTATAGAGAGCAAGAGAAGAGCACGTCTACGGAGGAAACTCCTTTCCCGAAATTCATTGGGTTTACTGTTGGACTTGGTTGTCCTGTTTGTGAGGACATATTTCCTGGCCCTGAAACGTGTCTTTACTCCCCTCTGGCACCTCTAAGGTACCCATGATGGTTGGACACCAGCCTGCAAAGGTTCCTGTTCAGGTCCTCCAGTTTCTCTGGTCAGTGATGCCAGATGAGAAACCCACTTCATGCCCAGAAGGTCAACATCATTACCTCCATTTTTGTTTTGTGTAATGAGCTACACATCTTAAGGAGAAGTCCTTTCCCCCCTCCCTAGCTCCCTGGGCTGGGCTGGGGCTACTAAAGCAAAGCAAAACAAACCCTATAAAATGCTCTCCCATTTCTTTCTCCTCTTGACTGGAGACCTCACTCTTCATCCTAATAACTTTCTCTACACTAGACAACTTGATGTTGCCCATTTCTAACAGTAAAACAGTACAGCTCATGACACCAAAAACTCTAGGAAGTCGGCACTCACTCTTAAAACTCCCACAGACTAACTTCGTGCCACAGCCCTGAGAAGGGCCATGAGCAGATCCATCCATCTGCACCCAGCGAGTCAATTAAGGAACAAAGAAAGGCCCCAGGAACACACACAATTATGACCAGCCTGGCTTTGCTTATTCAGTTTCAGAGACCACAACTTTTTTTCAAATAACCCTAGTTTATTTTTGAAAAAAAAAAGAAAGAAAAAAGAAAGAAAGAAAGAAAGAAAGAAAGAAAGAAAGAAAGAAAGAAAGAAAGAGAGAAAGAAAGAAATCCTGTCCTCAGACAGGATACGGGGGAGGAGTTAAAGGGCGATGCTTTACACATGCACATCTGGACTCGGTCCAGTTATTTGCCTTAAACATTCTCCCAGTTGTTTTCATTTTGCTCCATGCTTTGGCATTCATAAATTTGGGAGATTAATTGTGTGTCAGCAGTCTGCAGGCCTAGAGCCGGGCACCGGCAAGGCTGCTACAGACCAGCTCTGTAGAGAAATACGTTCATATTTTTTAAAAAGGAAAGCACAGTCACATAGCTCATTTCTGTTTAATATCATGCCAGTGACATTGTACATAAAGAAGGTGATCTTTATATATACCCTTTATATATACTAGCAAAATGTGTGCATGTGTGTGCGTGTGTGTGTGTGTGTGTGTGTGTGTTGTGCTTTAAAGTGTAAAAAAGGATCTATCCAGAGGTACAGTGGAGAATTTGTGCTCCTTTTTGTCATCTGATCATTTTTGAGAAGTCTCAACAGACTGCATTCTTTGTCCTGGAAATGTGCCAACAATTAAATCACCTTTGCCAAAAAACAATTTTTTTTTTCTTAAAAGTAGTGGGAAAGGATCTGTGTTTTAAACTATGTTGAGAGGTCTACGTTTTCTAAGCTCCTACATAAAAATGGAAACTCCATGCCACTTGCCCTGATGTTCAGACCTCCCTGTCCAGCTCTAAGCCCAAGGAAGGAAGAGCTATGTTCCCCAGGCCCATAGGGTGGTTGCCCCTGGTATATGCTCAGTAAGTGTCACATGACCACCCACAGAACTGTTCTCTAAATTCTGATAACCAGAAGACCAATTCTTGTTTTAGGTTATCTTTGCATTACAGCCACCACTAAGAAACTAGTATCAGATGTTATGACATTTTTCCAAGTAAATGCCACATACCAAAGTAAGGTAACAGGGAGGAGAAATTTTTTCCATGCATATCCATAAACAAGCTGAGAATTCTAGATTGAAGTTCTAGGACTGGGAACATGACTATGGGAAAGAACCTGCAGCATCTCCAAGAACCTGCTGCACAAACACAAAAACGTACAGCCGTTGGAAAAGAGTTGAGCATTCCTTGGCACAATAATTAGGGTTCAGGTACATGGTACTAACCTTGAAGGACAAAGGAGGATGAAACTTTAGAATCTTTTGCTTTTCTTCATGTATTCACGAAGTTTCACCTAAATCAAACTATAACCTAGCAGTGAGTTTCTGGTTACACAAACAATGAAAGATACCATAGTTTTCTCTTGGGATCCACCTGTTCTTGGACTACTTATCTATCAGAATCTACTTTAGGTAGATGTATTGAAGGTTACTGAGAAAACCCCACACTGTCCTATGAGGTGAGTAACATCAGCTCCGTATACTCTGCAGGGTGATAGAGAGGATCAAATGAGATAAAGTCAAAGCAACCCATCAACTTGAAGCACCAAGCTGGACTTTGTGAGATATTATTAATCATTTTATAATCCACCCCTGCTTCCACCCTGAAAAGCCACAGTACAAGAGAATAGATTATCCTTTACATAATTTACTGATATGGAGACTAACTGGCATAATGGTAACAAATCCACACAGACTGGACTGATTCCTATGTGGCAAGGTGCCATGTGCCCACGCTAAAGGGAGCCAGGAGCAGCCCAGCAGCGGAGGGCCACGCTGCTGCAGTCCACACAGGCTGGGCCCTGAGACGTGACAGTGGAAACATGCAAATTGATTTTCATTCCCTGAGCATATTCTCTGCTAATGGTGGAGCTCTCCTTACAGATTCAAATCCCTGCTATGTGTGCGTTGGGCAAAAGGGAATTAATCCCTCACAGCCTTAGTTTCATAATATTCAAAAGGGAAATAACACCTCTGCTAACAAAGTCATTGTGAAGACCTAGAGGAGACAGCTACAAAATGGCCATGTCCTTACTGGTGGTACCTAAAAAGCTTTTGAATCCATATCCCCCAAATTAGGCTGGGCAAAGTCCAGAATTAAGTAAGGCTATAAACCAGCTATTCCAACAATCTGTGCCCAGGTCCTCACTGAGAGCTGCCTGACATCCTGCCCTGACCTTCGCACCACCAGGCCCAGTGGCTCAGGTGCTCCCTGGGTGTCAGGTAGACATCATATCCTTTTTTTTTTTTTTTTTTGAAAATTGACATGAAAAAATTTCAATAAAATATCAGCAATCTGCATTCAAAAATACATTGAGGAGATTGTACACCATGATCAAGTTGGTTTCGTCACAGGGATTCAGGGTTGTTTCAACATTCACCAATTAATAAATGTAATTCGCCAAATAAATAGACTTAAAGACACGACATGTAATTTAAAAATTACGTGATTATACCAATAGGTGCAGATCAAGACTGACAAACTTCATCGCCAGTTCATGTTAAAAATACTGAAGAAAATAGCTGAGACATAAAGGGATGTACTCATTCCCTGGAGCTGGAATAATGACTTAGACTCTGATTCCACTTCACCTCCCTGAGGGTGCGCCTTCACCCTCCGCACCCAGCTTCTGTCCTCCCCATCGGATCGACAAGGAACTCCTGAAGAGGCTGGTGAAGGACTCACGCTCAGACCGTGACTGGTGCTTAATTTCCCCTCGCGGAACTCTGGATGGCTTGGAGCTGTGGTGGGTCAGGGTCTCTCCCTCCCTCCCTCCCTCCCCGGCTTCACCACCAGCACATACTCCCCGACACCACCCCTGAAGGCCCCTCTCTCATCCCACCCTCCTTCCTGGGGTTCCCCTCCGCCAGCGGGTGGCCTCCCACTCCTCTCGTCCGCCATCCTCACTGGGGCAGGATATATAGTATTTATTCTCCCAGAGGTTCACATAGACCCAAACACATAGTAAAATGATCAATAAATACTTTTTAAGTAAGTGAATAAAGGATTCCCAACAGAAACAGCAACCTCTGGATCCTTCTCAAGCTCTGGGTTTATTTTTTATCACCGTCACTTAGGACCTGGAATGGGATTGCTTTTACTTCCATCAGACTCTTACACTCACGGAGTCCACTCAGGAGCACCGCCTTCCCCCTCTCAGAAAGAAAAGCCCTGTGCAGATGATTATGGTCTTTACCAAAGTGCAAGGCTGGGACACGTGTGCCCTGTGGGAAGGGCCCACATAACTGTCAGCTTTTCTTGCAGGTTGGCTGTAAGGACACTTGGAGTCCAAGTGCACCAAGTTCATAACGTGCAATCACAGATCTCCAGCACGGCATTCCGGCTCACTGCCCATCCCTCAATTCCGTCTCTTACTTAAGCCCCCACAGGGCAGATCTGAAGTCTTTTATCCTCAAATTCTCCTTGAGCATTTTCACTTACCCAACTCAATTTCAGAAAGTATAAGAAGCCTTTAAATATGGATTTTTCCTGTAAATATCCCATTTTCAGAATTATCAGATTGTTTTTTTCCTCTCAGTCTTAAAACATACCATTTTCGGCTTTTCATTTTCCCTTTCCTTGGAGCCCAATGAGTCACAAAATCCTGCCGAGTGTGGGGTTGACAGTGTGGGAGGGGGTTCCAGAGTTCACCTGACAATCCTTTCAAAGGAATCAGACAGACCTTAGAGAGTTTCAAGAAAAAGTGTTGGGAGCAAAGAGCCCCTCCGCTCCCACCCCTGCACCAGCCCTTCCTCCTCCTCAGGACCCTCAGGAGTCTCCCCTCATGCCTCTTATCTGTCTGTATTATGCATACCCTCACTTCACTTCACATCACATGGCTCCCTCCTGAAACGGGAGTTAGACACGTGAAGGTCCTTCACAGCACACCACTGGGCTCCATTAGGTCCCCACCACTGGGCTCCAGGAAGTGAGGACACACCTCTCGCCCCCTCTGCGTTCCCTCAGTGCACCTGTAACTGTGGCAATCTCAATCATTATTAGTCAATAAACCATCGCCAACAGGGTTCAAGGCACTAAAATATACGTTTTCCCTCCTACATGGGTTTATTTGTAATCACTTCAAAAAATTAAAGAGGAAATTCGAGGTGTCCACACGGTGAGTTTAAGAGCACTGCCATTTGAAAATTCTCTGTGATTCAGCCAGAATGTGTGCCTTTTGCTATTCTTCCAGGAGCGGAGATACACTTCTGCTGGGTAGAGGACAGTGTTTTAGGAGGTGCCTGACCAGTCAGGAGAGGGTGCCGCAAGGAAACATAGACCGATGTTAAAAACAAAATTCCCTGTGCTTGTCTTATTAGGATGCAATATATGCTTTCGTGGACTAGACTCCAGGGAAAGCAAAAAACAATTTTTAAAAATCAGTGTATACATAGTTTAATGGCCACCCCACCATTTAAGGGTTTCTTCTTGAAAGATATAGACACCTAGACAATTGTTAAGGAATCTCCCAACCATCTTGAGAGATCCCATTCAGAGAATGTTTACTGACATTCACAACAAACTTACTAAAAGTTACTTTCATGTCAGGGAATAAAACTGAAACCCAGCGCTATCCCTCACCATTGATGAAAACGCCAAACAGAAGCAATGGCCCTACTTGTGATCTGTGAAAGTCCCAGGCTGGTCTCCCTACCCTGCCTCACAAGACCTGCTGGTCCCAGATCCTCTTCCACGGAACAAGGTAAATCAACAAGTAAAGCTAAGCAGTGAGCAGAGGAGGCACAGGGCACTGCAGCCACCCCAGGTGCAACACAAAGACCCTGGTTCCACACTGCCTGCGGCCCAAGACAAACCAAGGTGCAGCCTGTCTGCCCCTCCAGGGGCAGACCCAATGGCAGGGAGCCAAAGCTGCTACCGCGTCTCAGATGCCGCCAAGGGCAGAAGTCTTTGTTCTGAAATCTTCTGTGATCACTTATGGACACATTTATTTCAAAACAGAGAACACTCACAATGGACTCAGAGTTGCACAGGCAAGGTATTGAAGCTTTGTCTTTAAAACTTAAACTTGCACTCCGTTGATTTACATTTGTCTTGACTTGATGGACTCATGCTCGGGATAAAAGAAGGGAAAAGAATTCTTATACACAAACATCAAATTTGTTTAAGGTCCAACTACAATACTTCTAAGAAATATTCTCTAATATTTGACAGCATAATATAATCTCCATTTTGCAGAAAGCATGTTTTATAAAGCATTACATTGTTTTAAAGTTTGTCTACAGTGAAGTCGACAGGGCTAGTTTTCATAGAACAGATTTGATCATTGCCTCATCTTATTTTTTTTGGGGGGGGGGGGTAGGTAACAGGGATTTTGACCACTGAGCCACATCCCCAGCCCTATTATGCACTTATTTAGAGACAGAGTCTCACTGAGTTGCTTAGCACCCCGCTTTTGCTGAGGCTGGCTTTGAACTCACAATCCTCTTGCCTCAGTTTCCTGAGCTGCTGGGATTACAGGTGTGTGCCACCGTGCATGGCTTCATCATTGCCTCATCTTGATTTCAAGTTCAACGTTTAAGGTGCCAATTTTCTCTTAGGTGTGTGGCCTCCAAATATTGTTGTGCCAGCCTTGTCCTGATCTAGGACTGACAGACTTACACCGAAGGTATCTCCGATTAAGGATGAATAAGTTTTATATTCATCTTGTAAATATAAATTGTAGCCCCAGTAAAATGAATGAATATTACACCTGTCAAATGAATGAATATTACACCTGTCAAAGGCAAACATGAATGCTACAAATTATCTAAACTGTTAATGCTAAACTTCAATACTTTAAATCACAAGTAAACATAACTCCAGTTTTATTTCCTTTTAAAAATCACTCCGAAATCATCCTTTGGAAATAAACCTCTCCCTGGTTAGCTGCAGGATTTGAAGTTTTCTTTGGGGGCTAAGTTCTGTTTTCAACTCAACATCTCTGCCTGGAGCCTCACATGGTGTGAATCTCAAGATATCCCAATGCAACATAACTGGGACCCTTGATGTCCTTGGCCGGCATCTTTTCCTGGATTCCCTGGTTGGATATTGATGCTGACATTCTGCCCACTTACTTGGACAAAGCCTGGGGGCCACCCACGACTCTTCTCCCTCCCAGCTCTCAGTGGAGTTTGTGGGTCCCACCACCTGCACAGCCTCCTTCCACCCCCTCAGCCTTCGTCCTCAGCACTATAATTCTAGCATCTGTCATCTTTCATACTAAGCACAGCCTCTTCTGAAACATCCTTCCACCTCCAAGTACCAAGCCATCCTCCCCAGCTCTGCGGGAACCCCGTCCTCAAAGCAAACCTGACGCAGCCTTCCTCCTTGCTCTACACCACCTGTTATGGCGAACTGACATCTCTTGATGCACACAGCACAATTAATACACAGAACGATGAGGAGAGGTTACAATTGGTTAAAGTGCCATGTTTGGAAAATGTCTCTTGCACCAGTGGCTCCTGGGCACCACGCTCCCCCCTGCTGAAGAAGGGATGCTTTCCTGCCCAAATGGGCCGCCTTGCTGCTTGGACGTCAACTCCTCTGATGACCCCTGAATTCTGTATTCTTTCTTTGGTAGTTGGTTGGTGTTAACATCACATCTCTCTTCTTACCTCTAGTTTGCAGAGAGGTGTGCCTTTCTCTATGGGTCATGCAACCCACCACCTGTTGAAGCGGACACACCTGTTTGTATTTGCAGATGCAACAAAATGCAAATATGAAGCCTGTGCAGGAGTTGGACTTCCTCCCTAGGCAGCAGCACCCAGCTGTGAACCATTTACCAGATTAGGATTTTGGCTCTGTGGCAGGCTCTCCACCCTGCTCCTCCCCCAGGCATTTACACCCCAACACAGTTCCCTCCATGCTTCTCACAGCACCCATTTATTCCTCCAACAGTCATTCGTCCAGTAAACCACAGGCACCTTCATTTACCGGGCTCCAGGCGCATGTACAGATCCCGGAGCACCATACTCGTTGTGCCTGAAATCCAATTTCTTATCCCCTATTTTCATCCTTCCTCTAGAACACAGAGAATAGAGACTCAAGGACCGCTGATAGGACTGGGAGTCGCTCGATGGTGGGGCTGCTTGCCTAGAATACACAGGCCCTGGTTGGATCCACAGCACCGTGGAAGGAAAAGTGAATTGCTATTTGCAGGATTTTTTGGCACTGTCCTATTTATTTATATCTGTCATCTGAGAAGTCAGCACGGCATGAAATGCCTACCCAACAAATACTGGTTAAGTCAATTCAACAAGCACTGCTAGATACTGTCAGCAGCCAACCCGCGTATCTAAGGTCGACATCGCATGTGTCCCGAAGCATCTCTTCACTTGCCACCAGGGAGAAGCCAGCCCTGAGATCCTGCAGAGCAGGAGTAGACTTGCTGACAGCTCCTCAACTCAAGTGAACCACTGTCTCAGGTAAGTACACAGCAATCTCTTCCCCTAAGTGCATGGGCACAGCTTCCCTCAGGAACTCCAGTCTCAGGTTCCACTCACATATCTCTATCACGTCACATTCAATCCTACTTCCCAAGAAAAGGTAATAAATTATTCCACAACCTGATCTAATGGTCATAAAGAAACCATTCTATTGTTATGTATTCCCAGAAAGTCAAAATAGCTGAACCTGAGTAAAGAAGATAATAGGAGAATACACATAAGTAATGCAGAGGAAGAGCTCTTTTCAGTAGTTAGTTCACACCAATAATAAACCCTCTTCTCTCTGAAGTTCTATGCGCTTCTCACAGCTTCCTTTAGACTCTAACAGAGCAGTTGGAGGTATGTCCTTTGAGGCAGAAAACTAATCAATCTCTATTTTTCAGAAGTTATGTTGAAAAGGAACAGAAATAGCAGACCAGGACACAGAAAGAGATGATGAAGTCAAGAATGTACAGAAGTTAAAACCACCAAGCTGATGGAAAATAGCATCACCATTCCCAAAGCACAGAAATACCTGATCTGCGTGTTTTTTCCCCTAATTTTGATTTAGTATAAGACAAAGATAGAGCTGGCAGGATCTCACCCTCAGAAACTCAGAAAGGCTACAAAAAGGTGCGATGCACCAGCGGGACAGACAGCCAATTAGAGGAGGTCACACACGTAAAGTGTCCACTCGAATGTTCCCTGGCTCTTCCAGCCAGGAAAATAACAACAACAACAACATTGTGACATGCATTCATAAACTCTAAAAAAGTGTCCCCAACACGACTGTTTTGGGGAGCGATTATAATAATGCCAATGACACCGATTAACGCGGAAACCTGACGGTATCCCATTTGTGAAGCTATGAGCTTTTCACAGACTGGAATCCTACTCTCATGCACATTTTACAGATGTGAAACTGAGGAGGCCTCGAGAAAGGAAAACCCTGAGTTTCACAGCCAGTGGGCAGTAACCTGGGCCGCGAGTCCGCTTCACTGACCCCTGCCTAGGTGTTAAGAGCCCAAGACCCACTCGTCTGTGTTCAAATAGCAGCTTCACTCTCTGTGAGCCGAGGGACATGGAGGACCTGATATCTCAAGCCTGTTTCCTTGTCCACCAAATGTGAATGTTAAGGACACCTTCACTTGACTCTGCAGGACTTCTTTCTGAACACATTTAATGTAAAATAAATGCTTGGCATTTACGAATTCAAAACATAAAACCCTTGAGTTTCTCTTCTCAGTATCTTCTCCCACTGGGTGACCCTTCCCCTCTGGCAGTGTTAATGTAGAGGCTGGTGCAGGTCCTAGCGCACAGATTGCTGGTTCCTGTCAAGTCTGCCTCCTGATCACGCTTGGCAAAACTGCAGCTCAGCGCATCAGCAGAGTGGCAAAGGACTCCTCACGCACTGCCAAGCCCAACACTCTGCTAGGTCTTTGATGGAATTAAAGCGGAAAGTCAAAATTCTTCAAAAGAAGAAAGAGAAATAAAATGGTATATAATCCACTTAAACATCACAACCTTTTCACAGTTACAGAATCTTATGTTCATTTCAATGATATCAACTTCTCTGACACCACCCATTCAGCGAAAGGAATGAGCCCATGTCATACTAGCTGCAAATACACTCTTTCCACTGAGTAGGTCTTATCTGCAAAGTTTCCTCTAAAATCACTCGATCCTTTGAAGGTTTCTTCCTATCTCCAAATTCAGGGACTGACATTAATTGAATATTTGATCAAGGCTCTGTGGCATTAGACGCCACATTTGGAGCCACCAGACACCAGAGAGTCAGGGAAGAGCTCAACCATTTGAAAACGAAATACCTGTAAATAAAAACTTGCTTCCCCTGACACTCAAACCCAGGGGACAAGAGGAAAAGACTATGATTTTATGACAGTTATACAATAAATATTTTCCTTCTGAGAAAGAGTAGTCACAGAGATATAGACAGGGAAGCCCTAGGAAGACAGGCTTGAAGCACTCAGGAGCTCAAGCGGCAGGTAAGGGAGGATTTGCCTGGAGCATCTGAGCTCAGCTTGCTTGGAATAATGGAAAATTGGAGAAGAGCTTTCTTTTAAAAATATCTGGGGGTGGGGTGTGCCTTAATAATGTAGACTTTTCCCAGCACATAAGTGGCCCTGGGTTCAATCTCCAGCACCATGCAAAATAAAACGTATCCAGAGTGAAGGATATGCCACTTAAAGTGGAATTCCATCCCAACAAACTGCAGAAACAGGAGGAGCCTAGGAGGCTGCCTTACAACAGGAGTTGCACACTGATGAGAACCCAGGAAGACCTGCTGTGGTGAACCCCTGTTAGATGGAACCTGAACCATGTGAATAATCATTCCAAGACAAAAGCTAATGCATATCTCCAAAGGTGACAACTACTGCCACCACCCTTAACTTTTTCTTACTTTGTAAATATTCGTGCCTTTGAAAATTCAAATGAAAAATAACCATGTTCATCCCCAAAAGTGAGCCAAGTTTCATCTCTTAGAACCATCATAAATCCTTTCTTTGTGGATTCACCCAGCTTTATTTTTTTGGATTTGGTAGGTAGGACCTGAAACTATACCTGGTTTAAAAATGTCCAAGTCCTCATCAATGCAGGTTCACATAAGCAGTAAGACTGTGTGAGGGGCCTCTCTCGCGTCGAGTTGGCCGGGGCCACCTTGCAGACCCAAGGTCTGACTCAGGGCTTCCTGTGCAGAGACTGCTGTGCACTTAAGACTTGCACTGAGGCAGAGAAAGCAAGCACAGGAAGAGCATACTTTCAACCCAGTCATCTCTCTCAGGGATCCACATACTTCAATTGCCTGGTGGAGCCGAGCCAGAGCATTTGGTTGCTCATGAGCAATGCTAATCACTCCAGCACCCTGTGTGATCCAGACACATACCTGGAGTTGATCCAGAGAGCTGTTCTCAATCAGGCAATTGTCTCCATCATAGAACAACTGCAAACTCAGCCCTATTTAGAGCATCCACCCTGCCATGACCACTAAACCTTCTGTTAAAATATATGAACTTCCCTTTTATCATCAGTATCAGCACATACAGGAAGAAATGAGGGACCATAATGAGGAAATAGAAGGTGTACTTCCTTAATTTTCCATTGCAGGGTAGTTAACATTTCAAAAAAAAGATGGAAAAAATGGCAGGGCGGCTGTACTGAACAGCTAATAACCAAAGGACGCCCATCATCATGCAAGTGTCTACCTGGCACCCACTGCAAGCTGTCGCAGAGTGAATTATGACATAGGAAGTCAGAAACACAAGGGCATGCTTGTTTCATTCTGAAATATAGCAGAGCTGTGCTAATGTCCAGGGAAACGGCATAATATCCATGAAATGTAAAAAGTATAATTACTGCCGGAGACGGTACATCCATGTTTTCCCATTGGAGTCTTTTATCTGAAGGACACAAACCCTCAAAGCATCAGGAATTAATCTCCACGTTGCAGGAAATTGCACTTGGGGAAAAAAAAAAAAAACAACCACCTCGCTGTGGTACTCTGAGTTATCAAGACAGAGCTTAAAAACAGAGTTGCCGTACTTCAAGTTCTTAATGTACTACTTTGGAGCAATGTGAGCTAATAATCATAGCTGGATTTAAATTTTCAATGCACTGGTTTTGATAAGTTCTTTGAAGGTAAATTATATGTACCCGTTTTTGTTCCAAATAAATAAGGACCCCAATTACATTAAAAAAAAAAAAACAAATGAGCCTTTCTTTGTTGGTAAGAATGACCAATTTTCAGTCCAGGAAGAAGACAATCCTTTGCCATTTACATAGACCCGAAAGTGAACTTCTGGATGACATAAGTCTTTGCTGCTCCACTGCAGCCTCAAGCTCCACTTTTGCCGTGTCAGGATTTTAGAGCACAAAGGCAAAGGGGAGAGGCAGGAAATTCAAATCAGTAAGTTCTATTTTTTTAGCAGCTCTGATAAAAACAAGAGATTTAAATGACTAGGGAGAAAAGAAGATGTTGGGTGGGGAGGGGAACTGTAATCATTTATATTTTGATTCCATAAACATTTATTAAGTGTGTATTGTATTCTAGGTACCTTACTTGTGCTAGATGCTTGAGATTTGGAAGTGGATTAAAACCCACATTGGATTATTTGTCTTCAAGGAATTCAGTTCAAATGCTAATGGCACCTGTGGCTAGAGGTGACAGAGTTGGCAGCACACATTCATTCCCTGGATTCAGAATGCTTCTGAAGACATATGTGTATAGTATCTGCATGTACAAGAAGCAGTACCATGACACATGTACTCATGTCAGGGCACTGAGAGAGAAGGTGGCAAAGATACCAGGCGATGGGAGCCCAGAAGAGCCCCGTTTAGTTGGCCAGGGGAAAACGAGAGGGGCCTTCTTAAGAGATTCTGCATCCTGCTTCATATTTCCAGCACCTGGTGCAGAAAGGGGAGGTGACAGGGCTGGGCTGGGGCTCAGTGGTGGAGCGCTTGCCTTGCACATGTGTGGTACTGGGTTCCATCCTCAGCACCACATAAAAAGAAGTACTGCATTCATCTACGACTAAAACTTTTTTTTTTAAAAGGGGAACTGATAAAGGTTTGTGGAATTAATAAGTATTTTAGGCAATGTGAAGAATTAAAATAATACCTAAGGTCCTAACTTGGAGTACCTTAAATCTCTACTAGAAAAGAGAGGCATAACACGCAAAACTGATATTAAATATAGGAGGTTCTGATAAATAGAAGTTCTGGAGGCTTATATGCAATACTTGCTTTAAGAAGACAGGGAAACGAGTTGTGCCTTGGCCTGGAGGAGAAAGGGGAACCTGAGGCCTCCTTGCAGGGTGGCTGTAGATTCCCTTGAATTGCAGGATGGAAGGGCTCCTACAGGGAGACCCCGTGGCAGGCTGGTGGAGACCAGTTTGACTAGACATTCGGAGCAGGGTAATGGTAACCTCTGAAACTGGAAGGGTAGACTGGGACTCCACTTAAAGAAATTTTAAATTAAAGGTTGGTGAGTTTATAAAGTATATGAAGTCTCTAAGTTTTGGGGCAATGTGGCAGTATAATGTATACACACGCACACATGTGTACACACATATACACACTGTGTGTATATTCAACACTTAGGGATGTCTTTATTCCCTTAAAGAGCACATACTCTCACACTTTTTTGAAAGAGATTGTCATCTTGGTCTTTTATTATCCACTTAAAAAAACAACTCTCATGAGGATACTTTAAGACTTACCAGAAAGTTAGAAAAACAGTACAGAGCATTCCTGTCTGCTCCTCACCCAATAAAGCTGTATTTTTGAAAGACTGACCAGGTTAGAGACCAGTTAGGTCTTTAACACATTCATGCTACCTATTACGAGACTTGCCAAGGTTGCTTCTTCAGCCTGAAAACGGACGATCGCTAAAACTGGGTCCTGAGCAAACCTTGTAAACGTGGCCTAAGTGACAAGGCTGCCCCTTTGCTGAGCCCTCAGCCTCAGGACAGAGCTACCGGAGGGATGAGGGACAAGGGAGCAGGGACCTTGAAACAAGCCTAGTGAAGTGGCAGCGCAGCTGTGGAACTGCTGGCGGCCCTCAGAGTAGCCGAGCCCACTGTCCCGGGAGAAAGCGCCTGTGAAGACCACTCTCCCCACCTCCCCAGGCCACCCCACCTCCCACAAGGAGGAGAAGGTGCCAAGGCTTGGTGGAACGGCCACCCTTGCTGAGGGGTTAACAGGAAAAGACCACTCCACAGGCCCAGACACTGCACGTAGCCAGAGTGTGATGAGATGCAGAAGCACAGGCCTGGACCTCAGGGAGGAGGCCCGACTGCTCAGAAGATGCAGCTGCTGCACTAGGTGGCCCGGCCCAGCCCTCCAGGGTTCTTTGCACTGGGGTTTGGGGCCAAATACCCAGAAAATGATGAGGTGCTATTCTGCTTTTCTTTGCCAATTTTCCTTCCTCAGAAACCACAGGGGGAGTGCTTGCTGTGGTCTTGAGGGGACGTAGGTAGTTTTGGTCCTTTGGCCACATAATGCTAAGTAATGGCACCCTAATCTGAACACAGCCCTTAATACCACCTATTGCCATACACTGCATTTTGCAACCTTGATTCATATCAAAGTCTACAAAAAGAGTTGGGGGGGCGAGGAGTGCTAATTCTCTCTGCTTTCCCTTTATTACTGTAAAAACCCACAGGGAACTGCTGACCAGGACCAAACGAGCACTGCTCTCTGGGACTGGGCAGCTGCCACAGGAGGGACCCCGATGTGAGGAGGAACTCTTCCACCCATCTGTCTGTTTCGTCCTCCTTATTCTCTATTACTGTGTGATGCCCTTTGCTATGTCATGATGCGGCAGGAAAGTCCCCACTAGTGCCACCCCTCGATCTTGGGCTTCCCAGAATCTAGAATTTTTACACAAGTAAACTTTTTTATTGTTTATAAATTCCCAAGTTGGGGACATTTTGTTATAGAAGCACTGAACACCAACTGCTCTTTGTTTATTTGAAAAGCTCGGTAAATTGTTAGTTCGTTATAAAGTCTGTATCCAGTGCTCACGGATAGCTACGGGAGCATTTCAAGGGCCTGTTGACAGATGAGTGGATAAAGAATACATATATTCCACACAGTGGAATATTAGTCTTCAAAAGAAGGAAATCTTGCCATTCAGTACCATGTGGGTACCAAGCAGGCTTGAGAGACACAGGCCAGACCAAGGACAAACGCTGCGTGCCTGGGCTCACCTGTGTTATGGGACGTAAAAGAACTGAACTCACAGAAAAAGATTAGAAAGAATCGTTACCGGGGTCAGGGGAAAGGAGTGGAGAAATGGGGAGATGTGGGTAAAAAGGTACAAGCTTTATAAGATGAAGTGAATTCTAGAGACCTAAGGCAAAGCGTGGTGATGATATTTAATACTGTGTTGGAAGCCCGAAGTTTGCCATTTGCCAGGAGAGCAGACCTTAAGTAAGCTCCACACACACAGTGATGCATATGCTAATTAGCTTCATTGTCGTGATAATTTCACAGGATAGGCATACAGCAAAACGTCATGTTATAAGCCATAATTTATACAATTTTAATTTATCAACTCTATGTCAATAAAGCTGGATAAAAATAAAGTCTCAAGGACACCTGCTTCCATGAATAGACAGACTTCTACCAAATTCTTTTGTAAGAGCCTTGAAAATATGTAGGCTCCGTATTCATGAGATACGTAAAAGACTTGACAGATACTCATTCTCAAGACCTCCTGCACCCATTGCCAAAGTCCCCTCGTGCGAAACCCTGGGATGATGTAAAGTGAAACACTCTCCTGTAATGTTCGGAGTAGAGGGCCAAGTAAATTGAATTATTCTGGGAAATCTGGTTTTTGTTTCAGTTCTAAAGAAGAATTTGTAAGGCATTTTTCTTATAAAAACAAATCTGAAGTGATTTTTTTAAAAAAAAACCCTTTCCATGTGATAATGTAACAATACATGCATACAGTTCAGAATTCAAAAACTATAAAACGGTGTGCAAGGGAAAATTATCTTCCCAACTCCTGACTAGTCTATTTAAAACAGAAAAAATACATGAGAATGTCATCTTTCCCTTTTAAAAAAATCTGGTTTGCATGTTTACTTGTGTTTGAGTAATTGTCACCATAACAACACCTGACACTAAGCTACCTCATATTAATCAGAATCAGGTCAGAATTTGTTGCCAAATGTCTGAAAAGCCGCCCTTTGTGTATTATTGGACCCAAAATGATGTCTTCTGACCTTAATAAATCATGAGTTCTCTAAGGGAAATCTCAGAGTTGATAATCAAGCAAAAACAACAGATATGCCATTATATTACATTAGATTTGGAGGCTTTTCATTCTATAAAACTCCACATAAATAATCAGAAGCAGAGGTCAGGCAAGAAATTATGCATTGTTTTTCGATGACAGTAACTGCATACATTGCTATGCTTCCTACCATCATAAAAACATTTACTAACGCAAGTCCGTGCCCCATATATTTGTTGAACAAATGCTTTGAAGTATTCGAACACCACGAACTATAATGAAATAAAAGAACCAATTTTTCAGTTCTAATGGAAAGAGATTCTTGACAAATTATTGCCTTAGAAAATCATGCTGGTACAGAATAAAATAACCAGTCATCTGAGCCTAATGGATAAACAGCATTTTTTAGAGACAATCACTGAGGGAACGTCGACAGCCTACAGAGATGGTACCTCATGGCGCTCAACAGCAAGTGATTTCACAGAGTTCTTTTTGCTCGATTTAAGTCTGGTAGCAATTTACACTAATTTATTTTGTTTACTTTTCTTTGGAGGATGAACTAGAGATGAACATCCTTCTTACACTGAAATGTAATTTACTTAAAGGGAGTTAAGTCCATGTTAAGCTTCTTCCCCAACCAAAACACCTCTCCCCCGCCACTCACATCACCAGATTCTGAATCCTCTTGGCTACTTACCTGTGATTTGCCTCCCTAATTTTTCACAGTCCTCTTAACATTTGGATGTTAAAACAGGACCCCATCTTGTTAAATGCACATCAGCAACATCCAGCAGAAGGGGACTCGCGCTTGCTTGACCCACAGCTCACCCTCTGCGCATCCCATTCCAATGATGCCCTATTGATCTATTTCACATCCCAATCATTTCATTATGCACTGTGATAAAGTTTTAATAGGAGCCCCCGAATGGGGTTAAGCTGAGAAATGGGCTGTGATAAAACAAGTTCAGATCTTGCTTTGCTCCCTTTATCCCTGAACACTTTCTGAGCTGCTTTCTACTTCAGATCTACTGTCTGACTGAAGGGCAGGCCCCACATGGTCCCTGGTTAATCACACTGCCTAATCTGGTGCCATCCAGAGAGAAGACAATCTACTCTGAGGGCTGTCATAGAAATTACTGAAGAATCAACAACCCAGGCTCCAAACCAAAGTTAATATGCTCATGGTGTTTTAAATTGTATGGCTCAGCCTATTAATAGGACAATTGTTAGGATTTTTTAAGTAACTCACATTGTACAACACAAACCAGATTAATAACTTTGTACCGTCTGTTAGTGAAAATCTACTGTAGGCATTTGCTGGTGTTTTGCATCTATTTCATGGATTTCATGGAGATACTCAGGAAACTCAGCAACAGAGGGAGCACACAGTGCCAAATTCCTGCTACAGAATAACAGTGAAGCCAGGAATAGACTCGAAAGTTTCCCAACATCCTATCCTGTATCACCATTGATGACCACATCATCTGTTTCTTAAAACAGATTTCATTAAAACCAACTTAGCACTGAATCTCATCCACTTTGGAAGGTTAAGAAACATTTGGACACTTGCTAGACTTGTAAGCAGGACAGTCTATGAAAAAGAAAAAAAAAGTTCAGTTCTATTTGGAGCAGGCTAGGTTCCCCATGGCAGTCTTTGAAAATAACTCTCTCAGATAACTTACTATAGCAGAAACACAGTGAGGCGGGTTGTTTTGCGATACAGACTTATTTTCAAGTGAAAACCTTTCTTCGGAAGAGATTACACAGAAAAAAGCATCAGCCCAGGCAGGAGGGCATCCGAAACCTGAAAACTCATGGGTTACCGCCGCGTGGTTCTCCATACACGCCTTTTCTCCATTCGCCTCTGTTTTGCATGGTTTGGCATTGAATGGAAAGTTAGAGGCAAAAATCAATAATAATGCTGATGAGCCTCAAGTGGCAAGACAATTTTCCTAAGGAAGTGTGTGGCCACTGATTTAGGTGACGACCATGCCTGCCTGCCTCACTCTGTGCCCTCTTTGTGTACCCACCAGCAGGAAAAATGATCCCTAAGTGCAGGGTGTGGTTACAGGTATAAAGAAGGGAACCCTCTAGAACTGGAGTCCCAGCACACGTTTATCAATGCCAATCTCCTTCAGCAGATTATGATTTTAATACTTAAAGCAACATCTAATTTACTAAACCATGATGTGTACAACTGTAGCTCACAAAGCAGAGTGTCAGGAAATCTTTCATAGTAAATGCTTTTTAATAAAAACAAATATCAATATTTTTTCATTAGACCTCAAAATTTCCAACTAAATTTTAATTTATTTCTCTCCGAAAACAAACCTCACTGCATCGTAAGGATAGAGTGTATGTGTGGACTTTAATGTTGGACTTTTAAGATTTTATAATTGGTTTGCTTCTACTGACCAGAAACATTTACTTTTTGATCAGCAGGAATCAAAATTCCTCTTCCTAGCTTTCAAGGCCCACCTCCATCCACTCGCACTGTTTATCCAACCTTGTTCCCCTCCTCCGCACACCCTCTCTTCCGGATGGGCAGTCTTGGGTGCTCTCGGGGCCCATCTCTTAGAATCACTTCTTCCCATTAACAGGACTGTCCTTCTTTTCCATAGGCCTCTTCTTGGCCATTTTGAAGGTCTACCTTCCCCTTGAAGAAGCCTCTGCTAGTACATCCTAGACCCCCTCTCTGGCCCATCATTGCAGCACTCAGATCATAAGCAGGTCCCTGACACAGCCCTCACCTTGTGCCCCCTCCCTCCCCTCCGTCCATCCCCCCTGGCTTCCAGACAGAGTCTCCTCTAGGGGCCTTTGCCCCTGCCCTGCCCCCGCCCTCACTGCTTGCACACATGGCCTCAGATGTGGCTCTTGCTAACTGTCCTACCCACCAGTGAACCTCATTCAGAGATTTCCTATTCCCTGTCCTTGCCATAAAATTTTCTTCCTGCCACAAGAGCAGGGGATTTTCATTTTATTCACTGCTATATTCCAAGGGCCTAGAATACGGTCTGGCACACAGTGTGCATTCTAAATACCTGATAAATAAATTAAGTAAACTGATTGAAGGTCAACTGCATTCTAAGTGCTTGTAAGAATCAACTATTAAATGATTTCACTGAAAGGCATCTCTTAAGTGCTTCCTAGGTTCTATTCAATGGTCACAACATCCTGGGAGGAAGGCTGGATTATCACTGTCATCCTGATCTGGTAGATGGAGAAACCCAACACAGAGTGAGCCGATTTAGTGACTAGTAAGTGGCAGTGGTGGGGACCAACTCTTGTGTCTACAGAAAGATAGTATCATTTCAGCCTCATGTCCTGTAACTCCTGGATGCTCTTATATTCAGTCTATTCTTACCCCAAATCATTGGCCAATTGCTGCAAAGAATGAACTTATGTATAGTATACAATCTTTTTTTAAAATAGAATTTGAGATGATTAACTTTGGATATTCTTTTCCTCTTACTAGAAAAAAAAAAGAGAAAAATGAATGAAAGTGTGAGTGGAAGGAGGGAAGAGAAAAAGAAAAAGAAAGCCTACTTTATAACAAGTAACACCCAACATCAGGGAACAGAAACAAAAACCAAGGCTTGGTTCTAGTGCCTTTGTAGAAGCCATTAGCCAAGAGAAACATCCTGGGTTATCTAGAACACGAAAATAAGTCTATACCAAGTCTAGGTGCTTAAAACCGAGGTTTTTAAAATGCAGATTGCAAGCATCTAAAAGCACAGGCTCCGTGAGTTGAATCCTGGCCCAGAGTCCAGGGTCCCTGAGATGGGGAGGGGGTGAGGCACCAAGCTGGTGGCAGAGTTTTCAAAGAAAATGATAAGACCAGGAGAGGTGGCCTGGGCTGACCCCCCGCCTGGCACCAGTGTGGTCACATCAGAGTCTTAGAGCCAACTGCTGGTCGCCCTGTTGTCCTGAATGTCAGACACCTTGCAAACCATCCCTGAAGCTAGCGTTTCTTAAACTATTTAATAGACACCGACACTGTGCCAAAGCCTCCATAGGGTAATCCATAGAATGCTCTTTTTCAGGTGAAAAAGTCACAGGTGACAAGCAGCAAAGTAAGCGCAAGAGGGGCCACACACCAAGGTCCTCTCCACTCCAAATGCACTCTCCACCCGACTTCTGTCCCCTGCCGCCTAATAACACCACCACCACAACAGGCTTAGCTTTGTTCACTTAAACAAATGCACAAATGTCCAGGTTTGTGCAAATACACATTCATCCAAAAGATCAAAATCGTTATCTTTGTAATCCCGGCCAAGGTCCCCGAAGGCATGAGTCCTGCGCCCTTCACTCTGTCTCCCAGGCAGGGTCCACATGGTGGGAGGAGTCTGATCTTGGCCACGGTGCGAATGGGTGAAAGAATGAATGCCTGGGGCGACTGGGGGTTTATTTTTACACCTGAAAAATGGCATTTTCCAAAGACCTAAGGCCCCTGGATCATGGCTATAGATTTAGACAAAATATGAATTAATTATGAAATGCAGCCAGCTAAATCTTTCATGTTAGAAATTAAAATAGTGAAAAAACAATCAATCAGGAAAACACCATGCTAAGTAAGAGTACATATGAAATAAGAGTACAACGTCCCAGTGGATGTGCATCTAAAAAATTCCTGCCTGAGTGATTTTTAAGATGGCATCTGCAGCTCAGATTCTCTTCTCCACCCTAAAGTGGGAGGAAAAGCTTCAGTCTACTTAAGGGTAGGCTCAATTTTATAATCTTCACAATCTCACTTTTCAAAACATGAGGCCTCCTGAATTCAGAAACACATGTCCATCCATCACGCCTGAACATGGGTGTGTGCGATGGGATGGTGTTTACTGAGGGAAAACCACAATGCGAGAGACTGGTCTTTGTGTTTCAAATGCTCACATTTTTTATTAGTTGCAAGCATTTTATCTTAATGGGGTGTATTCCACTTCACATGTCAGCCTCAGAGCATATTTAAACTGCATAAGGGCCATTAAATAGTAAACTAAAAGAGAACCTCAGGAATATTTTTCTGAAAATAAAAACAGTTCAACCCTTTCTCTTCCATCTACTCCACCCACACACTTTTTCTTATACACAGTTTTAAACAGCTATATTAAAATACTAGGTTAAATTAGCCTATCCCTAAAAGGGATGACATCTAAAACTAAGGAAAAAAAAAAAGGAGAGAGGTTTTTTTTTTTTTTCTTGTTTCCTTACCTCTCCTTATTCTCAAAAGACTGTCTGCATTCAAAAACCAGAATGAGACTTTCGTTTTAATTTCAACTGAAGCAAATGTTATGGTCTTGGAGCTGCACATCAACAGGAAGCAGGATTACTCATCCATTCCACAGCCATATCTGAGACGAGGAGACTCCACACATTTGCTCCCTTCTTAAAGGGTCCTATGTGGCGAGATTAAATTTCACAAATTCCAAAGAATGTTTGCCATACAGGACTTAACAGTCGAGTGCCTTGTCCGTTTGCTGCAGTGTCAAACGGTGTGTTCATCTTCTTCCTACCAGCAAAAACGCGGTGCAGAAATGGAAACCAGATTTCTTTATATAGGGAGTTCATGCGGTTTCCGCACTGCTGCTGGCCGTAGTTTCCCAGCAGACAGTCATCTAAAATTCCTCCTTGAGTGACTTTTAAGTAAGATGGCATCTGTAGCATTTTGTGGCACATTCTGCACAAACTCACCAGGGCATTCCAGGCGGCCTGTGCTTTAGAGCACCCTAGTTGAGGTTTTACAGTCTTTATAAAGGTAAATCATGTAATTAAAAGGGCCATTTTTTAGTGGCTTTGATTCTTACCAAAGAAGGAATCTCCTTTAACTTTTCATTCAGGAGTGTCCCAGATTGATAAATCTGCATTTGTTTACCAGATTCCATTTTGGAAACCTCGTGGAGCCTACACAGAAATCATAGGCATGTCCCCTGCCCTCAAGGAGCTGATAATCAAGTTGGAAAGACAGGATGTAAACGCCAGAGCAAGCCCACAACAGTGTACATAAAACCCGCAGAATGCGAGCAACAAGTTACTGAATGAGGAGAAGGTATCTGGAAACATTCAGTATAAAAACTGATTCAAATAAAACAGTGGGATCAACATATACCTCCACCCTCATCTCTCCTCCCTTCTGAAAACATTTAATGCTTTCTTAAAAAAAAAAAAAAAAAAAAGAGTAAAATCCAGGGACTTGTAGAGAATGGCTGTGAAGGTCACAAGCCATTGAATGTCACCTGGGAGCTGTTTGGTTTTCAGCCATGGGTAAGACGCAGCCTTGAATTTGATAAAAAAAAAAAATGTAAGGAGAAGAAATGAATCTTCTTAAGGAATCTAACACATACTTTGACAACTCAAATCCACGTTCTGAAGAAGAAACGGGAAGGAAGGGCCTGGGAAAAGAGGATTGAGCTACAGACAATCTCTCGGCAGGTGGAGGAAAGATGGAGAAGGGAGACAGAAAGGTGGGGAAGAGGGTAGGGAAAGGAACAAAGGCATCCATGAACCCATTTTCTTGCAGGCCTTCAGAGGGCCTGGCTGGATGGGAAGTTTATGTATCACTGCCTTTTGACAAAATAACTAGAGGGACTCACACCCTCTGTTCCTCCTCTCGTAAATGTTCAGGGGCACCCCAAGAGTCACCAGGGACAGCATCATAGGCACTTGCCCTGAGCCAGTGCCCTGATAATTCTCCAAACTGTTGCCATGAGAATCCTCCCAAGCTTCCTCACTTGTTTGGGGCGTGTCAATAATCTGGCCTAGGCATCTTTCCACCGCTGGACCATTGAGAAAATGGCGGAGCTGAGCTGGGCCAGTTGATTCTGGCTCTCCTTCTCTACCTCTCAGCCGAATCCAGAAAGCAGGAGCTTCATTCAGCTTCAGGTAAGCAGAATTTGCCCAAGGAAGATGGAAATTTAAAATCAAATGTAAGTTCTTAAGTCTGTACAAATCCTAAATCACCAAATACCTTCTAACAACCGACACACTTGGCTTTTCTGTATTCACTGCGGAGGTGAATTCAGAACTTCTAGGTCACAGTCATGCTATACGCTGGTAAGCAAAGGAAGTGTGTTATGAACATTATCCTACATTCTTAAGACGGCTTGTAATGTATCCTTTCTAGACGTTTTCTGCACAAAAAGTCACTGACACTTGCCTATATTGAACGTGAAGGAAACATGCACCGTGGGAATGGTGGTGCTGAGTGGAGAACTTGATACACTCGTAAGCCCTCCGTGTACACACACAGGACAGATGGGCTGAAACCGATATGGCCCCTAGGCATGCAGCAGAAGTGGTATTCATCTTAGTTAATCTACAAATACAATCCCAATACTGTCACCGTGGACAACAGTCACCTAGGCTGGGCGCTAACTCACACTGGATCCCACCTCGCCAGTGTTCCATTGAGGAGTGCCCGGTACCAACAACTTCGTGATGCGAAGACCAACATGGAACTGAACCTAAGGGTGATTTTCAAAACGGGGCAGGGTTTACTGCAAAATCAACTCCCACTAGCTTTCCTACTCTTTGTTAAACTTTATCCTTGCTCTTATTTCCCTTCAGAAAACTTGAGAATAAACAAAGAGCAATCAGAAAGCTTCTCAGGAATTGCTTAAAGAGGCCCTGAAAAACACCAGCACGGGCAAGTTGGACTGTAAGCACCTAGTCCAGGGTCAGTAGGCCTGAGCCGGCCTACACAGTGACCATGGGGTAGAGACCCTTCAAGGGAGTGTAAACCAGCAAATGAAAACCAACATCAACAGAACGCCCATCACTTTAAAAGTAATCACAATCAATTCCAGCCAATGAAGTCCAGGACTCGTCTGTCTTTAAAAACCGAAGGTAAAAAGGAAATGAAGTCAATTACACGAGAAGAGAAGGACATTTTGCTCCGGAGCAGAGACTGGGAGGAAAGGGGACACTCTTCGAAGAAAGCTGAGCCCGTGGTGCGCAGCAGACAAAGTGCAAAAGTGTGTGTGTGTGTGGGGGGGTGGACGCGCCCTTGGCAACAGCTTCACCTTCGTGGAAATGGATTCCCCTTAAAATGTCGCATTTGCAAAGTTACAAGGGGGCTCCTTACCCGAGAAGGTCACCTGTTGACCTTCACCCACACTAGAAAAAACTGACAGGCTTTAAAAAACAAAACAAATAACAAAAAACCAACTGAAATGTGTACATGAAAATTACAAAAAAGATTACCAAACACAGCTAAAGTTCTAAACTTAAAAAAAAATGTTACTTTAAAAAGCAAAGAGAATTGATTTTGATGTTGCTGATTCTCCTGGAGAATGATCTGGCTGACTTTATATGTGTGAACACACTTACCTAGGCTCACCTAGGCCTTATCTCTGTGTGTCTTAAGTGTTTGTGATCAACACTCATTTGTTTTATGCATTTTATGGTGAACATAGAATGAAAGCAGGTTACTGGCTTTTTAAAAAGATTCTCTCAAGGGTCATCTTGAGACACCAACTTTCCCAGAGGGTTTTTAGGGTGTCCCTGCTGCCTCTCAGGATCAGCCTCTTGCACACACCTATGATTCGCTGGCACCCAGAGGCCATCGGCATCCAGGAAAACACCACACTTTCTTCCTCGGCAACACAACTTGCTTTTGTGGCTGCTGGAGCTGCAGAGTCACAGGACTCCAGGGCAGTGATGGAGGGTGGGTGCGGGGCCCCAGCTCACTTAATCGATCCTCTGAAAACCCACCGTACAGACGAGGAAGCCAGAGCCCAGAAGATGTAATGTGCCAGGGGGGCATGATTGGCTGCCAAGCGGGAATGTGATCCCACGAGGTCCAGCCTTGGGACCTCCCACTGCGCGGCCTCGTGAGCTGCTGCTGCTTCTGCGACCATGGGGATGTCTACCTTTCAGGGACACTGGGCTAAACTTCGTCACTATGTGAGCACTCGGGGGGCCTGGCACACAGTAAATGCACACAAGTAAGAACAAGAACAAACCTCTAAAGGTGGAACCTCAAATTTTTCTTTTTCCTACTGTTTTTGTACCGTACTCCTGAGTGGCAATGGAGCCATCTAATCTGGTTCCGTATGACACACTGAAGCCATTTGGTGGATTAATACTCAAATAACGTAAATGCTTATAGAGAGATGTGATTAATACTCATTTGCAACATGTAAATAATCTTTCAGCAAGAGCCAACTAGTGTACCAAGTGCATTTTGGTAAATACAAGTGAAACAAGTTTTCGTGATGGCATGAGTAAAAGTATTTCAATATGGTCTCACATGTCCCTGGAAGCTTGAATCAATTCTCTAGGTACTGAGCAACATTGAGAAGCCAGTGAAAGTGGCTACGATGTACACGAATAAACAGATTCATGTTGGTTCAAACCCTTTTAGAAATTCATGTAGCTTGTGCTCCCCTTCTGCATATGCCAGAGGATCATAAATCCTAAAATAAAGACATCATGCCATGCCTTCTACAAGTGTGCCTATCATGCTGGAAGACTTGGATCTTCTCAAATGGCCCATGCAGACCTGCAGCTACTCCGAGAAAAGCCGAAAGCTTCCCCTTGCACACAGCTCTTGGAGCCAACGTGCTTGACTTGCAGCTCAGCCTCAGAGAAGGCACTTCTCTAGTGCTGCAAAAAGTGGTTTCTGGACCTTTTAGGAGACATACTCACAGATTCTTTTTTTTTCCCCCTTTGGGATACCGTAATGAGTTGCACTAAGAAAAGAAAATACTGGTGATACCAAAACACATCAGGAGTCAATATCCTAAAATTGTCAGTGACCCCAGAACACCATGTTTCTCTTGTCCAAGTGAGCCAGGGTGCATTTTAACGTCTGTGTGTGAGGCAGATTCAAGGGGAGTTCACAGCCTTCCTACGAGGGCTGCCTGGGCACAGACCACATTCCTAGTATGCTCTCACTTAAAATCTGCGGGAAAGGCCAGCAGCAATCTCCCAGTTCTATCTGCCTTCTCCTCAAGACTCCAGCACAGTGCTCCAGATCCCCGGGAGTCGTGAAGCACGGGTTTACCTTCAGGTGATGGTTCTCCACAGGGCCAGAGCCTTCAAGGTCTGTGTGCCGGACGTATTAGGTTACTGAAAGAGAGACGGCTGCTGTGCGTGCCAGTGGTTAGTAAAACTGGAAGCTGTAACATCATCTTTCTCAATTGATTTGAGGAAAGAATGTTCATAAAATATATACTGCTTTTGGTTAGGGACTGATTTCTAAATAAATACACTCAGCAATGGAAATTCTGGAAACAGGGAGAAACAAAGCAGGCATTCAGAAAGGTGTGCTTCTCACCATCTTCTCCTTTTGCAAGCTTTTCAAAGATTGTAAAATCACTTGTGTTAAGTTTATGATTTATGGCTAATTTGACTTCTTTCAGTTATTGAAAGCCAATATTAACTTTTCTGGAATATTCCTGCTCTATCTAACCAACAAATGTGCTTCTCTACCTGGGAAGGCATTTCACCTCGGTGATCAGCAGGCAGACAACAGAGGAAGAAAAAGGAAAGCTTTCCTGTGTCAGATCTCACAGCCCTCTGGGCCCTGACAAAATAGGCAATGCTGGGGATCGGGGCACCGCACAGTGCACCCACAGCCTCCAATGACAAAAAACAGTGCTGATCCGCACAACACAAAGCCAGACAGAGTGGGGCTGTCTTCCCTAATTTGCAATGAACTGAGGTCAACTAGATTTTAATCTCAGCTACAAACTGGGAAGGAGAAAACAGCAAGAAAGGAAACACCACCACTTGGTTAGATCTGCTTTTAACACAAGATTGTATGACCGATTGCTGCACAGGATGCTTCCAGAAGATGAGAAGGCCGAAAATAAGCAGGGGAACACGGTGGGCCCTGATGCTCACATTTATTTCAAACTGAATAGTGCAATCCGGCACAGAGCCAGAGTACACATGTATAAATGTTAAAGTTGCACTATGTTTTCCATTTAGCTGTAATTCTCGAGTGATTTTCAGGATAAAGGTTTGATGAGAAAGTGCATGCACCCAGCGCAGCTCAGACTCGCCTTTCAACAGTCGGCTGAACAGCCAAGAGTGGGCAAGTCGAACCTACCTTCAGCTAGCTCACATTCTCTCTGGTGGCAGGGAACCCAAATATGTGAAATAGCACAGGTGATAGTCCAGTACAAAGCTCTGCTAGAGCAGCAGGTAACCGACACCCCGATAACAGGAAATGTAAGTGCTGTAAGAATTCAGGAGGGGAAAGATTGTCTTGGTAAACTGACAACAGGCTTTTAATAAAGTGGGGGGAAATTTTTGAGTTTTGGCATTTACTGTAATTGTAAAATAATCTACTTAACCTCTTGGAGCCTTAGTTTCAACAAAACGATTATAATCATTATGATACTATAAACACTCTACAGTTATTATAGAAACTAGGACTTGTATGTGAAAGGATTCTATAAGCTATAAGAAGCTATAAAATGACCATGGAGTGTCTAGTGAAAGATAATTTCACCATTCATTTGGGAAGGCAGAAAAGGCGAGAAGGTCAGAAGGGTCACGATCAGCTTTTATTCACATACGTCTTCATTGCTGGAACTTTTCTGGTGCCTATGCATCAGTTCTATAACAAAACCATCCTGAAGCTCTGTAAAGGTGAGCAGAAGTATGCATATCTGGACATCAAAACAGAATGGTAAGCCCCACTACCTGCTCCTGGATGGTCCACAGAAACAAGTCTAAGTCCTAGTTTCAATTTGGGATTTTTTTTTTTTTTTAAGAGAGAGTGAGAGAGGAGAGAGAGAGAGAGAGAGAGAGAGAGAGAGAGAGAGAGAGAGAGAGAGAATTTTTAATATTTTATTTTTTTTTAGTTCTCGGCAGACACAACATCTTTGTTGGTATGTGGTGCTGAGGATCGAACCCGGGCCGCACGCATGCCAGGCGAGCGCGCTACCGCTTCAGCCACATCCCCAGCCCTCAATTTGGGATTTCTAAAGTCACAATAAATTACCAAGTTTGGGAAAGTCAAATGACTGAAAGGGTTTCTTTTCCATTTAAAACAGAGCCAATTTTGTAGCCACCCAAATGACCCATTGGTTCCAACGATCACTCTGATCAATAGCTTTTGAAATTTGCAAACTGAGCAACAGTAGTTCCTCCAGTCTAGTCTTTGTCATGTCTAACTTAGCTTTCTAGGGCCCAACACAGTTCAGGGTCATCAACTGATAACCTCATGGACAAAGGTTCATTCCTCAGGCCAATTCCAATTCCAAGGGCTTTCCATAATGGCACCACAAGCTCCGTAGCCTGAACTTGGTCATGAACTCACATTTCTAACACGAAAGGCAAGTGAGGGTGGGACTCGGGTCCCCTGATTCCATCTGCCTAGTCCTTGATGTGGTGACCAGCATGTGAGTGGACGAGAACAAGTACTTCCTGAGCTCTCTGAAGGAAAGAACTCTAAAACCCTTGGGTCACTTGAAAATCCGAGGAGACGGCGGTATATGCAAAGGGAACCACGGCTGGCCTCTACAGTTGTTCCTAGAGAAAATCACTTAAGGTGCTCCAGGTTTCTCAAAGATAGGTGTAAATTTAAGTCACTTGATTAAAACTTCATAAAAATCTGTATTTGGTGTAGGTAGAACCATCTGAGAGGGTATCAGTGTATGAACGAAGATGAAATTATGGTCTGATCAGAAGCACCTTTCATCTGCCTTATACAAATTTCCAAGGCCTGTTCCATTGACATGAACAGAGGTGGCCAAAGACTGGCTTTCAGTCTCTGCAGCAGAAATGGGGCTACACCTGGGATTCTGGGTTCCTGGCGGACCACTGGCTGGCTCACGGCTCTGTGGTGCATCCGTGTGAGTGAACACGAGGCCCTTTGAGGAGGAGGAAGCTGTATCCACATGCCTTAGGACTGCTGTTCAGTTAGTCACTCAGCACCACTTCCAGGAATATGCGACAGCGACAGGCCGTTGAGTCACACCGGCCTTGCTCAAGCACTGGGAACAGGCAGCGGTTCTTCTCGACTTCCAGGGATGATTCAGTTCTCTGTGAAGGAAACACCTAGAGCTGACCTCTTAGTCCCATCCTAAGCTTCTAGATGATTCATCGTGCCCTCTTTGACCTCCTTCACGAGGTAACCAGGGCGTGCAATCACTTTTCCATACTCGGTGGCGTGGTGGAAAAGAGAAGCCATCCTGTGAAGGGCAACTCTTAGGGCAATTCTCAGTTAAGCATTTTGAAACATTCAACCTAAATCTATAGAAGATGGCTATTTTTCAGCCTCTAAGAAGTATTATAGAAGGCCAGGAGAAATTCATTCCTTTGGTTGTGGCTCTTTAGACACAATGCTATGATTCTCAGTTTGGTCAGTTAGATTAAATTTGGAAACTTCCTAGAAATTTTCTCACATTGTGATCTCTGGAAGATCAATTAATCCAACTCTTGAGTCAACTCCAAGATTCATCAGAGTTCTAGGGCGGGAAAGTTAGAGAACTGTATATTCAGAATCCTCAACAGTATATGTGATTAAAAAAAAATAAACACGGGGGGGGGGGGGGGGGGCGGGGAGAAAAGTAGATGCTCACGGCCTAATATCCTGTAACCTTTGGTCAAGCGGTCCTTGGCAAATTTCAACAGATTCACTTAACTGGGAGATAAGACTGAGCACAGAATACCACGCAAACAAAAGCCACGAGACAGAATCAGGAATTATCAGTGAAAAACAGTGTTATCCCTAACATCGAGGGTCCCCCCGACGCAGCGGGTGAGGAGAGCAGAGTCCATGCATTGTGGAAGCTTGCAATCAAGACTTTTTACGTCTCCCTAGGTAAAGCTATAGCCCAGCACTCAGAGCCAGCCAGCATGGCTGAGGGAGGAGGAAGGCCACATGTGGAACTCATTACTCACGGAGAGGCCATGACAAAGAACATTTCTCCAGACTTTTCATGGGGGCTTCACTTTCAGGAAGTTGCTATAATTACTGCTCAAGTCTAGAGCAGGCTGCAAGCCGCTGACAGATCTAACAGACGAGGAGGAGGAGGAGGGAGAGCGAGAGCGAGGGGGAAAAAAACTTATCTGCCCTTTTTGACGAGTGAAATGCCAGAAAATAAAGTGCCACAGGAAAACTCAAAAAGGTCTCCAAACGAGCTCTGCCTTCCAACGCCCGACTCTCTGTTTACTATTTTATCTACTCTCTATCTTCAAATTACTTCTCTAGCCCGGACCGGACAGTAAATTTGTACTTCTGCTCTTAGCTCACTCTCAGTTGGCCACAGCAGAACTGTACATCTTGACTCTTTTTTTTTTTACAGCTTTTCCATACTGGGGCCCACTTCCTGCCCAGTGGAGGAAAAAAATCTGGCCTGAAGATGAAATGACTGCTTAACGTTACACGAGAACATCTGGTACCATTTTATGCACAGACCCATGTCTGAGAGCAGGCGATTCCAGCGGTCTCTCCAGCGGCACAGCGCATACCCGAACCTCCCCAGGGTGACATCATCCCATATATGGACTCTCCAGCCCAGCCCTCCCCCTTTTCCTGGTCCTAAATTCATTGCCAGTTCCCTAGTCTGCAGCAAATGTGCCACGTCAAGACTGGAAAACACAGCCCTTGAGTGTGTCTCAGTCAGTGCGGCAGGACGCAGGGGGAGCCGAAGGCAGCCCCTGGCGCAGGAAGGGAGGCTCTTCCCGAGGACTGGGAGAGGAGTCTGAGTCCACGGATGGAAGCTTCTGGAGATCCTGCTCCGTCGCCCCAGTGTTCAGACTACCTGTTCAGGACAATGCCGTTGTACAGTAGTCTGCACATTGGTTAGACTGGGCAAGGGACAGCAACGCCACCGACGGCTGGGGACGAAATGGGCTGTTTCCAAGGCGAAGACATGGGTTTGCTCCTTTGTTGAAACTCATATCCAGTGTTTTTCTTCACAGGTTTTGCACACTAGGGACCAAGAATCCCTCGGGGGCTCTGCCGAGAAAGGACCGCTCCAGGGAAGACCAGCGGGTAAGGCCTTGGTGACGGCTCACCTGGTCTGTGACCACGGGGACCTAGGTAGGGATGGCTGGATTTGCGTGGACACGCGAGAGTAACGGGTCTATGTGCGGCCGAGGGCCATGTGTTTGAAAGAACAATGCTGTGTGGTCTATGGCAACTGACTGTATGTTTCTGGTTTTTAAAGTTTGATGATTCAAGTGTTTTCTTAAATTTAAAGGGTTTCCCACTTCAAAATGGAATATGAAAAATCTCCAGACACTTAAAAATGACTGAGACTAGTTTTGAACTGTTGGAATTAAAAATTCAGAGACTTATATACTCTTGTGAGAGCTGTAGGCATGACTTCTAAGACCCCCAGGAGTGAGCGCATTTTTTTGCCCTAAAGAATACTTGCTATTTTCAAAATTCCATATGAAGAGGGCTCTTTTGAATAATTATATAATAAAAATCTCAGGAATAATAATACCTAACAACAAAGGAAGAGCCTGCCAAGTCCTTGCCCAGCACACAATGCGGGGGGGACTCTGCCGAGATGCGGGCCAGCCCACAACCCACTGAGTCAGCCTCGAGTGGCTCCGGGCCTAGAAACCTCTGTCTTGAGATAGCCCAGTTTATGCCTCTGTATTACATTTTTTCAAATCCAAGAGTGGTTGATAGCTGCTACTCAGCTGAGCCCTCTTGCCTGTATTTTACAAGGCTCTCCTTCTTCCAGCGTTTAAAACGATAAGGCACTTTGTCTAGAAACCCGCTGATAAAAAAGGAATTTGTAAACGAAGGCACAAGTTTTCCTTGGTCAGTTTCCAGATGTCCTGGAGGTGACGGAGGGTGGGCGGGGGGCAGGAAGACAGCCCTCAAGCTGAATGAAACCCTAATAGAGAAAATAATGGTCAAGACCCAGTTGCAGTGCACTCTGTGCTGGCTTCAGCCGTGGGTCCCTTAGAGAAAGTTCTGGAAAAACCTAACTGCCTCACCCCTAACTGCCTCACCCCCCACTTATTTCTCCCTGAAAACCAGTGTGTACAATGGAAATGTCTCCTCTTCTGTCCGTCTCTAGGCTGGCTGTAATCTCTTCCTTAAAGTTACAGTGGCTCCTGAACAAATCCTTCTTTAAGTTCACACATTTTGCAACAATTCTAAAATTGACACAAGTTTCCTCTTTTGTAAAACACTTTATTACAAAAGGTTCCCCAAGTGTCTCTTTGTCAAAACAATTTATTTTAAAAATTATCTTCTGACCATCCCTAAACTGGTGTAAGGAACCTCTAAAATGTTTCAATCTGTTCCTAATTTTTCATTAAAACGCTAATAGCAAGGAGAAACTGAGCTACTTTTCACTTAGTTGATACAGTGAACTCATCCTTTCATTTTCCATTGTGACTTGAAGATTTCCATAGCAATTACTTTTAAAATCTACAGGTTTTTTTTTTTAAACATAGAAAAACCAAAATGATTTATGGGATCATACGTTTTAAGAAATGTTATTTTTACTAGCTGATAAAAATCATTAAAGAGGGAAAAACTACAAGCTGCAAATGGCAATGTTTAAGAATTCTCAAATTTTGTAACTTTTTTTTTTGCTGTATAAGTGATTGAATTTCATCATTTGCCTTCATTTAATGTATATTTAATTTAAATGTCGTTCTTCATATGAAATGGCTTTTTTTGTATCAAAGAAACTAACTCCCAATAGTATATCACCTATTTTCTCCCTGGGGATGACTTTTAGCCTGGAGATGGAAGGACATAATGGTGTCCTTGGCCTAAGTCCAGGGGTAAAACATAAGGACTGCTTTGTAAAGGGTAACAGAGGAGTCCCTGCACGTGCTCAGCAGAGTCTTAATGGCAAACTTTGAACAAATGAAAAGAAATTGAACTTAATTTCAAATTGCACAAGTTAAATTTAAAAGTCCAAGGTCGCTTTTCACACAAGATGGCAGTCTGCTCGCGGGCTCTGTGCCAACACCTACATACACACACCACCCGACGCAGCTGCTCCTATTCCAGGGTAATTAGAGTGATGCTTAACTTTATTGTGATATTACTTTATAAGGAGATATACAAATATTTTAGGGATCATGGAATCTATTCCAGAGGAAACAAACCAACAGTGAGCATCTTCAACGCCATCTGCCCTGGGCTGTCTTGGTAAGTATTAAAACTGCACACGGTACATGCTCACAGAGGGGAAAATGCTTGGAGGGTCTGTCCAAACTGTGGTTCACAGAAATTTCATAGCTATTTTCCATTTTGGAGTGTGGGTGATTGATAAACTAGTCTAGGTGCTGGGTTGAAATAATTTTTTCAGCCATCTAAGAGAAAGGAAATCCAGCCTGAGCTTCAACACCACCACTCTGCAATTAATTTGGAAGAGGATCACCATCACGTAAAATAGTCTACTAAAATTGTTAAACCTGCTTTTCTTAAGCCATAGATCTCAAAATCAAAGCAAGTTTGTTTAGAGTGGGACCACGTTTCACACTGATGGCTTTCCTGCAATTAGTCAATAGGCTTAATATCCTTCCTGCCTGGCGTGGCGGCGCTTTCACCCCAGACAACATGTTTATGTTTTTAAAAGACCAAAATATACTATCTGCCCCCACATCTCGCCTGCAGACCACCCAGGCACTTCACTCTGTGGGAAAGAGGTTAGGCATAAAAATCCTAATGAAAGAAGTTACCCCCACACACACACACCCAGCCTTTTGTTGAAATCTTAAGCTGTTATAGGAAATGAAAAGAAAGTACAACTTGGTAAAATAAAAAAAGTCATTCATCCAAAAACGTCCCTGCCCACTAAAGATAAGCCAACGTTTTCAATGACTCCATAAGGGATCTGCGTGTTGTTTTTTTTTTTTTTTTTAAACAAAAACCTCATTTTACTCTAAGGGGAAAACAGCCCACCCATCATAATAATGTCCAAATAATAACTCAAAGACCATCACTCAGAAATCCCAGCTTAAAATAACTGGAAGGTCAGACTTTAACCTGAGACAGGAAATTCCCGAGTTGAGACGGAGGCTTTTGTACTTTGGTGTCCTGCGAGTTACGTAGATATAAATGATTAACTCTTTTTCAAAGGTCTCTTATTTAGAATTTTTATCAGTTTTAATAAATAGGGATAATGAAATACATTAAGAAACATAGTTCAATTTTCATTTTCAATTTTCTGACTTCTTGGGATGACCAGTGTACTGGAGTTACTTTGGCTTATCTTTATTGCATAAGACTTAGAAGATAATTCTTTTCTTGCATCTTTTTCTTAAGAAATGAGAGACAAAAAGGAAATAAAGTGAAATGGTCATACAAATAATTACACGGCCTGCTAATAATGTGATAACTCTTTTATATTTTGGCTAGGATTTTAGGTAATAATAATCCAATATATACCCTTATAGTTTGAGAAACAGGAAAAAACATCTTACTTTTTTTTCCCTTAGTTTTCATATTTTTAACAAGTTTTGGGGTAGGTTCAACGTAATTATGAAATATGCATATGCCACACCTGCTCTAGGACTGTTTTAAAATCTATCGGAAACATAAATTGTCTAAAAGCCTTATGAGAAGTCATTTTTCTCATTTTTTAGCACGATGTTTTCCACCTGAAAAAAAAAAAGTTATGATATTTCGAACTAAAATAATTTAGATATCTTGGTTTAATAAAACTATTTCTCATTGAAGGATAACATATAATCTCACAAATATTTCTTTTTGTTTTTTCAGGTTGCATGCATCATTCCTTTAATTGAGCAGAGTAAACTGGATCAAATTATTTATGGGAGAGAGGGAAAGCTATACAGAATTAGAGTAATTTTTAATTTATACCAGGATATCCTTTGTGAGTGAATCACTCTATAATTACTTTCTGTTGCACTGAAAGAAAGTAACAACAACAAAATGATACTTTAAGGTACTCATTTTTTTGCATACTCTAACCTTATATATTTAAATAGCAGCTAAGTTTATTGATGTTTTTGATTCTGTCAAGACAAAAAAAAATATTCTTCTGATCAGCAGTGATGGCCAGAAACAGAATCAAACACTGATTTCTTAAAATTAAGCAAATGCAGAGGAAATTGCACTCATCAGTTCTTTGTTAAAACTTTAGTCACTACGTAAAAATGTAGAATTGTTAAAAGTGTCGGTTTTTTTTTTTCAGTCTCTGAAAAGTATTTTGCTCCCCATAAAATTTGTTTGCTATTTTCTCAGAATTTTAAAATTAAAGGTAAATAACAAACTATTTGTTTTCTTTAAAATTCTTTGAAAAATATCCTAACTATATACTCCTTGGACAATAATGTAGCTTTTGTTGTTGTTGTTGCTGTTGTTTTTAAATCTCTTATTGGAATTTTTACTGTCTGGATATTTTGCTTTTCAAAGGGGATGGAAGTTATTACTTATGTGAATTGATAATCTGTGTTAAAAGAGCTAGAATTATTTTCAACTTGCCAGAATTATATTTTATATCTACATATTTAACACCATTAATTCTTTCTTATACAAATTACAAAGAAAATTTCCAAAGGGTCTGGTTTTAATTTTTGGAAATGAAACGAATTTTCCTTTCCTGTGTTTAAGGTGCTATTTGTAACTATACTGCACAGTGTGAGCTGCACTGTGGGTAAAGCTCTCCAGTTTGCACCTTTGATTCGTGGCATGACCCTGGAGTTAATTAAGAGGTGCATAACTTAATCCCACAACTGCCTTTCATTTAGCTTTCACAACCATACTTAGAAAGTTTGCATTTAAAAGGAAAATGAGAAATTTAAATAAATTCCTGTTGTTTACTATGGTATTGGTAAAAAAATATATTCCCTTGAAAAAGCCCACTATCAAAGCATCAGATACCAAAGTGCATTGGTTGGGCTGCCAAATACATTAGGCTCATGAATTATTTTGAGAATGGCTGCTGTTACCCTGTAGATGACAATTTTCTTTTTCACAGGCAAGGTTATGGTACTTATCTACTACAAGAAACATGTATAAACATGGTCTTTATCTTTAACTGCAGCATTAAAATATGCAAAGTTTTCGTGAAGAGGAAAAACATCTGGTTCAATTACTCTGAACTCTGACTGCATTTGGGCCAGTTATAATAGGAATTGGATTTAAGAATAAACCTTGTGTTTAATCTTTTCTTCCTCCTCCTTAAAAATTTTAATGTGAGTTTTCTGTTACACCAATTATTTATGTTAGCACATTTGGAACAAATGTATATAAGTGTACTTTCTGAATAAAGTCAAAAGTCTAACTTGTTTTTAGTTCCATAATGTTTTAATGTTTAATTCTATTGTGTGTTTTTCTCCCTCTCCCCTTACCCTCCCAAATCACCCAATCTGGAAAACAGGCTGATTGTGTCTGTCCATGAGCAAAGGACACCTGAAGGAACCAAGGGCCTGGCTGGACAGAGTTGTCACGTGTCTGCCTGTCTACACTTGCTGTGCAGAACATCCGCTCACCTGTACAGCAGGCACAGACAGGCAGTCACATGACAACCCAGCCTGAGTGACCACCAGCCATTGAGACCAAGCAGCCCTCACACCATAGCATCTACACCAAGAGCTGCAACCAAAATGAGGGGCTCGGGCCTGGGGTTTTAATCTGTTGGCTTAATACTTAACTCGTATGTATTATATTATTATTATTATTATTTTATTTTGATTCATATATTAAAACACACCAAAAGTAAAGCAAGTCGTGCCTATGAAATATAATAAAACCCATTTCTGAAAATGTTCCTGTGATTTCTATAGTTCTGTTTTCCTAACTGTTGTCAGTAAATCACCACCCTTGACACTTATTGTACGTATCTTTGCAGCATCCCATAATCCGCATAAGAAATCCATATATCAGAACAATATAACTTCAGTCTGATGTTTGACAAAGAATAAATTATTCCAATACTGCTAAACCCATAAACAAAGAATCGTTTTCATTTTCCATATCATGACTTTTTCTTCAAGGGGGGGGGCTGGGGCATGAAGAGTAAGGAGAAAAAAGGAAAAAAAGATAATATTCCAGAGGATCCAGTATTCTGAATTAAGAGACTGCCACTCTGGTCTGCGAAAGGACGGTGACAAAAAAATTTTCCAACATAATTTTCAAATTCATTAAAATAATTGCTTCTCCTCTTGATAGATGGAATGTCAAAATTGGAACTTCAATATTTGCAAGTATCGCAACGCACATAGATTTACTACTGTGTCATGTTTAGCTAAGAAGCGGCTCACACTACATTCCCGGAGTAGAATTTATGGGCAGTGCATGCACTTGGAACACAAGCTTTCTATTCACTGTAAACACTCACTCCCTTGAGATCTTTGGGAAATTCAATATTTTCATAAGCACAAGGGACGAAGGCACATCGGTGCTTCCTCATATCTTTTGAGGAGATATCCAACTTCCATTTATGCACTGTTCACTGGAGTGAAACAGCAGGGCAGGTTTTTGTATAGGAATATTTCTAACACTTCAGGGCAAATGGTGGGAAGATGGGTAAAATCAGAAATTTGTCAGCTTGGATTTGGTTCATCAAAATGTTTTAGCTTTCGGTATTTAAAATCAATTTTAATCTTTTAAGCTTAAATAGATCATGAGGCTACCCCAAATTGTCTATTTTTTAAAATGTAATGATCAAACATTTTAAGTGTATGTTTTAAAAACTATTTTCCATTCAAATATTTTATTTTTAAAGTGAAAAGATTTAGTATGAAGGGTAAAGGCCTCATAAGGTTCCAAAATTTCTGAACGTGTGATATTTAAATCAAACCTGACAATATGTTTTTTTTTAGGGAAAAAAAAATTTAAACCCTGAGTGATGGGCAAGACTGTGATGTAAAAATAGGATTAAAGCTAATGTCTTGCATTTAAACAATCTGCAGTTACAGAAATACACCATCTGCTAAAATCCACTTGTGCTTCTCCAAGACTCATTGGCAAGGCAGGGTTTTACCTTAAATAAAATGCCCATGACTGGCCGACAAAATATGAAACAATCCTTCACAAAATGTAAGATATAAACAGAAATGTAAAAATGCCCCAAGAATTATTTACACAATTTCACCTGATTTTTAAATGCTTTACTCAACCTACAGCAAACACTGCCTACAGAAGTTCACATGCACAGTCATTCCATGGTGCCCTGAGAGGCAGCCCAGGACAGAGCTGTCGGGTGACACAATAACCCATGCAGAACCTTAGAAGCCTGCTGCAGACCACCACAATCCCGGGAGGGGTGGGGAAGAGATTTATTCCAAAGTGAAGCACTCATCAAGCATTTCCTTTTGTAAAACATGAAGTTAATAACTTTTTGAAAAACTTTTTTTTTAAACTTACATCTCAAAAAAATCTTAAAATAATGTTTCATATGCATTTTAAATTAAAGCACATTTAATTTTTTTACTCTTCTGGGAAAGGGTAATATAAAAGGTAATAGGGTCCTTCCAGTCTAAACTTTTGAACAAAACAAACAATGCATATAGAGGAGTGGGTTTGGATCTAAACACATTTTTAAAAATATTTTTAGTTGTACATAGACACAAAACCTTTATTTATCTTTATGTGGTGCTGAGGATCGAACCCAGGGCCTCACATATACTAGGCAAGCATCTACCACTGAGATACACCCCCAGCCCCCTGAATGCATATTTAATAAAGCTGAAATAGCATTGGCCATTATAGTTTATTAAATAATACTTTTTTTTCAAAATTGCAAATCTTTGGATAATTCCAGAATGTAGAAATGTTTGCATGAAATAATCCGGCATTAAAAAGCATAAGATAAGATCATTCGTGAAAAAAGACACAACTATGAAGATGAAGAATTTTAAGTAATATAAATGAATTAAGTTCGGTATTTATTTGGATTTTTTTTTTTTTTAACTATCCAAGTTTGGGCTAAGTAAAACATCTCAAGGAATGGGAGCAGTGTTCACAGGCTGGATGCTGACCTCCTGCCTCACAGAGGGCACAGGCCTAGTGGAACGCAGGCACCACCTTGAGAGCCTCAGATGCAGAGGGCAGAACCACATCGACATGTCTTGTCCTCAAAATCCGGACCTTCCAGGCATATGGCTGCCACTATGTTTCCTGTCACTGAAGCAACATTTGTCATCTGTTACAGCCACACAATAAAAACAATACTAAATAAATATCCCTATAAGGGAATTATATAATCTCCTTATCGAGCCATCCAAACAGTTCAACCCACAAAAATGAGGCCTGTAATTTCTTATGAGTCCAAAGAATGTCTAATTTTGATGGAGATTTTGGATTTTCTTCAAAAATGTACGGTTTAGTACATTTCCATGGGAATTTGGTCCTTTCCACTTTCTGAGGAGTGGTCCAGGATGATTTTAAACTTTACATTGGGCTTGAGAAACAGAATATTGACTGAGTGCCTTTACTATGAAAAAATTAGTAGTTCCTTCTCTTCAGACATTTTAACTGGCACAATTTACACACACACACACACACACACACACACACACACACATATATTTTATTCATTTCTCATTGATGTTAAAAATTTAGAGCCAGGTGTGGTGGTGCATGCCTGTAATCCTATTGGCTCAAGAGGCTGAGGCAGAAGGTTTGCAAGTTCAAAGCCAGCCTCAGCAACTTAGCCAGGCCCTAAGCAACTTGGCAAGATCCCGTCTCAAAATAAAATATAAAAAGGGCTGGAGATATGGCTCATTGGTCAAGCACCCCCTAGGTTCAATCCTTGGTTAAAAAAAAAAAATTAAAGTTCTTTTTTCCTCGAATCAAAGCAGATTATTCCCCTAAAATTTACATTTCAGACTTAGTTTTAAAGAAAGGCCATCACTTTGTTCAAATTTTTATGTTAAAATATTAATGTAAATCATCTAGACCAAAGATTCTTTTGAAATGACAGGCTCTATTTTATTCCGATGCCTTGCCTTTTTCTAAATTCTCCCCAAGAACTGTGCAACATATATTTATGTGGGAAAATAACACTGAAAAATTGATTTTTTGTTTAAAGGATCTTCAATCCAGGAAGTCATGTTTCTGAGTCAGAGAAGAAGAAGAAAATTCATGAACCTTCTGTGATGAAAATTAACACAATTCCAAGACAACCTACTCTAATGGTGATTCTACCCAGCAGTGTGATAATTCAGTCAGGCACCTGCTAACCCACAAGGGGATGAATGCTGCGCCTGTCCACCCACTTGCTCCACCTTACCTCCACTAGTCAGGATTCACGCAGCACCTCCTCCCAGCACTGCAGCCACTGGTGGGCCAGGTGCACAGAACAAGTGCTCCTGAGCCCCTGAGGCTTGCTGACTGTGCATGGGAGGGGGGTCCTGAAGAATCCCTTGGCTCCGCCCACTTCAGTCAATGTCACTGGACTGGCCCCTCCCAAGCCACCATGGCTTATTACCAGTAGGCCTGGCAACAGCTCCCATCCAGATTTGCCCTCTTCAGACAGTCCCCCAAGAGACAACCCAGGGAGTCTATAAAACTTCAAGTCTGATCATGAGACTCTTGCAGTTGGAAAGTGGAACAGCTCCTTGTCACTCTTAGAATTAAAGCCCTTCTTATCCAGGCCCTGCCTCTCTGCTGCAGTCCCTCTGGGTTGAATCCAGGTCACCAGGCTCACTCCTGTCACGAGACATGAGCACAAACATTCTCTGACCACTCATCCTGTGACCCCCACCCCAGACACTCTCTGGCTTTATTTTATCCATAGCCTGTAATCAGCCTCTGGTAGGTTTTACTGACTTTTGTGCTTTCTCTAGTGGAAAACATTGCTCAGAAGGGCAGGTACATGAAATCCTTACTACTCATTTTATCTTGGGGGAGGATAGTGCTGCTACACAGAAAATAATTATTGGGAAACCTTCAGGCAATTAAGAGCACAGCACTGGCACACAGCAGCTGGCCAAGTTGCTCATTCTCTTTGAATTTCTAGAATGGAGAGTGTCAATAAAGGGCTACCTTAGGTCAGTGCCTATTCAACTATAAATACTCAATACTTGTGAACCGTCATGGTGACAGCCATCGTCATCAGGATCATCAGTTTGGAAGCTGGCCTTCATTAGCTGTAAGAGGTGGAAGGGTGGGGGAAATGCTATTGCCACTCGGCTTCCTGCCCCCTGGAAGGCCGTTTGGCTTGGTTGGACATTCTGATCTGCTGGGAGCCTGCAGTGAATGCTGGACTAGATATCGACAGGGGAGCTGATTTTACCTGTATTCACAAAAGGAGCACCTCGAGTGTGGGACATTCCAGGTTGACAGCACTGAGGGAGAGATGGGCAGTGGAGAGAGAAACAGAAACAAGGCTAAAAGCTGCCAGTAACACCCTGACTGCCCCCCCCCCCCGGGCTAAAAACTGCCATGCAGAGGGACATCTGTTTTAGTTGAGGTCATCTGCATTGCTGTACTTCATCCCCAACTCCTTGGTAAAGTAGCACCAATGATCTCAGGTTGTTATTTGATAGACATCGAAGAGCTAAGTAAGTACCACCTGCCTCAGATCATAAAGGAGACCTATGGACACAAGGCTGCATGTCCAAGCTCTGTCCTCACCCCACCCTGCAGGCCCTCAGGGTACACACCCTGGCACCGTGAGCTGGGGAAGATGAACCAGAAAGAGGCCACGCAACCCCTGGAAATGGGCTCGGGGCCATTCGGGCAGGAATTTCCCAGGTCTGGGTTTTGCCACATGAACTAGATAGGAGTACAACAAGGCTTTGACGTATCCTTTCAGCTATTGCTACCCAACTGTCTAACCCTGAGAAAGATGGTGTACTTCTTTGTGTTATGGAAAGCTCCAATCTTGTAGTAATGTTAAGATAACAAAAAACAGTCAAGTAGATAGATGAACGATGGTTACTCTAAGTACACTGCATGGGGAAGACAACACGTGAAGACTTACCATCACCTGGGACGTGGGCAGCAACCTTTCTATGAAGGCCATCTATCACTAAAATGACAAGTAAGTTATTGTGTTGTAGAGTACTGATTCAAAGTGTCCAGTTCACAGATTCAGAGGGTGGAGGTGGGGGTTGACGCATCCATCCAAAATTCAAGAATAGGGCAGATAGATCCAGTTCCAATGGGAAGAGATCAGAAAAATGCAGCAGTCTTACTGCTACAGTCGTGCCAGCTGTAACTTAAAATCATTACACCAGCTGCCAGCTTAGGAACAAACGGTGAAGACACAGGAGACGAAGGCAGGAGGGGAGGCAGCAGGGAAGGTCTCGATGGAAACGTGGGAACTGAGCTCCCTCCTGTTATGTGAACCTCACGGCTCTCTAGTAAGAAAATCCAGATCCCATGCATCGTATCTCACAACATGACATGACACAACATGGAAACTGGAAGATACTTGAGTGCAAGAATGACATTACATGGGAGAGGAGTGAGATGCTACTTTCAACGGCAGGAATAAACATACCAGTGTGATGCTGCGACCGTGTAGGTATGAGGTGCCCCCAGAAGCTCATGTGCAAGAATGTCCAGAGGTGAAATGATTAGGTTATGAGAGCCTTAATCTGATCGATGGATTAGTCCACCAATTACTGATTAACTGGGTGACAGCTGTAGGCAGCAGGGTGTGGCTGGAGGAGGTAGGTGGGGTGGGGGGTGGAGGCTGCCTTTGGGATTTACATTTGCCCTGGTTAGCAGAGCTCCCTCTGCTTCCTATTGGCCGTGTCCTCCTGCCGTGGTGGTCTGTCTCACCTCGGGCCCGGAGCCACGCAGTCAATGGGCCATGAACTGAGCCTTTGAAACCCTGAGCCAAAAAACAAAATTTCCTCCTCTACATTGTTTTTTTGGTCAGGTCTTTTGGTCACAGCAACACAAAAGCAAACTAAAACAGATGCCAAGAGCACTCATTAACACACGATTTCTCCGAGTCCTACACAGCCCCTTTGAGATGCTCTGCTGAGCAATGGTCAGGGACAGTGAAAAGACTGAGGTGAAGGGAAGTGACCCAGCACTGGCAGCTCCTCACAGTAAACCCACATCCACCAGCACCTCCCCTCTCCACGGCACTGGGCGTGTGGTCTACAGGGCCTTGTGTTCAGCTGATGTCATCCTGGAAAACTATATGAGCCATTGTTTCTTAATCACAAATGTATTTCTTAAGTCATTTATTACGAACCTGTCATAAGTTAAATCAAACCATATACATTTGTGTGATATGCTAGTTATTGAGCAGCCATGTAGATTTCAATGTAAAGCTACCAGTCTAATTACATAAGACTGCCTGTCCTCAACCGCCACCCGGCCCAGTCACCTTCTGAAATCAGTGACATAAAAATTCAAACCTAAGGGGCCGGGGATGTGGCTCAAGCGGTAGCGCGCTCGCCTGGCATGCGTGCGGCCCGGGTTCGATCCTCAGCACCCATATAAACAAAGATGTTGTGTCCGCCAAAAACTAAAAAAATAAATATTAAAAAATTCTCTCTCTCTCACAAAAAAAAAAATTCAAACCTAAGGTTCTGAATACAAATTTTCTTTTCACATTTATGTAGAATTTGAGTTCCTTGACTGGAGAAACTTAGTGGAAATTGACGAATCGTACAATATTTTCTCAATTCACTATTGCACACAGAGCCTTCGGAAATGGAAAGAACCATAAAACACGAGACTCTTCCTCTAAGAACTGACAGAAGTACCTTCAAATATTTTCAAAAGACCCCAAGCTAAGATGGGAAGGGCTTTAATTTGGAAAGGCAGGCCCTTTATAGCCAAATGAAACTGAGATGACCTCACCTTTATGTGGCTTTGCTATCAGACAGTATTCTTCAATGTTTGCATGCTACATTACAAAACCAGAACTTCCTGGGTCAGACCAGAGCTTTCAAAATTTCCAAAACAGTTCAATTCTCATTCATGCCCTCCGTAAATTTACCTGTGTCACTTTAGATCACTTTAGTGGTTCTGTAATATTAACACACCATTTTCCTCCTTTATTAGTAAGTCACAGGATCAGAATTATTAACATCTTAAAGTAAGCCAAAACACAAGTACCATAATTTATCCTTTTACAGAGATATTGAATTCCCAGAGAACAAAATGTGTATAAACAGTGATCAGGAACTCACTTAGAGACTAGTGAAGTGAACGTTTTCAAAATTTCTTCATTTGAGACAGATGTCAAAGCACCAGTTCCAAAAACTTTACCAACTCTGCGTTGGTGCTGGCTTCACTCTTAAGATATTTCTTGGCTTAGGTCTTTCCAACGCATTATAATGAAAACTGCGTTCACGTATGTACCAGTACCTTGAAAGTATCATAAAGAAGGAAGTTTCCAATCCTGACGCCTGACCACGTCTCTTCACGTGAGCAAGATATCACAGCACCAAAGAAATAAACAGGAAAAGAAATCTGAGGAAAACACTGCAGAATTAAAATTCTATGCAGGGAAAACTGTGTGTCTTTACATAAACATTCCAAGCTAAGTCTCACTGACAGAGAACCACTGTGGCTGGAAACTGCATATATCACAGTCGCGATTAGTTTAAATTAGAAATGCTTGAGTAGGAAGACCCTGTCCCTCTGGTTATCTCTGGCTTACCTCGTCATCTTTGTACCACGACAAGCTCTCGGCAGTGAGCACGAACCAGTAACCCTTGGAGCCTCCTTTCATGATGCCAATGTTGCTGATGGTGAGCCAGCCCTTCCGGATCACCTGCAAAAGGAAGACACCAGCACAGGTGCTCAGTAAGACACAAGCCAATGGAGGTCGGACTCAGTGAAGTTAGAAACGAGATAGAAAGGGCAGTAAGACAGCACCGCTCTCCCAAAGCTCAACTTCTATTTAACCCTTCAAGAGAGTTCGTCTTCCAAATGCGCAGATGACCGGAAGGAAATCTCTTTCACTAATGGATAAAAATCTCAGACTCATATGGATGGCGGGAACAGAGTGACTGAGACACACAGGAATGGAATTGAGGCCGCCTAGCAGACTGGTGCCAGGCCTGCTCACGGCTGCTGCAGTCTAAACCGCGTGGCCGCCCGGCTGAGTGACCGACTCTCGTGCCCACCGCCCCTCTCCCCTGCAGCCTACTGCTCCATTTGGCCGCCTGGTTTGCGGCTCATTAGGATTCACAGCAGAGGCTGGCAGCAAGTGGTGAGAAGCAGAAACACACGCCAACCAATTAGCCCCTTGTTAACAGCCTGGAATCGCCTGAGTGAAGGAGAAAGCTGAAATTATAAACTACAATGAAAAGTGGGGTTTTTTAAAAAGGCCTTGGCTTATTCATTGAGTTCTAGTTATTCACCAGGCACAAAACATGGGGCATCTTCACAATAATTTTTAAATAGATTTCCAACTTTAAAACATTAGCAACCTGGACTACCCATTTGACAAAAAGCACAAGTGGCGTTTAAAGGAAATGCATTTTTTCCCCTCACAGTGGTTGAGAATGAAATCGTTTTCCACATGGCATAGTATGCGGACCTCTGCGAGGTGATTTTACTGCCAGAGAACCAGAAATGCAATTCTGCATGGAACTGTATGTTGTCGTTCTAAATGTGAGTAGCTATCCTCTGCCCAAATCCTTCAATATCCTAGAGATCCTGAAACACCAAAAATGACTTACTGAATGTCAGTCAGTTCCTAAAGAAGATGAAATGCTCTCATAATCAGACTTCATTGTTATATTGCTCTGAGGTTTCCTAGTGGGGGACGAAGGCCAATCCTGGGGGAAATCTTGGAGTTGGCCAAGGCTCTCCTGCTGATCTTCCACATCCGCCACGTTCCCAGGCTGCCACCCACAACTGGCTGTGCCAGCTTCTCCTGGTTGCCTGTCCTCCTCTCTAGAGCTCCATTGCTTTCAAAGACCCCAAAGGACATCCTTCTCAGGTCCAGACTAAGGAAGCTTCCTCTGTTGATGAGAATCGCCCCTTCTCACTCTCTACGGTGGGAAGAATGAAGCGGTACATCTCAGGGATACATCTCAAGTGACCTCTCTCCCTAGTCACAGGCGTGCTTTCCATAAGTGCAGATCCCTGGACCACGACCACTCTGAATGGACCAGGATACATACACACGAAACCTAGGGGACTCCGACTCCTGCCAGAGTGTGAAGACCACCGACCACATGTGTGTGTCCGTTCCCTTCGGGCGACTGGCCATCTCTGCATTTCCAGCAGGAAGGAGAGAGTTCAGTTATTTCACACCAGTTCGTCACCACGCTGCCAGGGCTCCTTGCCATGTGTTCGTCACAGTGCCACTGGAGGGGACTGACTATTCCCCAGGCATCTTGCGCTTTCTCCACCACCGTTTCGCCTGCTCTAGCACACGTGGGCTCCATCCAGAGGAGCCTGAGGTTCAGCCCAATAAACATTCCCTCAGTGCCTGCCACCTGTCGTGGTGAGGAGAGTGTGACGATGTCGCCGTGCATGCTCTCAGAATACCGTACAGCTGGGGGGAGGCAGGAAGTAACTCAATGCAGTTGTACAGGAGGAGCCAAGGGCAAGGAGGGCACCCCAGCCCCTGGGAAGTGGCCACAGGCCTGCCTCGAGGAGGTGGTGCCCCGGAAGGGCAGGAGGGTTCGTCAGGGAAGGAGTTTGCCTATTTGTTTTCCCTAGAGAGGGACAAACAAGGACAAAACATGAAGGAGCCACCTAGTGCAGAGAAGGAGGAGGGATGAAGAAGACGGGCAGACCCCGAAAGTGAGACCTGAAAGCCACCGACCTCACCCCTGGGAAGTACCACACCAGATTTCAGGTAGCTGAACACTGAGCTTCACCCACACACAGCACGTGAGCGACAGCCACTGTGCGAGAGGTTAAAAAGAAAGGAGGCTACAGCAGACACAGTCCACGGGACTTGGGACAGGACGATGGGGGGCGTGAAGGAGAAGACCTAGAACAAGCCGGGAGGCCTCTGTCCACGAGCCACCCACGCTTGGTCACTGAGCCCTATGACCGGTGTCAAGTGAGATGTGTGACGGCAAAATGCACACTGAATACTGAAATTGAATACAAAATATTTTAAATATCTGGTTCATTTTTTTTAAATGATTTTTTTTTATTAGAGAGAGTGAGAGAGGGGAGAGAGAGAGAGAGAGAATTTCTAATATTTATTTTTTAGTTCTCGGCGGACACAACATCTTTGTTGGTATGTGGTGCTGAGGATCGAACCCGGGCCGCACGCATGCGAGGCGAGCGCGCTACCGCTTGAGCCACATCCCCAGCCCATTTTTTTTTTTTTTTAAAGCTGGTTCATTTTTTAATGTGGCTACCAGAAAAATTTAAATTACATATGTGGACCACATTTCATTTTTATTGGACAGTGTGGTGTTTCAGAATGATTCTGAGACTATTGAGGCTACTCTTTTCTAGAACCAACCACTCTAAAGCTCAGAAGGAACAGAGGAGGAGGACCCCATTTTAGAAACCACGAGTGTGGGTGAAGAACTCACTCAGGCCATGCTGGATTTGAGGTACTTTGAGGAAACACCTCTAGCGGGGCCTGACCTCTGACGCAAATCAGGGAGGTTAGGACTGGAGATGCAGGCATCAGGGGCAATTAAGATTCTCAGCAAAACAGCAGAGGTGCATGCTGAAGAGCTCTTGAGAGACTGAAAACGAGAAGTCAGAAATGAGAGCAGCAAGGCACTCAAACAGAACCCCCTGGGAGGTGTAAGTGCCCATCGCCCTCAAGTTGACAGACCGATTTTGGTGGTTTTAAATGTGAATACAAACTTGACATACTTTATGCTTCTCTGTGAGGGGATCCTGTAGCCAATACCACTGTTTTACATTATTTTCAAATTTTATTTAGCCTTTCCCCCTCTATCCCCTTACTTTCCTTTGTTTTCTTTTTATTAATCTCCTCCGGGTTCTGACCATCCTTGCTCATGGTCTGTCTTTCCCTCTCATTCCACTGTTTTACCTCGATTTCATGGTTTCTCTCGGTCTCAATTCCTCAGTGAAAAAGTACGTCAGGAATCGTTTTGCCTAATTCCTACTCTGAGCCAATTGTCATCGGGGAAAACTGTGGAACGGGCTTTCTCTATTGAAAAAGGATCAGAGCTTCTTCAGCTTTCCGTGACAGCATCTTGACCACTGGCTGTGGTCAGTGCCGCACACATTTCCGTGGACGCCCTTGAGGACACAGGACAAGTGCACCCTCAACGTGGAGCCGTGATCCTGGTCTTTTCCTCTCAAGCGAGACTCACAAGAGATCCATCAGGTCCTAAGGATGATCATGAACCCACTCTAATTCTTCATGTAAATCCTTTGTGTATATATATATATATATTTTTTTTTTTCTTTTTCAGTGCTGAAGACCAGACCCAGGGCCTTGCACATGGGGGAAATGAACCAACACATGTTCTAGTTATTTTTCTCTGCACTGTGAGAAAGTAGGCTTCTCAGGGTCTGTGAAACCTGTATGTTAAGGGCAAACAGACTCCAGCATCTGGCCAGAGCACTGCTTTGTACAATTAACACATAGATAAGGGATAAAATTATTGAAGAAAAAAACTTACATTTGGAAAAAATCCAATGTGGTCGAGGCCTTGAACTTTGTTTGTAAGCAAGGAGTTTTGACCTTGGCCTTGCTTACAGTAGACCATGCACATTTTTTTTTTTTCAGCCATGCAGCTGGCTTTTAATTGTTGCAGCCTGAGAAGAGGATGAAAACCAGAGGCCCGTTCTGTAGTTTGGCCTTGGGAGATTATAAAAACTCACTCATGTGTTTTCGCAACACATGAGCAGCTGCTTCTATCAAGACCGTTCACGTGCCACAGAGCCTACCTGGGCCACTGCTGGGGAGCTGCGGTCCGTCAAAGGCAGGCCAGGCCCGGCACCCAGGGGAGACTTCCCACTGCAAGCAAGGCCTGTCCTTGAACCTTAAAATCACCAAAATCAGTCTATCAGCTTGAGGGCAATAGGCACTTACAGCCTCTCAGCGAGTTTTGTTTCGAGCATCCAGTGAGCAAAGCAAGCCCAAGACCCTGCAGAGGTTTTCCCAAGCAGCTTTGAGGCCAGAGTGTGATTACAGGGAGTCCTCTCAGGTTGAGGCTACTGGACCTCAGAGGTGAAACTAGAGCTTCTACTTTCCTGCCATAAGCTAGCTGAGGTCCTAGGGTCTAGGAGCATACACAGGGCCTGGGACCATGGCTCCAAAGACCAGCAGATCGATTTGTTTTATTGCTTCTGTGGAGCTCGGGCTGGGACCATCTTTCCTGTCCCACTGTTCACTCTATTTGTGAAACCAGTGCTATGGGTTGGAAAAGCGTCCTCCAAAGTTAAAGGCTTGGTCCCTGGGGTGCACCCCCCGGGAGGTAGTGGGACTTTAGGAGGTGGGGCCTAGTGGAAGGACGCTGGGTCACCGAGGGAGTGCCCTTGAGGGAGAACATGGGACCCGCGCCTCTTCCTCTTCTCTGTTGCTTCCTGCCTCATGAAGAGAATGACTTGCTCTCCCTCCATGTACTCTCACCACGATGAGCTACACCCACCAGAGCCCAAAACTACCGGGCGATCAATCCTGGGCTGGAACCATCAGGACCATGAGACAAATCAACTTTGTTTTATAAGTTAACTTCCTTAGGTATTCCCATATAGTGGTGGGAATCTGGCTAATAGAGCAAGGAACACAAGAAACTATTTCCACTTCAGAAGCCCAGGAGGAACATGTACTCGTGCAGGCCAGCTCAGGGGCAGCTGCTGACGGCAGCCCAGGGCCACGTGGACAAGAGAACCTCCTGGGCTGAGGCTGTCAGGAGAAGAGGAACCCAGGGGCCACTCTCCTTTGATGTTCTACAAGTGCTTAGACTCTGCAAGCTCCTTTGTGATGATAATCTTTGGATTTTAATTCCTGGGAACTTCATAGCCAGAGGGGGTTTATATTCACAGTGAGGATATGTCTATTTTGTTGACATTTTATAATACGATTTTTATATGATTTTTAAATAAATGATGTCATTTGAGCATTGCATGATCTTTGATGGGCTGTGGAAACAACCCGGCTGAACACAGTTTGAAACAAGAAATGAGACACTCAGTCTTCAGTACTGAGGCCTCAGGGTGCTCTCTTGACCTTTGTCAGAGCCTTTTGTCCACTAGCAGATGCCCAGAGAAGCCACAGTCACAGAAGTGCAACCCAGGGCTATCGTCTCCCCTGACTCACCCACCCACGAAGACAGGGGCGCATGCCTGTGGCTGCCAGGGATGCATTCACTTCTGGAAAGTATCTGAAAGTCCTTCTCACCTACAGCACTTGATAAGTCGACCAGTAACTCCTAAATGCCTGCAGTGGACCACGCACTGTGCCAGATACCCTGACCTGGTGATCCCAAGTGAGGGCTGCCATGTCCAGGTGTGTCTCACCAATGACTTGATACAATGTAAACAATAAATATTCACATGTGTCAGCTAAGTTTATGACTGAGGTAAAGATGGAGTGAAAATGAGGAAATAAGGTGAAATCACATAGAAAGGTTCAAGGAACAGTCAAATTAAGATGCTAAATAATCCAGTACTTGATGAAACACTCTTTGTTTCAAGATACTATAAAATCTGTCACTGCTACGAATGGTGTGGCTATGTGACATTTGCGTGTTTGGACATTCCTTCGTGGCTTTAGCTTCCCAGGAAAATAGTCTCAAAAGTAACCTCAGGAGGCAAGGTTAAGGGTGTGATCTGATTCCTTTTCTAGGAATTCAGGGATGACAGCAGTAGCTACATTTACTCTCTGTGCCAGGTATGGTGCTAAGAGCGCCACACGCCGTCTTTTAATCCACATGGTGATCCTGTGAGGGAGGTACGGTTTCCTTATGGGGCAGCCCCTGAGTGAGCAGCGCGGGCCTCCTCTTGGGAGCAACATGCTGGGTGCCACTTCACTCCTCTGTGCCTAGCACCCGAGGGGATTCGGCCTCTGAGCATTTGAATGACATAAAATCTCTCCGGTGGGTTGACCTCGTGGCTCCAGCCTCCACCCATAGCACACCAAGATGCCGGACAGCGTGGTTTCTGATGGCAAGCAACTGGAAACGACTTATTGGTCAAAAGGAAGCCTGGCTGAGGGGTCAGGATATAATCCCATGGGATTATCACCTGGACATGGCGCTCCTCATAACGTGAGCAGGGCATTTCTGCCAGGTGTGCTGACACTGCAGGCAGACTAGGAGCGTCCCCTCCTTCCACACTGGCCCCTGGGTGACGTGGAGGGTTACGCAATCTCCCTTTCCCACTATTCCTTCATTTGTCACTTAGGATAATAATAATAATACCTGTAATCTTGAGTTGAAATATGGAAAGGACTTAGATCAGTATCTGTTATTATCATGCATGATATTGTTTCCATTATACTTGTTAATGTAAGAACAGAAAAAAAGAACAGTACTATGTATGAAAATGTTTACATGACTGAAAGAAAACTGGTGGCAAAATACAAAGTCATATTTATTTTTTTCCCATTTCCCTGTCCTTTCCTCTATTTTCCTATGATACTAATGTCATTAAAAACTCAAGTTGGCATCAAATTGTTTAAAACAGGCAGTTTCCTGAGATCTCCTTCCAAGTGCAGGGAACCCAGAGTGTTAGAAAACGGAGGCAGATGACTGCCCACCTGATGGTGAAGAACTAAAGGACCACCTCTGGATAGGCGTCCACCCTCACCATGATGAAAGAAGCTGGCCACTTTAAATAAGGTGAAGACAGGCCAACTGTGTACGATAAAGCTGACTGAAAATAAGCAAGCGGTATTGAATGTTCATATCAAATCTGCTGCCAAAAGATGACTTTCTGGCTTCTCCATAAAAATTGAACCTCTAATAACACTGGTCCAAGTTTAATGCTAACCTTGAAGCTTTCTGTGAGCCAGAGCTCCAACTTGCTGCTTCCTGAGGCGACCTCAGCATGGAACCCAAGCCATCCCCTCCCAGGTTTCTGGACTCGGAGGATTTCCGAAGACCATTTCCAGGGCACTGCCCATCTTCCATTCTTCCCACCCCATGCACGGCCCTGACGCCCTTCCTGCTGAGTCTATTCCAGAACACTGGCCCTGGCTCGTGTAGTGAGGGCAGGATTCATGCCTGTGTGGCTCATGAGGCTTTTGTACTATCCCATTTCTCAAGATTATTGCCAAATAATTTCTTCCCTTTCTTATTGTATCCCAGAATTTGCTCAACTGCCGGTCGACGCTTTATTTCTGCCAGATGCACGGCTATTTCTGATGAGTTCACTGAGGGAGCTGTTTATTCTCAGTGTCTACTCACCTAAACCTCAACAAGATCCAGGCCATTAACCATGATGAAAATCAGGGCCGGCCTTCCCCCCGCACACACACCGAACTTTTTCCCCTGTGCAGAGCCTCCTTTGAAGTTAAAGGGCCCTCCATGTGGAAGAGATTGCAAATGATACAAAACAGAATGAGAACTAAGCCCGTCATCTATTTCTCACATTCAAGGATAATAATACACATACACAAAGGAAATACACCTCAGAGTCAGCAAGGCCTGAATAAAATGGGGATATTTTCCTGTCTCAGCTTCTCTGAGACAGACACAGACACACACACACACACACACACACACACACTTTACTAAATATTAATTTAATAGAAAATTAGTCAACAACATATATTCAAACACAAACACACGTATACATTTATCCGCACACTGGCAACACAAGAAAAAACCAGAACCAAAACCAAACCAAGCCTCCACCTCCACGGAGCTTACAGATCAACAGGGGAAGAGACACTAAACAGAGGCTCACACAGAGACATGTGAAGTCACGTCAAGCCACCAGGTGCTGCCACAGAATGGCCCAGTGTGCCGAGTGCTCTGACCAGCTCGGGGCACCTCACATCTTCAACACCCAGAGGGCGTCGGGAGAGCTCTGGGGTGGGGGAAGGCTCACAGTGTGGCCGGACGGGTACGGCAAAGATGAGCCTGGAGCAGGACCAGCCTGGAGGGGGGCTTGGCCGGGTGACTTATGGCCAAGAAATCTGGTCTTCGCCCCGGGAGGAATGGGCCACCTCTGAAGCAGTCCAAGTTGGGCAGCAACATAAGATCTGCACCAGGAAAAGCCCCTGCTGGCCCCGGTTTGGTGAAGAGACCAGAAAGAGGACAAAGGATCCAGGGAGACCAGACAGCTGGCCGTGGCGGAGTCCCAAGCTTCGCATGGCGACAGCTGTGACGACAGTGGTGGAAACACACATGTGGACAGTGGAGGGACCTGAGGGATGCGGAGGAAGAGAAGTTACTGTGAGGGTGACAAGCCGGGGGTGGAGGACGAGAAAGGACGAGGCGTCAGGGTGACGCCCGATGTCTGAGGTCCCGGAACTGACTGTGCCGCCTGGGCACCGAGACACCCGCAGTGCCACGCTTGGGGTGGGGACGAGTCCCGAGTCCATTCTGGATGCACTAATGGGCTCCTGTGGAACGGACAGTGGCTGTCCAGCAGCCTAGATCAGACACACGAATCTGTGAACTGCTGATGGGGAGGTGACTTAAAATGAGGGTCTGAGTGTCACAAGAGGAGGACCCAGCACTGAGCCTTGAGGAGAAGTGTGTGGCCCGGCTGGGTGTCGGGAGCGATCGTGTTGGGAGACAGGCCTGGCGGGAAGGTGGCAGGTGGGCTGCATGCTGAGGGCACAGAAGCCAGTGGACGGCCAGATACAGCTGCCGAGAAACCTCCAGTATCAGAGCCTCCCTGTGTCCAGCCCCCACAAGCTGGCTCGGCAGCCCTCCAGGGTCACTTCTGCGTCCTGAAGACGAGGGGAACAGAGCTGAAGTCTCTCTGCTGCTGAGTTCCTACAATGAATCGATTCTTTCCCAAAATCTCTTCTAGATTAAAAAAAAAAATTCCCAAAGAAGATCACCAACTGTCAGTGAAGACGACATATAAAAACAGGACCTGTTTTAAAGAAGTTCTGGAAATTTAGGTCCCGAAAGGCAAGCGACAAGATGTGCTGCCAATCATTCAGGCTCTACCCATAAATCAATTTACCAATGTCCAAAAAGACTTACCAACACATTTCTAGGTTTTGAGAGTCTGGAAAAATCTATTTATCCTACAAGGCCTCTGAAGCAGAGTGTCAATGGTGTCACTAAGGAAATGCTCAAAGTACCCCAGCTGCTAAAGGTATGTTTCCTAAGAAAAAATGCATTCATTGATCCAATGTGGAAATCCAGGTTGGAATCTCTTCTGACGTAAGGGGATCAGGCAGATTCCTTCTTCTCATTTGGGGTGACTGATGGCTCTGTGGATTTGGGCAGTGCAGGCTGGGGGGACATCAGCCACCATAAATGAACAGCTGTCAGTGAGCAGGGATTCCTGCTTGTGCGAAACCAGTCAGCCTGGCTACCCCAGCCCCCAGCCCTGGGTCTCAAGGGCCTCACCACCCTTCTTCAGGGCCAGGCTCTTACTCTGACCACCTGTCTGTCCACCTCCAACTGTCCTGCCTGGCCTGCAGGGCAGAGAATGCCTCGTGCCTCCCTGCTTTGCGTCTCAGAACTCTCTTCAGCATTTGTAAGGATTTTCCTGCTAATGACTATGAGGGGACAGAATTAAAAGCCATATTCCTATGAACACCCTCTTCCCCCTCCTCCACTCCAAAGACACTGTGGCTTCCCCAGAAATACCAAAGATGATACTCGTGGGACTCCAAGAAAGACCAAGATGATACTCGTGGGACTCCAAGGCACAAAAACTAAATATAAAAGTCATGGAGGGATCGAGGAAAACGTCACCATTCCAGTGCTATAAAGAGAGCGCGCGAAGGCCTCAGGAAGACTTGGAAGCAGAGGACAGAGGGTTACTGCAGGGCTTTCCAAAGTGCGTTCCCAGAAACACTGTGCAGGCGGGCGTCCACCCAGATGGTTTGTACAACCAGAAGGGCCCTGGGGTTCCTGCAATGGCTCATTTTCTCAAGGACAAGGCATTCTTATCTTAAAAATGCTAAGTGAGGGGCTGGGGTTGTGGCTCAGGGGTAGAAAGCTTGCGTAGCATGTGAGAGACACTGGGTTCAATTCTCAGCACCACATGCAAATAAATAAAATAAAGATCCATTGACCACTAAAAAATATTTTTTTAAAAAATGCTAAGGTGGGCTGGACCTATAACCCTAGAAGCTCAGGATGCTGAAGCAGAAGGAGAGAGACTTCAAAGCCAGCCTCAGCAACTTAGCGAGGCCCTAAGCAATTCAGTGAGACCCTGTCTCTCAGTGAAATATAAAAAGGTCTGGGGATGTGGCTCAGTGGTTAAGCACCCTTGGGTTCAATCCATAGTACCAAAAAAAAAAAAAAAAAAAAACACCAAAAACAAAAACAAAAAAAAATAAAGCTAAGGTAAATGTTTCATAAAATCTAACAAAAACAGTCCAACCTCAAACAACTGATCTTTAACAGTATTAAAAATTTATTCACACAACAAGTGCTAACTTTTCAAAGCCAAAGACTAGCTGAGTCTAGACTCAGTTACAGACAACAGAGCCATCCACTCATTGTCCACTGGACAGACAGGTGGATACTGCTCACTGTGTTAACTGAGTACTTATTAAATGTTTCCAAATGCTAGAACTTACATCCATGTGTTGGGGTGGGTTGTGGGTGGGTGTGGAAGTCAGAAACAGACACTGAACATAATTAAATCTAAGTGGGATTGTGAATGCCACGGTGTGTGGGGGGAGGGAGATTTTTCATTCAATCAGAAATTTCCTCTGATAAAGTCCTATTTCAGTAGAGACCTGAGGAGACTATGTGGATAATATTGGGGAGGGGGAAGGCAGGGAGGTGGGGAACGATTCCAGTAGGAGGGAACAGGTACCAGAATCCTAAGGAAGCCTGTTGCCTGAGCCACAGTGAGGACGTGGGGTCAGAGATGCCAGAGGACACCAGATCCCTAAGGCCTGAGTGGGAACAGCAGTGCCGCCTGCTGGAGGGAAACAGGAAGAGCGCTGACTGAGCGCCATTTGTACAGGCTCCAATGGCCCAACACATGGAGGAAGAAGGCCCACGTCCCTCAGAGAAACTGGGTGTCTTGTTCACAGAATTCACGTTCTGTGAATTCATACCCAGAGCACCACTTCACCCAGCGAGTGTTATTAAATCAGAGGAGCCACCAGAGCCACTGGTTGAGTAAAAAGGTTTTGTGATAAAATTTTAGGATTTCAAAAGAACAACTTTATTAATAATAATAAAAATGACTGCTGATCCTTCGTTAATATTCACTGTGAACAGTGCACTTTAGGGGAGTCGTCTCACTAGTCTTCCCAATGACCCTAAGGGATACCCACAAGCCTTCTTCCTATTCCATCTTTGCATGAGACACAGACACACTGCGTTTTATGACATAATTCTTTCAACTACCAAGTGGGGACCCAAACAACTCTTGGGGTCCAGGTCGAGGCTCTTAATCTTTCTATTCAGGGACAGAGGTTGCTATCAACCTGCTTTCTTGCTGGATAAAAACGGATCTTCAGCATCTGTCACATTTTCTTACACTGCTTAGGACACAGGAAGCCTTGCAGAATTTCAGGGCCAGAGTTACTGTGAGGAGCCACTCAGACTTGAAATCCAACGAGTGCAAGGACCAGGACTTCCCAGCTGACTCCTAGGTCCACACAAGACTTGCAGAACGGCAAAGCCTCTGGGCCTGTTTGTGGGGAGCAAAGAGCTGGGCGCCTGGCTTCTGGGCTGGCCTTTGTGGGTTCACATGCTAGATGTGTCACCTGGCGCAGGTGACTGGGCCTCTCTGTGCCTCAGACTTGTTGTGACCACAGACTTGTTGGTACGATGGTTCTAAACCAGGAGCACAGCAACACCAAGGGTTACGGGTGAAGGTGTAGCAGGCTTACCAACCCCCCCATCTAGAATGACAACCCAGAACTGTTGCTCCCAGACCATAAGGACATCGTGAGGATTAAAGAAATAACAAATGTAAAGTGTGTGAAAGAAACTCTTGATACGAATTAATGATTTTTAATGCTTTCCATCAAAATGGGGAAATGGTGTACACTTTGCAAGGCAGTTTTGAAGGGCAAAGCACCTAGCACCCTGTGTGATATGAAACACTCGTGTGGCTGTTATTATGATCATGACTAAGGTCAAACACACCAGAGAGTGATATAAACATGGCAAGCACTTTCCGGGGCAGTCGTCAGGGATGGCATTTTCAGGAATTACAAAGGTGCTCCGGGGCCTGCATGGCTCCTTCCCTTCCCTGGTACTTACTGAGTCCACTGCTCTTTGCTCCTAGGTCATCTTGTTTTAACTTACTAGCAGCCATGTGTTGTGGCCCCCACTCGCCTAGTTGGAAGCAGGACATTCTGTGTCTGACAAGCAGCTCTGCTATTTCCTAGCTCAGTGAACTTGGGGAAATTAGGTTACCTAGGCAAGCTTTTTTTTGTTTTGTTTTTTAATCTGAGAATTGGGGCTAATAATCCTGTCTTCAAATAGATGTTCCAAGCAGACAGTGCAATGGATGTACATGATATACTCAGTAAAATGCCCAGCATCTGGTAAATATAAACAAATCAGAGATATCATTGTCAAGCAGAGACGTACTGTGCTTCATGCTCCTTGGGAATTCTTATATCTTCCCTAGTTCTCAGGGTGACCACGGACTTGTTGGTACAATGGTTCTAAACCAGGAGCAACACCAAGGGCTACTGGTGAAGGTGTAGCAGGCTTAGCAGCACTGTCACCATGTCCCAGTGGAGACCAACCCTCACATCTAAAATGACATAGCACCAGCTGGAGTTCAAATATGATGCATTCTAACTGATAACCAAGCTCAAACCATTCTCTTTGGAACACTGGCATCTACTAGACTCAGAACCACATTTTAGAGCCACACTGTTGTCGTGACCTATAGAGGTGGGAAACTCAGTCACTATAACCAAAATGACGACTGTGGGTGACCATCAATCTGAAGAATCAATTTGTTTCCTCTGGATGACAAAACCTAATGTTCAAAACTCACCAGCAGTTTTGACACACTGTCGACTTTCCCTGTGGATGCTGGCATCACATTGTTATCTTACAGACAGGTTATACATCTGGCCACTTAGCTCCAGATTTTGAAATCCTTACCTCATCTATTCACTGCACAGTTTCTTGTCGGATATCTGTTATGAGCAGATTCTATGAGCATAGAAAACATAGTGGTGGATGTGGCCTCTGCTGCTCCTGATCTAACAGAGCACACAGAAAGTTCAAAGCGAGGAGTTACATAACACTGGAGTGAAGAAGGTACAAGATTCTATGGGAACTCGGGGGAGGGCTGAGAATAGTGCAGACGTCGGGAAAGGACTCCTGAGGATGTGCTATTTCAGCTGAGGTGACTGAGATGCTATTCAGGGGGAAAACAGAAATGAACGCTTTAGGAAAGAGCATCCAAAAATCTCGCAGGGGTGGGCACAGTGGTCCACACCTGCAACCCCAGCAACTCGGGAGGCTGAGGCAGGAAGTTCCTGAGTTCCAAGCCAGCCTCAGCAACTCAGCAAGACTCTGTCTCAAAATAAAATAAAAATACAAAGGCTGTAGAGGTGTAGCTCAGTGGCAGAGCACATGTCTTGCATGTGTGAAGCCCTGGGATCCATCCCTAGTACTGCAAAAAAATAACTTGAGGGAGAGAGACAGACAGACAGACAGACAGACAGACACACACACACACACACACACACACACACACACACACAGAGCAGGGAAAAGGCTTGCAACCCTGAAGCAGCCAGCCGCTGCAGGGCAGAACTCAGGAGTGCCAGGGACACAGGAAGGAACAGGAAGCCACCGGGAATGAATGGGTGGGGGATGTTAAGAATTTGACTTTACCCCAAAATTAAAGAAATGTTTCTGGATGATTGTAAGCCAAGGAGTACCACATTGAGATTTCTGTTTGTATCTAAAGAAAGCAAACTGCATCCAATGTTCCCCTCATTTGTAATTTTAGCAAAAAACTTTTAGGGGAGAGTATTGGAACTTCTGGTTAAAGTCAGTCTTTCAATTACTTGAGGATTTTAATCACCCATATCCTTCCTGACCTCCTTAATCATTGCTAATTGAAAATTGGCTGTAACTCAAGAGACTCCATGAGGAATCTTAACCAAGTATGTAACAGATGAAGTCTTGATTCCCACTGAAGACTGAAGACCATATAAGTAACAGGCATTCTGATTTCTCTGGGAAAAGGAGAGGCCCTGGTAAATATCCATCATCCAGAGCAGCTATTTTGTTAATCTCCTAAACTAGTTGCAGATGTTGGCTCCAACAGCTAGGCTTTGCATCTGTCATTTAAAAAATGTCTCATATTTCCAAACCTGACTCCGCATGCACCGGAAATCAGTGACATGAATTATGAGCGTCAGGAAGAGGAGAAGCCCAAGAAATGCAGACGTGATGGGAGATAATGTTCAGACAGCTCTGTGCACAGGACGGCTGAAGGATGACACGGATCTTCCTCCAGGACATGGGCCTGCCACCAGGCCCTCGAAAACAAGACCCTGCCGGGGGGGTTGTACCAAACAAGAGGAAGTCATTTATAGACAGTTGGGTTCTCAAAAACAAATCCTCCTGTCCCCTTCCCCTCCTCCACTTTCCAGCGGGTCAACGGAAGATCAGAGCGCCGGAAGAGGAAAAGGCTTCTGAAGAGGGGGAGGAAAGTGAGACACCGACAGACGCTAAAAATTCCTTACCTTAATGAAGAAGATCATTTTTAGTAAACTAGGGAAGGAGGCAAGAGAATGACTTGCTATTAATGTTTTACTTATGATTGAGCTTTTTCATAAAAGATATGTCATTAGAGACTCAAATGAAAATTTATAAAAGTGGTTGGAGATGGTAGAATCCCATGGTTAAAGAATTATATTGCAAACAAGAAAAATCATGAGCATTAAAAATAATTTAAGTGCTGATGGTGGCTGTATTTAGTCTTAATATTTGCATTTTTCAAGCTCATATTTATGTGCACTGTTTTCAGTCCTTCCATCCATTCAGGCAGTACATCTAATACCCAGCCCACGGGGCCATCCATCACAGGCTGTGTGTAAATAACCTCACTGGGAGCCAGGGCACCAACCTCAGCCAATTATTTGGTAAGAAGGAGCACAGCACAAAGTTTTAAGGAACTGAGACTCGATTATGAAACCAGGACACTCATTTCCTGCATGGGAAACATTCATCCTGTAGTATTCAGCCTAATGGAATTCCCTGCAGTGGGGAAGGGTCTGGTTGCTGAGTCCAAGAAATTTTGTAGTAATTTTAGGGATGAGTTTCATAGTAACTTTAGGGATCTTTCCTTAGTCCAGCTACAGCTCTGCACGTTCACATTTTGTTCTGAAGATTATCTTTAGGTTTTTGTCTTCTGTACTTACATAATTGGGCAAGACATACTTTTAGGTGAATAAGCCACTTTGATCTTACCAGAACGTTTCAGATAAATCTGAGTTGAGCATTCTCTCTTTTACTCTATGAAGACTACTCCAATTAAATAAAAAATCTTGCAAATTCATCCAAAAAAAAAAAAATCTTGCAAACTACTCCCAAGAGAAAGTAAAAATGATTTCCTAGAAACTATGAGGGGCTTGTGTATCTGGGGCAAGAAGAGAAGAGGGCCTACACAAAGGGGTGGGAGCTTACAGCACACAGGATTTTCAGCTGACATGTAGAGCTACTCTCTGGGGCATGGAAAGCCCTAACATTAGAATATGCATACCTATCTGAGGATAAAAAATTACATTGCTCTCAAATGGGATTATCTGAGTAGAAACAACATTCTAAAATGTATGACTAAGTGCACAGACAGCTTACACTAATGCCAGCATTAGTGCACTGACATTTAGGGACCTTGACCCTGAGATAGCGCAGAGCACTGGACCCCAGCGAAGCTAAGCCCACAGCACTAACCTCCAGATCTGGATGCTCAGCGCGAGCTTTCTTCTCTGAGCATTAAAAATAATTTAAGTTCTGATGGTGGCTGTATTTAGTCTTAATATTTGCAGGACTCTCATTAAAGCATTAAGGATATATAAAGATGTCTCTGTTTTGAGGGTTCTGAGTTAAACATTCCCACTCAGGAGAAATTTCTATAATGTCACTTTACCGGGTGCGAAGACATTCGTGCTCCAGGGACAGAAACTGCAATTGGCCTTGGTCATGGTGGATTTGGGACATTCTAACGCTCAGTGGATTTGATTTCAATGTGGGTAGCAATAAACAAAATCAATATAAAGGCTCTACAGGAGATAGATATGAGAATTTCTCAGCTCCAAATGGCATTTATTTTCACTGATGATGATGAACTAGTGTCATCCTTCTGAAAGGACCTTCTGACAGGGTGTGGACATTGTCCCTGAAAGAGACTGCATGGCACCTTTATAAACAATGAGGTCTTACAACTTGTCCCGTCAGTCCCACACATTGCTAAATTGAAAGGGCCTGGGGTCCTCGGAGGATAATAATTAAAGAAACTGGCCCCACTGTGGGGGAATCTGCCTGTGCCCTGGTGGCCCACACCTGAAAGCCCTCCTGCTTCCTTCGCACTCCCCTGGACACCACCCCAGGTGTCTTCCCAGGGCCCCCACACAATACCCGCTTCCCTCCACCAACCAACCAGCCCATCTCAGCTAGCACAGGAAGATAATCGGGCGTGAAGTGCACAGTATGCGTTCCTCCCCAGTTTTGGTGACATTTCTCTTCTAGTCAGAATTTTAATAGCACCCCACATTTATTCTTTTACTTACAAAGAATAACTTCATTTCAAAGGCAAAGTAAATGAACCTGAAGTTGAATAATTAGAAAACTAATTCAATGACAAAACTTTTACCGCCAATAGCCAAGAAGGGCTTATGCCAGAAAAGCAAGGATGGTTAATAAACATAACAAGCAATTACTCAGTCTGCTCAGTCGGTGAAATTCAGTGTTCAAGCAATTAGTTGGGGGTCTCATGTGAAGAATAGCTTATTAAATACATTTTAACTCACATTCTAACATCAAACCTAATGGAGTAGGCTAGACATTTTCATTAAAATAAAAAGCAGCTATAGAAATCCATTTCTCTTTTAGATCGTTCCAAAAGGAGCAATATGTGAAAGTAGAAATAGAAGATACAACTATACCAAGAGTTAAGAAAAAAATTATAATTAAACAGAAAACTACTAAAGAATCCAGTAAATTCTAATAACAGAAAACAAATCCCTAAAACCAGTAGTTTTCACATAGCAATAAGTAATTGGAAAACATATTTGAAAAAGACATTCAATTTATAATTATAACGGTATTTTTATTTTGTATTTAAACAAGAAATGTGAATTTTACATAAGTCAAGGTGACCATCTAGGAAATCATAATAAATGAAATGAACAATTTTATCTGATTCAATGAGAAAGCAGAATATGAAAAAATGAGACATCTTTTCAGGTTGATGTACAGGCTTTACAAATATCTCATCAACTGAAATTCAAATAAAACTCACTGGAAAATGACAAGATTGTAATCTTCAATAAAAGAAGGAACGATCTATAAATGCAAAAGGCATTTTTTAAAAAGAAGGGTTATGAAAGAAAACAGCCTAGCAGACATTCAAATGTATTAGACAGCACAATAATTAACAGTGTGCCACGGTACAGAAACCAGCAGGAGAGCAAGAGGGCAGACCACCTCAGCATAGACGCTCAGGTCAGAGCTCAGCCGGACAGACTGGGCCAGACCCTGCCACCTCCACACCATGCCACCAAGGGTGAACTGCTTAGCTCCACCAAGCTGCAGTTACATCACTAACAAAGCAGGAGAAACAACGGAGTGATTCACAGGGTTGGTGTGGAACCTGGGGCAGCAGAAGGCCACAGTGCAAGACTTTAAGGAAGGTGAGTGGCAGCGATCATTACCCTCTCACAGCTGGAATTACTTACGATGGGAAAGTATTGCAAAGCATGTGTATGACTGCATTTAGACATTTGCTCCTTTGGAGGAGGAGGAGGATGGAGGGGAATGAGGAGGAAGAGGAGGAGGAGGAGGAAGAGGGGAAGGAGGAGGAGGAGAAGGAGGAGAAGGAGAGGAGGAGGAGGAGGAGGTGGTGGTGGTGAGGGGGAGAAGAATGGCCAAGGGAAACAGCGCTGCTGTGTGTGCGCAGCACAGCGCTCTGTACCTTCATAACCCAAGGTGTGCAATCCTCACAACAACCTATCACACAGACACTATCACCACATCCCTTCTGCAAGTAAAGAAATGGTAGAACAGAGGTGCCAAGCAGCTTGCCCATAGCTGGCAAGTGGCAGAGCCGGATGCTGCAGGCTGGCAGGAAGGGTGCAGAATCCACGCTCCTAACCTTCATGCTCCACTTCCCAAATCCTGCCTCACTCCTAGGTGGACCCTGGAGAGGGAGTCAATGATGGCTTCATAGACGTGCCCCAAACCTAAGGGTGGGTATTTAACTGCCTTTTAAAATGCAAGTGTAGGGGGCTGGGGCTGTAGCTCAGTGGTAGACCTTTTGCCTTGCAAGTGGGAGGCACTGGGTTCCATCCTCAGCACCACATAAAAATATTTGGGTACATCTACAAATAAAAAAATATTTTTTTAAAGAGAGAGAGAGAGAGAGAGAGAGAGAGAGAGAGAGACAGAGAGAGAGAGAGAGAGAGAGAGAATTTTAATATTCATTTTTTAGTATTTGGCGGACACAACATCTTTGTTGGTATGTGGTGCTGAGGATCGAACCCGAGCCACACGCATGCCAGGCGAGCGCGCTACCTACCGCTTGAGCCACATCCCCAGCCCTAAAAAAATATTTTTAAAAAAATGCAAATGTAGTAGAAGTAGTTAGAGAAAAGGAGCAATACTAAAGTCCATCTCAAAGGAGAGGACAGAACAGTAGTCGCCAGAGTCCACCAAGGGTGTGAGGGAAGGAGGGAGGGACGATGGTCAGTGGGGCAGGGTCACAGCTGGGCAAGAGGAACAAGGTTCTGCAGCAGAGGAGGGTAACTTCGGTTGAGAGCAAGTAATTATTTCAACACAGCTAATGGCGACTGTTTTGAGTGTTCCTAAGACAAACAACAATCTAGGTCTGAGGTGATAAATGTGCCCCCCCTTGCAGTGGTGTGATCATCACACACTGTATACCTGTACTGCCATGCCACACCGTGCCCAAAAACGGGTGTCATTACTACCTAACAATTACCACTACAGAACGTTTTAAAATTTACCTCAAAAACCTTGTAAATAAAATTATACACAAGAAAGTGAGGAAAAAGACTTGTTGGTAAATATGACAAAAGATCAATAACATCATTACATCAAAATTCTGCTATGGATCAACAAAAGGAAAAATTTCAGAAGAATATAGATAAAGAGATGAATAGTTCATTCAGAAAAGTTGTCAACTTTTAGTAAGCTTCTCCTTACTAGAAAATTATAAGTGACCACAGTTGAAAAGGGTAGAAGTATGTGAAAGGCAGGAAAACAACTTTATTTTCATATCAGTAATTTTTAAAATCCATAAAAACGACTGGAAAAAAAGCATAAATGCCATCATTTTTAATTGTCTAAATCAAAATTAGAAGCTTTTGTCTTATGATATACAAAAAAGTTGAGTAACAGATAAGCAGAAAATGTTCATTTTATATATAATACCCACAAAATTTAGGATACTAAAAAATCCTAAAAATGCATAAGATAACAATATTTCCCCCCAAATGGGCACATTGGACTGTCCACAGGAGAGGGAATATACTCTTCTGTAAATTCGTGCGGTGCTGCTCCATAACTTGCAGTAAGTTAAATGCAAATAACAACAATGGATATTCTCTGCATCAGATTATCAAAGTTATGTAAGATCCAACTCTCCACACTGGGAACTAAGGTACTTACACATGTAGCTCCCAGGGCCTGTGCACTGACTGGCTCAACCATGTGGAAAGGAAGGAGACAATCAGGACATCAATCAGCAGAGGGACGTGAATGCATGAGGAACATCACTCTGTGGGACACTGTCACACTGCAGCCACGGAAGAGGCTTGTTCATCTTCTGTGTGTTTTACAGGGAAAGATCTCTGAGATGCAGCATTAGGTGGACAGAGTGAGTTGTCCTCAGGTATATTTACTGAGCTCCTACTGAACATTGTGTTAGGGATAAATCAATAAACAAAAGACATGAAATCCTTGCTTCTGTGGAGCTTCCCACTCTGCATAAAACATGCACAACAGGTGCCCATTTGTAGTTTTTTTTTAAATCCCAAAAGGTTGTATATTTGCATGTCTGTATGTGTGTGTGTGTGTGTGTGTGTGTGTATACATTACAAACTGATAACAGTGGTGGTACCCAAGGGGTGAGTGGGACTGGGTGGGGGTCAAGGCTTTGTTTGTCTGCGTTATTGTTCTACAATGAAAATGTGTTCATAGTGGCTGGGGCTGGGGCTCAGCGGAAGAGTACTCACCTAGCACACTCGAGGCACCGAGTTCGATCCTCAGCACCACATAAAATAAATAAATAAAATAAAGGTATCATGTCCATCTACAACTAAAAATATTTTTAGAAAGAAAGTGTATTCATATATTTATTGTGTAACTTAAATGAAAATTACAGGATCAAAATTATAAAGTTGCATTGATAATCTGTGTTGAAAGGAGCGACACCTTGCCCTGAGGGGTACAGTATAACTTCTGCTTTTTCTAGGGTATCAAACCTCATAACAAGTCTCTGTAGACAAAACGACAACGGAGGACAGGTGATCGGTGATGGGTGGGAATGCGAGCAATCCCACAAAGAGGCTGCGGGGAGCCTGGGTGGCCAGCAGCACTCCCCTGGACCGAGCAGTTGGGAGCGGGTAAGGCTGGAGGAGCCTGCCCAGAGGGAGAAGGCACCTATCATGGACAGGTGGACAGATAAGTCTCAATGTCCACAGTCACCGACCACAGTCACAAACAGGTATCAGAATGTCACTGGCCTACCGATTTAGGGACACATTCGGGTCTCAAATCACAGAGATCAATAAAATAATAGTTTTTCTAGTGAGAGATGTTAGCAGTTAAAAATGTTATAAAAATTCCGGGGAGTTTTTGAACCACCAGCATTTCACTTACTGGGATCAAACAGAAACACACTTCTGGAAATAAAGATACTGTCAAAGAGGACAACAGAGGCGGGAAGGGACGCGGCAGACACAGGACCCTGGGCCAACCCAGTGGCTCTTTCCCCAGGTCGGAGGAGACCAGGCCTCTACTGCTCTGTGAAAGCCCACAGCTGAGGAGTGGGGCTGGGTTCTGTCTAGCAGAGAGATTTTTCAAGGAATCTTGAATACACAGGATTTTCCTTCTTGCTGATTCATGAACTCTAACCTATCAATTAAGATGCAACTTGGCTACAAAAATAGCACATACATCTGTATAATTTCTGGGAAAAAAAAAAAAACAGAAGTGGCAGACATGAAGTGCTATTCCAAATAAAACCCCAGATTTCTAAGATGCAGACCAAATCGACAGGATATACCTTCACTAAGTGTGGCTTTTCTGGATTCCATTCTCTATTTTTATGAAATAATGATTTTTGTGTTTTATAAGCTATTCATTGGCCCCTCTGGAGATGCTGTCATAGAATTAAGGGATAAAAGAGAAAGATTCAACCAGCTATTATCAGCTTGTGCTGTTAGCAGAATGATACCAATAAACCCAAGTTCACTCTTTTCAGGACCTGAGAGCATAAGAAAAATTTTAAGAAGGTAATTAAAGCAACAGCAAGTGAGTTTAAATGATGCGACTTGCCGTAATGGAGGCTGTGAAATAAATCAACCACAATGTTTTACATTCTTTTAAGAAAGCAACATGGAAAAGAATCCTATTGTCGAATTTGGTGGTTCTCTCTTCTAGCATCCATCCTGACTCCCAGCCACAACTCTGACTAGCAGGTGGACAGGCAGCCCGCCCCCACTTGTGGGCCACGTGAGCTGGTGAGAGGCCAGCCCTGCCCAAGGAGATCTGGCCCAAGCCCGTGGGTGTGCCTTACCCTCCAGCCGGGCGGGGCAGGGCAGGAGGAGCATGTGACCCAAGCCAGGCCAATGGGAAGGGCCCGGGAACTTTCCTGAAAGTCCAGGGCAGAAAGGCTCTTTTATTTCCACTGGGTTCCAACAGGGAAGGACAGCCCCTGGGGACTGACGGCTGCTGTCCTGCTCTGCTCTGTGCCCCGAGGACAGCCTGACAGCAAAGAAGCAGAGACAAAAGTGTGCGAGGGAGGGACCATCGCAGTGTGGCAGCTGGAGTTGTGGATTCCCAGTGGTCACTCCACCCCTCAAGCATGCAATGACATCATCCAACAAGTTCCCCTTCTGTCCCCAAGGTCGTTGGGGTTTTCTGAAACTTATGTCTGAAGGATACTGTCACCAGGAAGTCAGGGGAGAGTGGGGTGCACCTGGCTGAGGTGAGAGAGGAGGTGCCAGGGCCTCAAGGTGGGGGGTGGCAGGCTTCTAACCCCTCGTTCCCTTTCAAAAAACCGATGAGACCCTCACCAGTGGACCTGGGCCTCGCACTCACAGTGAAGAGCAGGGGACATGGTAGGAGTCTGCAGGTCGCGGGGGCACTGGTGGTTTTCTGAGACCTGAGGGAGCGTCTGTCTCCTCTAACATGATTTTTCAGGGAGGAAGGAGGAAAGAAGCTGCTCCCACAGGAGGGACCTTTCCTGCTTGCAACCCAGACTCTGCAGGTTGGGAAAGCAGGTTCCCCGCTCCGGGCAGCCAGGGCACTGCTGGCAAGGTACCGACTTACGCCTGCCACCCAGGCGCCCGGCAGGGGCTCCCGCCAACTCCTACTCTCTTACAAGACTGCAGCTAAGAACACCACAGGGACTCTCCTCGCCAGCGCAGGGCCCGTTTCCCTCTAGCCACCCACAAGACACCTGCGCCTGCTGCCCAAGGCCTGTGTCATTACCGCCTCACCGCTGGCCTTCAGGTGGCTTCTCTTGCCTCTTCAACCTTCCAAGACAACGTCCGCCTCACCAGCCCCGGGCTCCCTTCTCTGAATCCTGGCACACGTTTCCTCAGATTTCACCCACACCCCACGGCCCTGGCTCACCTACTCCAACTTTCAGTCAACGTCACCTCTCATCTCTGTCCTGTTGGCCTGGCGGCGGGGAAGTCCCTATGACGGAGCTCTGGTCAAGGGAATGCAAACGGGATTCTCTCTGAGTCTGTGACTAAAGCAGGATGCCCCCCGTGCCCCTCTTCAGGCTGCTCCAGCAGGTGAGTTGAACTTCATTATGCTCAAGTACTGGAGCTCGGGGTGGCCATCTGGTCGACTATCCATGGATCAGACCTGCTCACCTGAGATTACAGGGTCCTTTCCCATAAATTCTCTCTGAAACGGCTGAGTCCTGGGCTTGACGCCGCCTTCCAGTTGTAGGCTAGAAGAGCAGTCCTCGAGGCCAGGAGGACCGTGGCCATCAGTGGACCTCAGATGGTCCCCAGCACTGCACAGGACCTTCCCCAGCCCGACCACGGGACACTTCACCCAAGTTTCTTGAGCCTCAGAAACATCTGCTACGACGGACCAGGCCCTCCCTGAAACGTCCCCCCTCTCCCAGGGGTTCTACCTCATCTGTCCCTTCTTGGTCTCCTTTTCAGCTCCTCAAACTGTTCCAGTTCTTCCTCCCTTGTCCTCTAAGTCCTGTCCTTCCCCCAGTGTTCTATGGAGGAGATCTCATCTATCCCAAGGCTTTGTGCACATCCCTACATAGACAACTGCGAAACACTCTTCAATCCATACGGATCTAGAACCTCCAACCCGCGTGACGCTTCCCATAGGTACAAACAGATCCACACCTTGTTTCCCGTCTCCCCCAACACTGCTGCTCTCCTCAGTTCTCCCGTCAGGGGACCCTGGAGGCATAAGCCTGGGAGGATGACTGAAGTCTCCAACAACTACCGACAACCCAACAAGATCCCCTACACACATTTTTAATCTGTCCCTTCTACAAACTTCTGGATTCTAACATTTGAAATTCTCTCACCTGAATTACTTTGAAAAAAAAAAAAATCCTCACCAATTTCCCTATCCGTATTTTCTCTCCTTTACTCCACTCCATGTGGTTGACACGCAGAGCTCCCCATGGAAACTAGCAGGTATCCCTTCTCGACTGGATCCCTCACTGGCTCTCCAACACCTCGGAAGAAATAGTTCTGCTTCTTCTGAACCCTAGACTGTTTTGTCTCACCTCCCACAGTGACTCACCTCCACAAAGCTACTCTTCCTGGTTCCGGATCCAAGTGTCACCTCTTCCCCTTGTTCCTTTCTCCTTGAAAAGCACTGCCATCTTCCCTGTGCCCGAGAGAGAGATCTGGACGGCCCTGCGCACAGTCTCCAGCCCTTCCCCCAACATCCAGTTCTTCATCAGCCTCTCAGCACACCCTGTGTCTGAAGCCAGCCCACCCCACTCTCCCAACATGGCAGCCTCCTAACCAGTCTCCTGTTGAGTCTTCTCTGCCCTTCAAAGCCTCTCCCCATTTCACAGGCAGAATGACCCTTCTAAAATGTTGACAGGATTGAGCTTGAAATCTTACAATGATACTCCACTGCCTCTAGCAACACAAAGTAGCTTTAATGGAACCAAATCCTCATGGAGGAAGACAAGAAATAAGTAAGCCTGTTTCAAGTGATAAAATGCAATAGTGTAAGACTGGGAAAGGGGCGACCCAGGTTCGACTTCAGGGCACGGTCTTTGACCCCACAGGGATGTTGGATAGTGTATGACATAGAAAATGCATTGTTTGTATAAAATGCAAATAATTCTCATCTTCAAGCCCTCTCTGGCCCCGAGGGTTTCAGAAAAGGGATCCGTTTTCTGTGCTAACACTCTCCCAATTCTACTATCTTGGGTTAGAAAGCTTCCATAATGTGTGAAATACTCAGCAAAAGCAGAATCACAGACACACAGTTCATGTGAGTTTAGCATTTGGAAGTTCCATGACAGAAAGCTGCTCTGAGGTCCCTTGCAGATCTGATTTAAAGTGCACATGGGCTGTTACACTGCTGCTCTTCCTACATGTGTATCATTCATGAGCTAGAGATGCTTCTGACCACAAGGAGACCTTTACAGGCAAACCCTCTATAACATACCCAGCCACAATCCAGGAACTGTGGGCAGTAGAATAATTTGCCATACCCTCTCATTTTTCTCAGTATTCCATTTTTCTCATTTTTTCTTATATTTAATATTTTTTTCTCCTGGAAGCTTCAAGAAGCAGTACCTACCTCCCGGGAACAAATTTTCCAGTCTTTTTGGGCAGAGCCGGTAAAGGCTACAACTTCATTGCGTGTATTATTTCTGATTCTCACAATCACCCTGTAGAGGTATTTTCTACTCTTCCTATCACACAGTGAACAAACTCAGGCTCAATTTTTCCAAAGCCACATGGCTCCTAAGGAGCAGAACGGAAGTTGAACCCAGGAATGTCTATGTCCAAAGCTTGTGTCTTCTAAAACATCAAGGGGCAAATAGTTGACCCATGTTCCAATCTTGTTCTTAACTGTGCATGGTGGGCGGGTAAGTCGGTAGAAATAGGAGGTAATTTTATTCTAAATCCCTGTGCTAATCATTTGAAAGCATCTTTGTAATTCCAGAAAAAAAAAAAGATAGAGAACTGTTTTTAAAGATTCAACTCTAGAGCCATATAAAATATCAGTGTAGCTTTCATTTTGTTATCAAAAAAAAAAAACAAATAATTGGCATCAGAAAGGTTTATCAGCGATACAGCAAAAATCAGATGTTCAATTTTCACCCACCTTTTAGAAGCATCATCTATATTTATTGAAAATATGATCACACAGGGATGGAGTCAGGCTTTCGCCCCAAACAACAAAAGCACGGAAGGACAGAGGTGAAGATCATTAATGATTTTAATCATTTTAAGGCCCATTAAAATTAGAGAAATATCAAAGCACCCACGGTGTTAAGGATTTATTATTACGGCATTTTAGAGTCTACTAGTTCATACCTTTCAATCACAGCAAGTCATTAGCAGTGAAGGGATGAGCCCTCTGAAGAGGATTTTTATCTCAGTGGTAGGGTGTTATGAACAAGACAACCTGAGTTTTAAAAAAAATTAGTAGCAAGCGCTAGTTTAGTTAATCAGTTAAAGACAAACTGTGCCCTTGGAAAGCTAAATGAAAAAGCAACAGTAAAGCTTACAGAACTTAGCTCGTACAATTTGCCTTGAAGGCGGAAGATTGGTTCCCTGAAATAGCAAAGAATTATATGCTTTAGTTCAGAAAAAAAGTTTTTAAAATAAAGTCTGTTATTACCTCTTCTCTGTTCAAAACAATGAAAAAAAAAAACAATCTAGAGCAGAGGTTTCAATTTGTTCAATAATTGTACCTCTGAATTTTAAAAAAACACAACTAAAAAAATCATCATTGTTTTGACTTGAAAAGAAATAACAATGCAAATATTCATTATCACATAAAACATAAAAGAAACAGCAAACTGTGGGAGTTAATACGATCTCTGCAGAGCGCCATTAGTCAGAGACAGCTGGTCAGCCCCCAAACACAAAAACTCAGAAGATCAGATCTCCTTAGGAATTCACGTCTTCATTTACCAACAGGAATTTAGGGTGGCAGAGATTAAACCCAACAACTGCCTTCGTTATGAGCTGTCCCTTCACTGTTACCAAGCTGTGCAAACGTGTGAACTAGTCGGCAGCACCAAGAAAGCTCATGCAATTATCCACCATGTTCCAACCTTGAACCGACCCACAGACTCAAGGTTAAGTTCAGGGGTAATGTAAGCAAGCAAGAGGAGGACAGGAGGAGTCAAAATTTAAACGCAGAGCAAGTAGCAGAAAAGTTATTTAAAATAAATCAATACGGTTAACTGCATACAATAGCCAAAGAGAAGTGCAATTCACTCCAGAAATTTTAGAAGCAGAAATAAAACAAACAAACAAAAAAGCTGCATTTCAAGCAAAACTTGCACATGATTAATTTGCATTTAAAAAATCGTCAGTCAAGCGATTTAGTTCAAACTCCTTGGGGTATGCATGCACTGATTCTCTTGCATGATTCCTACCTGATTCCCAATTGTGGTTTTCTTGTGGACCTGACTGCTCCTCTGCTGAGCACTGAGAAAAGCAAAGGAAAGTAGCGCTGAAGAAACTCGTGTTTTTCTGAACAAGTAACGATACTACAGTAAACACAGACTGCGAAATAAGCACGGCAACTGAGGCGGGGCTGGTGTAAAATATCCAGGTCAGTTTCATTCTGGAAGCAAAACCAAATCAATAGGATTGCTAATAGCAATTAACCATCATAGATCCAAACTCTAATAACTCCAGCTGCAAAAACCTTCATCATCGGGTTGATGACAATACGAGTTGATGTGCGACATCCACAGGTACGAAGAAGAGTTGTCATGAAGTTACGTTAATGCTTATTGAGTACATACCGTGTCCTAAGTGCTTTACAGATACTAGTGATTTTAAGTCTTACAACAACCCTGCAGGTAGGCACTATTGCTATCCTTGTTTTACAGACAGGAAGCCTAACCCCTGACTCATCTCCTCCCTCCCTGCTGGTCTCTGCTGTGTCTTGAGCCTGCCCAGCACACTCCGGCCTCACAGCCTGTGGCTGGCCACCTTAGGGTTGCTTCCCAGGCAGCCACCCTCCCCTCCAGGACCTTCATCCCTCTCTCTGCTGTTTTTCTCCCTGACCCATGGTCACCTCCAAGCCGGCTCTACAGTTTCTTTGGGGGCTTATCTGTCCACCTGCCTCCATCAGATTTCGAGCTCCGTTTGATCCACTGCTATGTCCCCAGGCTACAAATACCCACTGAGAGGAAAGCCGGGGAGGCCGTGGCCGCAACAACCCCCACCTCACACCCGGGCCAGACGGGACTCGGGACTTGGTCAGTTTACCCCAGAGCTCACAGTTAAGTTCTGCATTTCGTCCCTCAAAAGAATGAAGGCTTTCTTTGGTAGATCCACGGATCCACCTAAGGATGGAACAAAACCCAACACATTGGGCTACTCCGGGAAGACAGCGATGTTCGACTGGCTAGCAGTCCTCGGCGAACCCTCTGGCTTCGGGGTTTATAGTAGCCGTTTTGGAGAGCAAGGGGTGGGGAGCATCTAAAATGAGAAGAGGTGGACTCCAGCCGTCGGCACAGGTCTGCAGTGGCAGGATGTGGAGGACAGCAGCCCACACCACACTCAGCTGTTGGAGAGCGCGTCTCTTCTCTCCCCTGACACGCTGCCTGCCTTCATTCCACCTCAAGAACACACCGCAGCTGCGCTCGGGTAGGGGTGGGCGGGAGGGCCGTGAGACCTCCCTCTGTGTGGTTGCTAGAGATGTTTTGTGTGTATTTTGGTTTTTCAGATTCTGATTTACTAATGCCACCTTCTTCCTTCCTTGATACTTGTTACATCTCCAAGTTTTTAATTCCCTGCGACACTATGAAATCCCTCTCTCTTCCGCCACTCCTCTAATCATCTAATTCTACAGCTTTGGGGTTTTGTAGGTGAGGGTGGGTAGGTGGGAAGCTTCTGCCTGCCCTGGCTGCCCAGGCACAGCCAGAGGCTCAGCGGCCCCTCTCCTGGCCCTGGGTCTCTTCCCAAAGCGCTCCAGGCCTGCTCTCTCCTAGGGATAAGTGGGAAAATGACTTAATCATGTGACCGGCTCCTCCAGGGCCACCTGGCCTCTTCCTAGTACCGTGTTGTGTTTTAGGGTTTCCTCTGGGGGGACACATTTTGAATAAATCTCTGATTTGTGACGGTAAATTCAAAAGGTTTCATGGGCTCAGCATCTTTATCTTGGACACATTATAGGGGTCCCACATAAGGGAAAAGAAGCTGAGCACGGGCCCGGAGCATGCCGATGACTCTGTGTGCAGAGGTAGAGTCGAGGGACCCCAGTTTCTTAGCTACAAATGGGGGAGGGGTGAGAGAGACAGAAACACAGAAAGAAGGGAAAGGGGGCTGGACTAGTTGTTTGGATGTTTCTTCAAAACTGAGGATAAAACCCAGGGCCTCGCGGGTGGGGCGACCTGCCCCTGAGCTGCTCCCAGCCCTTAGGTCCCTTTCGGATCCAAGACTCCGTGACCCACCACTTGTAAGGCCGTGCAGAAAGAGAAACTGATTTATTTCATGGGCCAATCTCAAATATTAAAGCAAACATTAAACTACCATTATTTTCCACCTAAAGAATATCTTTTTTGCAACAACCGGCCCTTATATTCAAATACACTGTTGTTAATGATGTATTTAGGTACTTTAGAATGATTTTATAAATCCTTTAATAATGAACTGTCTACTTGGAAAGTATCCTTTATCATGATTCTTCTGTATGCTATGATGACTGAACTAAAAGTATTTTTTATATTTATTTTTTTATTGATTATTTAAAGCATTACATAGCTCATGATATATCATCTTTCATACATTTGACTCAACTAAAAGTATTTTTGAAATACTTATTTAAGAATGTGTTCACGAGAAAATTTTCGATTTAAGGCCTTGGACATATTCTTGGATGCAGGTAATTAACTAGTTAATCTCAGCAACATTATAGAAAATACCAAGCAATAATGTTTTAGTTTGAAGTAAGGCCAAAATATTAGTGCAACAACTTAGAAGATGGAGGAAACATGAACAAGATGTAGCCCTTATGATCAGAGGTCCACAATGCATCTAGTACAGGTAAAGACAGACACCAAACACAAGTACACATATAAGTTAAACCTATTGAAACAAAAATGAAGATGTAATAGAAAGAAAAAAGGTACTTTGTTTCAAATGCAGGATTACAGTTATCTCTTTGTGTGTGTGGGGGGGGGAGTATGTGTAAGTGTATAAGTTCCTATTAAGCATAAGTCACCATGGAAGAGACTGTGATAAACAATAGAACATAAAACCCAAAGTAGGTTTATGCTTGGGACATTGTGATTCTAAAAGTATATAACAGGAAGTTCAAAATTTTTATAAAAATAAGAGTACACTCCAAGAGACACTCCAAGAGAAAGCCAGAGTGCTAACTCTGCTCAATTGTTTCTGCATATTCTCTTCTATCCTTTATTATCTTGTGCAAGAAAAGGCACAGATAATAAAGTGTGCCAAGGAGGTGTGTGGTCATTTATCAACAAGTCCTATACATAGCACAGAAGTGATTGCTCTGAATGCTCAAAGACAAGAAATACCATTTCAGTTTGATGTGACCTGATATTTTTGCAGAAAAATTGCAAGATAAATTTTAATAGAAGACAACAAGCAACTGCATTAAGAAAAAAAAAAGATGATATTAGCACAGCCAGGAGGTAGAAAGATGAGGCATGCAGTGAATTTCTGGAGAGAAAACTATCAAGACAGAACCATGTAACAGTAGACAGGGCTGTCTATGATGTCAAAAGCCATCGCACAATAACAGTGTACTGGGGCCAATTAGCAGAGAATCTGGCCAGGGCTGTTTATAGCCAGACTACCAATGCTCATGTGCAATGGAAAAGGTCAAGGATGTGAAGAAGGACATCCAGGCAGGTGCTGGGGCAAGAGTATGGTACATTTAAGGGTCCCAAAGCAGCCCAAACTGGCTGAGGTAGGAAATGGACAGTGGAGTAGAGAAGAACAGGTGGAAGAGGAGGCAGCAGCACTCCGGGTCTGGGAAACCCTGTTCATGCAGTTATCCTAAAAGTCATAAGGAATCCTGGGGGAAGGAGAAAGGATGTGACGAGAGAAAGACTGTGGCAACCGGAGCCACAGAGGACGGACTCTGGGAGTGGCCATGACGACATAAAAAAAACAGACAAACTCAGGAAAGGTTATGGAGGGAGAATCAAACAGACCAGTGACGATGAAGGAGAAAAGGGCACAGAGTGACAACCAGGCTCTTGCTCTGAGCGACGGGAGTCACCCGCTGTGGAGTGGAAATGGGGTGGGGGGGAGTTACCAAGGCAGGTGGCCAGTTTGGTTTGGGAATGCTGGTCGAGGCTTCTCCACGTGCACAAGTGGAGAGGCCCATGGGCAGCTCAAGGTGGTGCAGAGTCCAGAAGCAAGGTCTGGGATGGACAGCCAGCCCCAGAGTCATCCAAGGAAGTGGGCGATCCAAGGAAGTGGGTGACGCAAGTGCTGGAGTGGTGAGACTGGTCCGGCAGAGGCCGTGAGTGAGGTAAGAGGGCCAGGGAAGGATGCCAATCAACACCGCCCTTTAGTGTGGGCAGAGGTGTATGGCCGTGAAGAAGGCTGCAAAGCAGAGGCCACAGCACAAAGAGGAGACTCAGGAAGAGCAGAGGCCCAGGAAGAGCGGAGGCCCAGGAAGAGCGGAGGCCCAGGAAGAGTGGAGGCTGCAGACACAAGGTCCCACGTCTCTTCAACAAGTGTGGCTAACAATGCCAACGAAGGGCTCGGTTGTCTGTTGGTTGACTCTTTTCTCTGGACAAAAGCATCTCGGTAGAGTGGCATGGGAGACACTGAACTATATAGGCCAAAAGTGGGAGAGGTGGAGAGAAGAAAGGAGCAGAGACTTTAGCCAACTCAGAGGGTCTCTGATGGGTCACAGACAGAGTCCCTGAGAGACGCAGTGTTTGCCTCTCTCTGCCACTAGGCTTCTCTTGGACAGGAGACCTGGAAACAGAAGAAACTTCAGGAGAAGCCACAATGGAGAAAATACTAGCAAAACAGCAACATGCAGCCTCAGGGGTAGGGCAGAGGGAGGAAAGGGCCAGCCTCTCTTCTGTGTGGTGAAAGCTGGCTGCACTCCCTGAGTGCCGGGGCCCATTCAGCAGAAGCCAAGAGACTTATCTCCTTTTTCTCTTCTAGGAGCCACGTTGTAGGTCACCACCAAGCCATCAGAGAAGTCGGGCCCCTGATGAAAGCGCGGCCACCTGCATTCCCATTCTGCAGAGCTGGGCTGTCCAACACAGCAGCTGGCAGTCAGGGTCAGCGGCCAAGGCAAGACGTTCATTAACCTAAACTGTAGATTCATTTCCTCCATTTCACCAGCCACATTTCACTCAACCACTAGCCAAATGCAGTTTGTGCCACGGGTTCTGAATCATTTCCATTATGTGTTCTATTGGGTAAAGTTGATTAGAGGACAGAAATCTTTTGGAAGATTCTCTTTTATTACCCCAAGAAAGATGATGAACGCTTGGGGATCCCAAGAACACAACCCATCACAGGCAGGTCGGCCCCCATCCAATCCAACGGAAACAGAGGGAAGAAATTAGTGAAGTCTCCAGCCAAACATGATGGGAGAGACTCTCACAGAGCTGGAGGCCTATGAAAAGGATCCCTCATCTGCAGACTCCTTTTGAAGATGCAGTTGAAACAATAGAGGCGAAGAAGGGCGTCTGTATTTTAGAATGGTGCTTGGAACTCTGGAATTTGTGACTGATTTGAACGAGTGACACTGCAATGTCCTTTCAGGCTGCTGGCGCCTGCACTGCTACCTGGTGAGGATCCTGCTAAGCAACCATGCATGTAAGTCCTAAATGTGGACGGCTCAAAAGAAGGATCCCGTATACTCCAATGCCCAAGTTCTGATTCCATAAGAGAGAACAGCCTCACGTACAAATAAGAACCAGCAATGCCATTATGATCGAATATCATTTTGTGTCAGGGAAACATCAAAGAAGAATGGAAAGAGGGAAACCAAGCTCGCTCTGGAATTTGGTGGCAAGGTTCAAATACATGCCCTTTGGTGCAAGGGCGGCAGAGGCATTCCAGGGGATCGGGGACGAGAGGTAATGAACACTGTAACCCACGGAATTTCCATGGTGCTCACATAACAAGAGTTGAAACATGTACCCTGTATCATTTCCACTGTGAGAAAACAGGTGTGGAGACCTACTCAGCAGACCTCCGCCTGCTGCTCACGCTCACGGGGGAGAGATTTATGTTAAGCCCCTCTTGCTCCTAAACCACTGGATGGCACACACTTGGTAATTCAGGAGGCAAACTGGGTCATGCACAAATGAAGAAGAGCATCGGAATTTGAAATTTCACTTCCCAAGGCACTTAGCTAGTAAGCTCTGCCAAACTACTGAGAATTCTGGGAAGTGAATGAAGGAATGATTGGACCACTTCTTATTTTCTTAAATAGCAAATATTCTATTGTGTAAGAAAATATAACTTAGGGGTTTTCCCCAATAAGAATGACAGAAAGTTCATTTTTTCCCCCCTGAAATCATGAACTTATTTACATCCATACTACAGGTGAAAGGTCAAGTTTAGAAAGCAGGAAATTCCAAAGCAAGCCTACACCAGACCCTGCTTGGACACGGTACACATGGTACCTATTTTACGGTTCATGTTTAACAAACTACAGGGAGATGGAAAAAGAAGTTCCACATATTCAACATGGCAGAATTAATTCTACAGTAGCAAGAAGAATTTTGAGATACTCTGAACACTACTGAGGAAACTAAATATTCTATTAACCTAAGTTTAGAAACTTGTTTTCCTTCTGAAATAATTTAGTACAAAAACAAAGTCATTCAGTTGAAAAACAATCACATGTGTGAAATACTCTGTATGCCACCATTCCATAAATAAATCTGAGAGGTGGCCCCCCTCTTCTTGGGCAACTCCTTAAAAATCTCATGAAACAAATGCTAAGTTTTCTCAACCCCAGACTTTAATTTTCTATCTTTGGAACTTAAAAATACTTACATAATTGTCTTCAAATATGGCTTGACTTCTCTTCCTTGATGGAAACGGCATCTCTGCCAACTTTAAAATTTATAGCTACAACCATATTTTCTTAATTTTTAAAAGCCCAGAAAATACCACAACCCCTCAAAGTGATTTTGAAATGAACATTTCTTCATCTTTGTAATTATCCCACATCACACTGAAATGTACGCCAAGTCAGTGCACAAATGGAAAGAGCATTCATCTCTGAGTCTTAGGGCACAACACTACCGTTGGTAGGGACCACCAGGAGGTGTGGGTCTGTATTTCATCAGCACCTGCTGTATGCAAAGGCAGAAATGCCACCCTGAACCCCACCAAAATATACAACTGATACATGTTAATTAAAAATAAAACACTGTCTTTGGAGACAATGGTATTAGCAACTAGAAAATATTTCAGAGTGACCATACCTAAGTCATCATAGAATTCAGTACAATGTAAAATGAAGATCCAATGACGGGATTCATGTGGGGTGAGTGTGTGTGCGGTGCGTGCAGGTGTGTGTGCACATGCACGGCTCTCTGAGTGAAGGGACAGACTCACTCTCACATAGCTTACCACGGTTTTCTAAAGAACCACTACATAACTCATTAATTTGACTTCCTAACAATCCTGAAAGGTATACAACACAGGGATTGTTTATTATTCCGTCTAACAGGTCAGTGAACTCAGATACAGAAAGGCTCCAAGGCGCCTTGGCAAACCCTGGGAACGTAGCCAGGGCTGCTGACTCCCAGATCCACTCTGTAAAGAGGGTCTAGGTGAGACAGAAACTACGCAAAGTCGCCGGATTTCTAGAGTGGTTTTAACAAAGCAGCTTTTTCTCTCACCAATATTACAAAGGTTCACAGTTATCTCATTGCTGGAAAAAAAAAATACCCTGAAATGCAGAGAGGCTGCATCAAAAGACTGTGCTCGAAAGTATTAAATTTTAAAAGTTATATGCCTTTGGTAACCTAGAAATCAACATAACATTGAAATACAACAGTCTCTGAGGTAGATAATACCAAAAAAAAATCAATGGGAAAAAATAACACTCTGACCCATCTCTTTTGAAATAAAGAAAAAAAGATAAAGGAAAAAGAAAAGATAATCTGGTGGGGAGTTTCAAGAAGAATATAGGGGTGAAATTTAAATTCTAGCAATGGTTGCTTAATATGTTCAAAACCTGAATGTTTCGAAGGCATTATATTCCCCCTTGGAGCCGGCTACCACCAGGGTGCGCTGCCACATCCTTTCCACTTTGAAGTTACCTGGTCAAGTTTGCATTCACATTGCTACGTTTTTGTATGAACCTAGCTGGCATTTGTCATCCATAAAAATCAACATTAAAGGCAACACTCCTCTTATTCCAAACGACTTGAGGACTTGTCTTTTAAACTCCTCCAAGAAGCAAGTAAAGTAAATGGAGAATGTGCCGGTTGGAAATTTTACATGCATTCAGCCTAGCTCCTGAAAAGCAGAAACTTTTTTTTTTCTTTACTTTCCCCCCATACAAACTAGAGTGGAGCTCAGCCCAGGTCACCTGGAGTCCGCTGACCTTGAGGAGACCTGGGGGGAATTCTCAGCTGCACCTTCCAGACCTGGAGGCTGGGATGCTTACTGCAGTGGGGTGTGAGGGGGGAGGGGCTTGGAGGGAGGGGAGGAGGGGGTGCTGTGTGAAGTGCCTGGGCAGGAAATGACCACTCAGAGCTGGGTGGACAGTGTGGCAGGAAGGCCCTCTGAACCAGAAAACGCACTTGCCGCCATGTGCTAGCAAGTTCACCCACATTACACAGGCAGGGAAACTCATCCACCCTCCAGTCATAGCCGCTGGATGCAAAATACATTTACACGCTAGCTAGACCAGCCTCACTGCAGCCTGGATTAGAATGGGGTAATTTCCTGTTGGGTAATTGGGAATTTTCTCCCTGAAACATGCCTGTAAATTTCTCAGGCCCCTGTGTAGTCCAGGTCACATGGTCTATGTCTTCTAAGTCAGGGTGTAATAAAATAAAACAACATAATGTCAGACTAATTTACTTTTTATTTGTCCCTGTTCTTGAACGTGCAGTTAAAGTAAAAGGACAAAGACTTTTATTTTATATTTTATATAAAGTGGATTGTGTTTTTAAACATTTTTTATAACTTTATTTTTATTTATTTATTTATTTATTTGGTGCTGAGGATTGAACCCAGTGCCTCACCCATGTTAGGCAAGTGCTCTATCACTGAGCTACAGCCCCAGCCCCAAAATGGACTGTTTTATATACTTGAAGTTGCAAACACTTGATGTCTGAACACATTTTAGAGTTAGAATCAAAGTTTTTTTAAATTAAACAGAAACTGAATCCATTAATAAGCAAGAAAAATAGTGAATTCAGAGTCTTGCATGATGAATATTCAGCCCTGGATAATTAACCATACTGTCCATAGGACAGCAATTTGCAGACACACATATGTAAATTATATACATTGTATAAAAAGAAAAAGAGAATGTTCATCCAACTCAGATCATGTCTAAGTTCCAAAAGAACAGTTGTGTGGGTGGGTTTTTTATTTGTTTGCTTTGTTTTAAAAAGACCTCTATGTTTGACTTAGGGAACTCCTAATAGTTTGCATCATGTGAATTTTAGTTGATATTTCAAACTAATGTGAGGAAGTGTTCCCAAATTTTAAACGTGCATCTGTTACTGCTTATCTATGGGAATTCGAAGAAAACTTCAGGTTATCATCCAAAAATAATAAGCAACTAAAATACACATGAATTCTGATTCTGCATAACAGAGCCAACTGCGGTACCTGATAGGGAGAAGAGTAAACACCCTGCCCATGGTTTCAGACCTCAGCCCTCCTAAGCAGATAGACTCAGTGGTCATCTTGATGCAGACTATGCTCTCAAAGGTGGGGAGCTGCAGTGGAAATTCACAGTGGGTGATGTGGATAAACCAGCAGGAAGATCACGTGACAATCACGTGTTTCACTCACGTACTTTGCGAAGCCGATGAAGTCTTCGTGGTTGGTGTTGATGTAGGAGACTTGAATGTCAATTAATAGCAGTACCTGCAAGTCAAAGGGAAACACTTCAGCGGGAACCCATCTCAAAAAATTCTCATATATTAAATTCAATTATCACTTATCAATTATTTTTCTGTACTGAATTTTTAAAGGGAACTTTCAATTAGAAAAGGTAATATTAATTTTTTTTCACTTGACTCATAATTTTGCAAGGTAATAACCTATATTAAGGAAATAGAAGGGAGACCAACAGAGTAGAGGAAGGGGTTGGGTGGGGGAGGGACATGGGGAAAGAAGTCGACCAAAGTATGCTGCATAAATGTATGAATACATCACAATGAACCCTACTTACATATAATCATAATGCACATCTGAAATACTAATAAGGGAAGGGAGATCAGTAGAGGAGAACAAGCAGGTCGGAGGTGGGAGGAGGGGAAGAAAAGAGAGAGTCCTGGGGAATGAGACTCGCAAACTGTGCTCTGTGCATGTAGGAGTGCCGCCCGATGAATCCCACCACATGCACCGTGTGGGGTCTACCTGAAAGGAAAGTCTGAGTCGCACTTGAAGAGAGTGACATTAGAGTTTACAGACACGTGCCATCTGCTACCTTAGCAGACTGGAACTGTTCTATTCCCTGACGCAGGCACAATGTACAAAAGAAAGGCAAGGTGTATACACTACACCATCTCTGGGTTTTCCTCTTCCTTGAGCTCCCTCTAGGCCACCAGAAGGACTCTAATATCCAAATAAATACAGAACCTCTTGGAGGTCAACAGGCTTCATGATCAAATCCAAACGCCAGCCAGGCCCCTGCCACACTGTCTCCCCATGGAAGTCTTCTCGCCCTTCCTCTGAACTGCATTCTTCCTACCCCGTCCCTGCTGTGCTCCATATTATTTTCCTTCGTAGCATTACTACCGGTGACAGCGTTTCTTTCAGTATTTGGTAGGCAGACCTCAGCTGCTGTGGCTGCTGCGACATCCCCAGAGCCTAGGTCGGCGCCTGCAACATCGGGTGCCATCAGTCAACATGTGTGAGGAACCTACTGAAGGATGAGATGTGAAAGGTCTCTGAGGGCAGACAAGGAACCGAGAGAGAAGAAGAGGAGAATGTAGGAACTGGAAACTGTTAGCAAGAGGGTGTACCTGTAAACAGGGTAAAGACCTAAGAGCCTCTGGGAGCTTATAAACTGGCTGCTTTCCTGAAGGGCGCCCCCTGCAGGCATCAAGGTAACAGCTCTTAGTTCTCAAGGTTCAGACAGAATGAATGCTCTGGGAGTCTTCCCTGCTCCTTAGACCTCTGCCTCTCCATCCCACACCACGGTTAAATAACACACACGTAGGCTGCACCACAAATGTGATTAATTATTTACACACCTTTTAGTTCAGTGCATATCTGCTCCACAAGATCGTAGGCTCTATACAAACAGGGATTATGTTGGTCTTGTTCACTATTTTAATCCCAGACCTAGCATGATACATGCAATAGGTGCCCAATAAATGTTTGTGGCTTTAGTTTCATAGCTATCTACCAAGTTTGAAGAACACTTTGTTTTGAAAGGAGCAATTTACTCCCATATAATTAGTTTGTGGCTACTTATTATTGCTTCTGACTCTGTACCCAGTGCTCTGGGGCTTTGCTTTTGTAATGAATCTCAGCTGGCCATCTGACCAAACCCTACTAGAGTCGTAAGGGAGCTGCCAGAAACAGATGAAAAGATCACTCTGAATCCACTCCCACTACCAAAAATAAAGTCAAGGCATATGGGCTATTGATCAATAACATCACACCTGCAAAAAAAAAAGCTTCATATCCTTGGATACAGTTTTGTTTTATCTCTTAAAGAGAACTCTCTAGAGTGAGGAGGAGTGGTTATCACATTAAATGTAGTACTGCCTCGGGGTCTGTGAAATATCATATTCCCAAACCTGTTTGGCAGGGATTCTGTACCTGTAAGAGGTAGTAAGTGCAAATAAGTTGCTGCCACCATAAGGAGCAAACATCTGCACAATTCTCAACATAACCAAAGGCTGCCGTGTGCACCTTGGACTTTCACACACACTCACTTGGACTGCAGTGTAGGAAAAGAATGGAAAACATGAAATCCATGGCTGTTCTCATTCATATTCCTGGAAATTGGGAGTCTGAGTTCACCCCAGGAAGAGGGCCAGGTCGCATGTGGGGGATGAAAAGGAAAACAGCTTTTTTTCACTTTCTCAAAGTTTTTCACTGCACTTCCACCCACAGTTGTTGAAGAACCGTGAAGTTACTCCTGGTAGAAGCGGTCACCCACAAACTCCAGCACTTCAACGGGCAGTTTTTGCATGAAAACCCTCAGCATGGCTGGCACAGTACATGTTCCAAAAACCTTTGCTTAGAAAACACCTCCTATGGGGCTGGGGTTGTGGCTCAGTGGTAGAGCGCTCACCTAGCATGTGCAAGGCCCTGGGTTCGATCCTCAGCACCACATAAAAATAAATAAATAAAATAGAGGTATTGTGTCCAACTACAACCAAAAAATAAATATTTTTAAAAAAGAAAGAAAAAAAACACCTCATACACAAACTCATGGTTTCCATCTGCTTGCTTTTAAAGATTTCCCACAAACACACACCAAGTTTCCTGAATGGAGGTAGTTAATAGTTCTATTAAAAAAAAAAAAGAAAGAAAGAAAACTGTAATAGTGCCTCAGCACAGTCCAGGTGCAGAGGCTGGAGAAGACAGGCCACTCTCTGTCCACATACTTCAAAAGCACCACATGGCCCAAGCCACATAGAGTCCCACATTCAAATAGAAGTCCCGTTGCCTGGCTTTGAATGCTAGCTTCAGACAATGCAGGTACCTCCTGACTTGACTGGAAGTCGCCTGTGTCCTGACTTCATAAGCCCCTCCCCTGACCCAACTCACAGGGACTCCTGGGTCTTGCCGCTACCAAGTCCCCACTGGGCTGCTCTCGGGAAGTCCTGGATCTGCCACCTCTCTCTCCCTTCTCACGGTGCCTGGGAACTGCTTCTCATGCCCTGGGATCTGGTTGTTCCAGAAAAATGCTAAATTTGAGGATGTTGATTTAGTCAAACTAAACCTCGGAAACATGACACATGAAGAAGTCAACAATGGACTTGGCTATGACCCTGAAGATGGTTAAAATAATAACTGCATAGTCTTCACTCAAAATTCCTTTGTTATAAGGTCCCCAAATTATAATGTGCCTTCACGCAGGATATATTATAATTTGAATATTGTGGACTGAAGATATTAAAACAGGCTTATTTACTTAAGGTCAGGTATAGAGTGGCTTTTGAAGAACTCAAGTTTTCTTGGTCCCACAGTGGCCAAGACATTAAACAGGGTGGGGGGGGGGGAGGCAGGGGACAGAATCTCCAGCTGGGGGCTAGAAGCCAGGTCCCATGCTTGACGTCACTGACTCCTGAGTTAACAGTGCCTTGATCACCTCCAGTAAGTGGACTGCCCATTCTGTGCCCCTGGGGCTACTGCGGCTACCTAACAGCGGGGAAAGCTGGGAAACAAGTGAAAACGACCAATACTCGTCAATTGACTTTCAAAGCACGATGATAAAGAGGAGTTGCAGTGAGTCCCAAGTCACAGTGTCTCGAGGTCACCCCTTGGAGGGGCAGCCCCTTCCCCTCCTTCCCGTGCCCCAGGCTGCGCCTGTGCCCCGCTCCCTGGCTCTCCTTCCTGTTTTGCCTGCTTCCTTCTCCCCATCCCTCCCCTCCTCCTTCCAATTTGCCCAAGAGTCCCTAAGAGTCGCAAAGCCTTGCACTACTAACTTGCACTGGTTTCCAGAGACCGAAGACCAGCGAGCGCCCAGCGTCCTTCGTGAGAGGCAGGAGACTGGGCCCAGCTGAGCACCCACCACTGCGAGTGCGGGGAACGGGTGTTGGAAATCTTTGATTTCCCTTTATATCATTTTATAAATTACCAAGAACCCATTTAATTTTTTTTAAACATCACCATCTAGGTTTATTGACTGTGTTGTCACTATTTTTAAAGCTTGTTACATTGTGATTTACTTTAAAAATATTTTTTAGTTGCAGATGGACACAATACCTTGATTTTACTTATTTTTATTTTTAATTTAATTTTTTTATTAGCTACATATGACATTACAATGATCTTGGCAATTCATACAAGAACCCCACAAACTTCCTGAGTAGAGATAGTTAATAATTCTATTTTTTAAAAAACAGAACTTGTTATTTTACTATAGTCTTTCACTATCTTAATGTTATTATCCTTGCTTAAAAACAACTTTTCCAAATCACAGAGCTCAGATTAGAAGACAATTTCAAGGTCACGCCTGACATATACATTTACAAATAGTTAGAAATGTTTAAAAGTGCAGTTCTTAAATGTTTTGTTTTTTTCCAATCATAGTTTCCATGGCTAAGTTGATGAAAAGCTATGGCTATTCTTGGTTTAAAAAAGAACACTTGGCATAATATTTTAGACATTTATGAATATCCTGGAGCCCATATGTGGGCCCATTCAAAATTAAGAACCCCTGTCTCAAAAGAAAAAAACTTGGTATGTTTCTGGACTAGCGGTTTTCAAAGTGGGATGTGTATGTCCCGGAGGCGCACATGATAATCACTGAGTGTTGAGGACAAAAAAAACAGCAGCTCCTGATGCTGTCTTTAAATTTCTTTCTTCTGCAGTCATTATATTTGCTTATATTTTTAATGTGCTTAAGATACTAGTAGAGTTAAAGCTTGTATGTATTTCAAAATAGAAATAACTATTATGTGGCTTTGTGTACTTTTCCATGACAGGCTAGACCAGCTGCTGGAGACCCCCGACAACTCTGCAGAGGGCCTGAACACCCCACAGGGCCCTGCCCACCACAGAAGGCTCCCTCTCACCTGGTCCTTCGTCTTCCCTTCTCGCTCACGAATGTGGTTGGCAACGATCCTTTCCGTTTCCTCACAAAGTCTGGGGAAGTTGGCCAGCTGTGAAGAAAAACAGGTCTCAGTGTTAATACAGAACTCAAGAAGTTGTACTACCAGAAAAGAAGTGGAGGCCGATTTCGCCTTCTTACAGAGGGACGCGCAATAGACTTCTGGAAGCAAAGGTGACATATCATGAACTCCTGCAGAAGAGTGGCAGAGTCATCGAAGAAGCCCCCCAAACCATAATGGGTGGCAACCTTGTCATCAGAGAGGAGACGGATACTTCAAAACCAGTGTAGCAATTTCCTGGAAGGAAAGCAGAAACCTAGCCCCTACCTCACACTGTGCCCTGTAGAGGTGACGCTTAGCAAGATTCCAGGATGAAGAGGACGGAAGAGATGAGGAAAAGGATCAAGGCTAACGTCCACCTAGTGCTCACCACACACCAGGCTCTGTGCTAGGCATGTGTTCAATATTCACAACAAGCCTAAGAAGTGGATCTAATTCTTAAGTCCATTTTATAGAGGAGGAAAATGAAGCACAAGAGGTTATGTAACTTGCCAAGACCAAAACGGTGGGTCCAGGGTTTCCACTCAAGTCACAGGGGTTTTATATTTTTCTATTAACTTCAAGTAGCAGAGAGACTTAAACTTCTAATTAAAAAAAAAAAGATCTTGAATCCTACACACACACACACTTCAATTTTCTTCACAGGATTGGAGCTAAATTGATAATGACGTTTATTACAGCATTAGTTAGAATAGCAATATGACAGACAAAAACTATGAACCACCTACATACCTAGTGGCCTTAAATAAACTAAGGTAGATCCATGTATGAAGTGGGATGTGGCCATTTCAAATCATATTTTGAATGATCTCTAATGACAGTATTTACAACACTAAGAAAAATCAGGCTATCACATATATAATGTGATTACACACACACACCCCACCATGCACCCTCATCTCCTTAAAAAAAATCCAGCCCAAGAACCTGACAGTCCCAAAGGTCTCGAGCACGGATTATTTCCTCAAATTTCAAAAGGTTAGAACCAGGCCTCTCGGCATGACAACAAACTGCAGAACTTCACAGAAAAGTGGTAATTGTAAGATCTCCTGACCTACTAGTGCAGCAAATCTGCTGTCTGTGCACAGAAAAATATCTGCACAAGTTCCACAAAAGGTTATCTTTGTGCTATGCACACCTTTAGTCTGTCTGCATGTGTGCCTGTGTGTACATGCACACCTCTTCTCTACAACCCAGGGGTTCAGGCTTTCCAGGAGAGAAATCTGCCCAAGTCCATGACTCTGTACCTCCCATGAACCACCTGAAGTCAGTAAACTTAAATCCTAAGAGGAACCAAAGAAAGAGAAAACAGATTACAAGAACTGCCCTCATGGAGGAAGAACACTGAAGACGACACCAGGCATCGCTGAAAGGCAGCCCCCGAGTTACAGGCCCTGGCCGGCTGGTCTGGAAAGGGTCGTGGACGGGTAGAATTCAGAAACGCTGGTTTTGACAGCTGGCTGTCCAGCAAAGCCCAGTTCTTAAGATAGGAAGAGGGGTGAGGGTCCTGCTGACCCGCAGTGATCTCCAGTCAGGCTACCTGCCACTATCTCATTAGTCCACTGGACAGGAGGCCCTGCCCAGCTTGTGTGGCTTTACTGTTGGTTAAAAAGATTTTTATTCCTAAATTTATATCCCACCAGTCATTCACTGGGCAGCTAGGCTCAGTGTGTGTCATAGAACCCGACATTAAGACTTTACAGGGTTGAGCAGCAGGTGGATCATCCCGATCAACAGTCCTACACGAGAAGCCGATTTCAGAAAGAGAAAACTGAGGACATGAAGGCCTAAACCTGCCATAGGAAGGTTCATGTTCACCCCACGGTAGCGAAAGTCTCAAACTGTACGTCGGTTAAATGGCAAATAACTTCTAAAAAGCTTATTGTTCAAATCACTTGACTGTTCTTAAACAATAAGGAAGATTCAGTGGTGAAGCAATGTCACCTGTATGACTTTTGGAAACACGACCCTAAATATGGAATTCTGGGAGAAGAATTTAATGATGTGTATTCTGAAAGAAAGTAGCCCTGTAACAAATATTAACTGTGTTCAATATTTTAAGTTATTTAGGGTAGTATATCATTATTTTTGCGGGACTTCAATATAAAAATTTAAGCATGGACCACATTTTTCTTTAGAGAAAAAACAGTTACTTCAAAGATATTTCTATCCAATAAAACAAAATTCACACACTTATACTATTAATTGGATCTTAAGAGCCAAGCTATTAGGTCGCTCCTGGAACAGGCCTGAGCCCAGGAAAGATTTCCTCAGCTTCCAGAGTAACTAGTTCAGTGCCTCAAGCAGCCATTCAGGCCAACAGGTCACCTCTGCTCTCAGGTCCACACCAGACGTCACTGAGAGGCGAGACTGCAAACAGGACAAAACCTCCGAGTTTGCCAGACCTAGCACAACTGGAGACAGGGGCTCGGTTTATCAAAAAGCTGTGAGTCTTCAAGTGTCGCCCACTTGCTGCAAACTGAGCACTAACGCTTACAATACTCATGAAGGCACACGAGTCAATTTATTCCTCTTTCCATGAACTGGACTTTCCCACCAGGCTCCCCCCAGGAATCGTTTGTGTCAGGGTGTAACACTGGATTTATTCAGGAGATGAGAAAACTGTCCGACACAGCACGTCGGCCAAGATACGGGAAACACGGGTGCACCATGTCCACAGTGGGGGGCGGGGGACCACAGGCAAGGAGCAGCTCGGCCAGGAGCCAGCCACAGGGCGACGTTCTGAATCACACAGGGGTGGCATGATGGGGCATCCGGAAGACCTGGGTGCGGCTGGCAGAGAGGGGAAGGGAGCCAGGTCCCAGGTAGACGGGCTTGGGTAAAGCAGGCGGAGAGAGAAAAAGGGTTATTCCTCCTCCTCCAAGTGGGCAAATCCCCAAGCTCCAAACCTCAAATATTTTCTACAACTGCTGAAGGAATGATGAGGCCGAGGATGGAAAAACTTTTAAACAGGGCCGTGAGGAGGACTTCTGTGTTACTTAGCACGTGCTAAGAAAGAAAAACAGAAAGTCCAACTTTGGGTGAAATAAAACTGTTCAGCAGTCAGAAGAGGCATAGTCTCCTCTTAGGTAATCCAGAAAACATCCAGTAGGTCAGGATGGCTCGACACCGTGTCAAAACGGCACCTGGAGGTCTTGCAAGGTTTCCGTCTCCTCTCTTCCCAAGTTACCTCTGGTAGACACATTAATGAGCAGTTAGAATGGAAAAGGAAAAATCAGAGGGTAGGAAGGAAAACAGAGACCATGGTAAATTATAAATTAAGGATTCATTATACAGCCCTTTAATGAACTGTGAGATTAAAAGGTGACACTTGAACGTCCCTTTAAAATCAAGTCCCAGGCCTGAATTCCCGGCAGTACTCAATAAAAGGCTCAAACCAGCCTGATTTGCAGGCTAGTACATGAGGCACTGACTACATACAAGGCAAGAAAGCACCAGCCAGTTGGACGGGCAGCACGGGCTGGGGGTGTACAACACGAGTCACTTCATAGTGGAAAGCCAGCATGTCAATCAGACCTCCCAACAGAGCCTATTCGAGTGGTGCTATGTGGCCATCTCTTTCCTGCTTCAGCCCAATAGACACCCACCTGCCAGATCAATGAGACAAGGGCCACTTACACTCTCAACTGTTCATTCAATAATTGCTCTTGAACACCGGGCTGTTCCAGGAGTTGCAGGGAGAGCCATGAGCTTGTCCGGCCAATCCCCGCTGCCACGGAGCTGACAGCCTCCAACTCCCTGTCCTGTCCAGCAACAAGGGCAGCAAGAGACCCGAGTAGGGTCGTTCAGAGAGTCCAACGTGCCAAGAAGAAGAATACAGCTTGGCAGGTAGATAAAGAGTGGTGTGCACGTGTGCATTCAGGGAGGGGGCGTGCGGTTATGGATAGAAGTCAGACTTGGAGGAGGGCACCTTTGGGCAGAGACCCGAAGGAAGCCAGGGTGTGACCGTGCAGGTAGCTTGCACCACTACAAATGAGGAGGGCACATTTCTCCTGCTGTGTGCTCGCCTGCTGAAGAAATAAGGACGCAGCACAGTTGTAAGGCACAGAAAAGGAGAGAGAGCGCTTATAGATGAGAAGAGGCGCCATCTGCAGGCATACAAGCCGGCCAGGGACCTGGGATCCACTGCTTGGTTGTGTGGCTTCAGGGCCAGAAATCTACTTACCCAACATGCCGCAAAACGCATTTCTTCTAGCAGCTCTTTTTAATAGAAAATCCTTGCCTCTATTTCTAAGAGCCAACTAAGGTATTTTTTTTTCTCCTTGCAACACTGTTTTTTTTTCCTATTTGGGGGTGGGGGGGATTAATTAATTGGTATCATGGCAATCCAAGAATGTGGTTTCCCATAAGGCCAATAAATGCACAGTTGCTAAACTGTGGTTAAAAAGAAAAAAACAACAAGATGTTCCTTTCTGTGTTTCCTTAAAGGAACCTCAGGACCCTGTGATGCTGGAGAAGAGGAGGTAAAGAAAAGCAGCTGAAAATCCATGCCCACCAGAAAAATTCCAAGTTGAGATGTCCCTGAAGTGAAGCCAAATAGCTCATAAAGCTCCAGCATCCATGTCTGTCCTCCAGGGCCCCAGAGGCAGCAGTGAGAAAATATCTGAGAAGAAATGCATTCTCCGGGGTTAGAAGTCTAGCTTTGTGCTTTGTTATTTGAACGCACATAAATCCCATATGTTTTCCCTGATGTTTATTTATGTGGTTTAAGGAAAAAAACATTTAAAGATTTTACACATAAGGCATTCAACATGAGTTGTAAATCAAAACAAGGTTTCAAGTGTAAGAGTGTGTGTGTGTGTGTGTGTGTGTGTGTGTGTGTGTGTGTGTGGAGGGGGGGGGAATTACAATATAGCTGGAATAGTTATACATTTTCCCATTGTCCGGGGAAGGCTGGCATAATCATTCTTCTTATGCCAGTGAAAGTATTAATAACGTCCTCTTTATGTCTCAAAAATATGTTGTGTTGGACGATAAATTGTATAATCTACTTCTCTGTGGATTGTGTTCAGAAAATGTCAAATAATAAAGCCTCACCATACTCAACACTGATCGGAATATTTTGCTCTGCAGAAGATTTTCATTAGACCAGATTCAACAGTTCAAGGTGGCTCTGAGGAGGCCCAGACCAAGACCATCAAAATGAGCAATAATAAATGGCACATGCTTAAAGGAGAATCTGCCCAAGTGTCATCGTTACTCAGTGACTGAAGTCCTCTTTAAAATCAAGCAGGCGCTGCTTTGGCGTCAGGGTAGATGTTACTAGGTATTGACAGAAGGCTCCTCACCTGGGCTAGTCACTGCGCCAGGTCTGGGGAGAGGAAGGGAGAAGACACGGCTCTTCTTTGAAAAGAGTTTAGAATCAGCCGGAGGAGGCGCCCACACAATGAGGCCCCACAGTGTCAGAGACGCCCCGACAGAGAGAGAGAGAGAGAGAGAGAGAGAGAGAAGAGAGAAGAGAGAAGAGAGAGAGAGGGGGGAGAGAGAGAGAGAGAGAGAGAGAGAGAGAGAGAGAGAGAGAGAGAGAGAGAGAGAGAGGGAAGAGAGAAGAGAGAGGGAAGAGAGAGAGAGAGGGAAGAGAGAGAGAGAGGGAGAGAGGGAAGAGAGAAGAGAGAAGAGAGAAGAGAAGAGGAGAGGAAGAGAGAGAGAGAGAGGGAGGGAGGGAGGGAGGGAGAGAAGGAGGGAGAGAGAGAAGGTGCGGATGGAAGCATGGACAAGGGACAAGGAACAGAGAAGAGGCACGGACACACAGAGGGCCTCTAGGAAGAGCTTCAAGAAAGACGGCGACCGCCTGCATCTTTAAAACCCAGAACGGAGGGCAGGTGACAAAGGAGGGGAAGGGAGGCCCTCCAAGGAGGAGTCACGTGTACTAATGCCAACACCTGGAAACGGGGGAGGCCAGTTTATAGGCAGGTCCGTGTGGACACCCTGTAGGAGAAAGTGGAGGAGTGGTCAGGGAAAAGAGGACAGACCAAGGCCACAGCGCTCCCCATGGAGGTGCACATCAGGAACGCATCAACCGCAGCCAGAAATACTTCCATGACGTGACAGACAGACTGGAAACCAGGTGACCGCTGGGGAGTTAACTGAGAAGGGACCATTAGACAGCAAGCGCTATGGTATGGCTGTGGACTGCCCCCCAAAGCCTCATGTGTGGGCTTGTTCCCAGTGCAGCGACATTCAGGGTGGGGCTCTGGGAAGCAGCTGGATTGCCAGGGCTCTCACCTGTCAGGATTGATCCATTGAGAGCGGAATGATCTACTGGGAGGTGGTGGAAACTGTAAGTGGTGGGGCAAGATCGGAGGAAGCAGCTCCCTGGGGCATGTCCTGGAAGGGTACTTCCTATCCCCAGTCCTTTCTGTCTCTCTCTGCTCCATGGCTGCCACGGATTGAGCAGCTTTCCTCGGCCACACCCACCCACCATGGAGTTCCTGCCTTGGAGCCAGCCAACCATGGACTGCAACCTCTAAACACAGGAGGCAAAATAGATTTTTCCTCAACCTGTTGCTTTTCTCAGGTATTTTGTCTCAGTGAGGAACAGCTGACTGACACAGCATAAACTACTTTTGTCCCCAAGAAGTTTGTCCGTCAATAGGAAAGGCATGGCTGACCATGGGTTTATGGGCACTATTTTTTTTAAAATAAGGAGAGTCATAAAAAACTTAAGTGCTGATTTTTTAAATGTGGAGGGGCTGGTGCAGCACTTGCCTGGCACACACGAGGCCACACCCGTGACCCAGGAGGCAGCAGCGCAGGAAACGGAAGAACCAGAAGAGCCAGTTCTCTAAGGAAGTGGGGATACGGGCTCGAATCCAGCCTTGGTCAGGGATAAGGAAGCTTAGGGATCAGAGGACAAGACCTTAACGGCCCCACTTCCAGGCAATGAAATCACGAGTGAAAGTGAGGAGTAAAGTTACAAGGGAAGTGATCTCAAGAGAAGATGGAAGTTCAGCATCGCCACTCTGCAGAGCAGAGGAAGTCAGTCATTAATGAAGAACACCCTGCACAGTAGAGAGGGCAGACCCAGGGGGCGGGAGGGAAGGTACCCGGGAATGAGACTGATCTGGGGATGTTGTGTGCATGTACAAATACGGCATGGTGGACCCCACTGTTACGGATGATCACAGTGCACCCCAGAACAACACCCTGAAGCACCACTGAGAGTCCTTAAGACTACACTAAGGTAGACTCTGGGCCTACTGTGGCACCGACCACACAAATGGGATAATTATCTTTGATTTCCTCAGCAATCTGGGGGAGAGAGAAAACGAAATGAGAAATTTCCCCCCTCTTGGAGTTTCAACAGGTGACAAAGTTAATTCTAGCAGGTTGAACCGCCAGGCCAGGAGAGTAAAGGTGGTCCCCTCCAACCCTCTCCACCGTGGTGGGCTCCAAGGTTCACTGCTGGAAGCAGCAGACCCCAGGCTGGCTTTCCAATCTACACCCAGCAGTGTCAAGTGGACACTGAATTCCAAACCTCTGCTGAGTTCTTCCATCAATTCTCCAGTTAGCTCAGCTCCAAAGAAGTCGGGGAGGAGCGGTGAGCAACCTGCAAGCCCTCTTGGTCAAACATGTGCTGATGAGGACGAGGGCCGCAAGAGGTCACGGAAGTGCCCTGCCAGTGGGGACTGAGGAGGGAACACAGGAGTCGGAGATCTCAAGAAGAGTGGTGCCAGGCATGATGACTACATGGGCAGACGTCTTCCCCACTGAAGGCGAACTTGGGATGGAGAGGGAAAATGTCAGCCAGGTTCCAAACATCCTGACAGACACACGGAACAGCCAGGATTGATGGAGATATTGCATCTGAGGGTGGAGGGACAGGTACCACCCAGACCATAAGGAAGACTTTGTCAAGAAGGTGATGAAATCGCATTTGGAACCCACAAACAGAGAAGTAGGCAAATGTCTTGCCCGACTCAGGCCCTTAAATGTTTTACGGTCGGGCCTTTGATGAAGGAAGCTACAGGGTAAACAATCATCTCAAGGAGAAAGCTAGGTTTTACTTTATTTAACGCAGACTATAGAATGTTTTGAGAAGACAGTAAAAATATTCAGGATGTTGATCCAGAGAGAATAATGGAAAGGGGAGTTCAAAGGCTGGAAAGCAAGAACAAAGCCGTGAGTGTCCAGGAACAGGCTGTCAGGACCAGGCAGACTGGCGATTTCCAGTAAGTCAGATAAAATAGGAAATGATAAAAAAAAAAAAAAAAAAGATTCATACATACCATAAACACTTTATATAACTTAAAACATAAAAGTACACACATGTGCCAATCTTTTGATGTAAGGCCAGGGCCTGCTCTCTGCACATGGTGCCGCTGTTTGGAGTTATGCATCTTCTGTCTTACATAAGCCACAGCCTTCATCTGTGATGCCCAGTTCTGCTTTCTTTAAAGCAGGAGCAGGACCTGATCAAACTGGTGAAATAATCTGAATGCAAAACTACCTAGACTCTTATAAGCCCCAACCACACACATTATTTTACCATTCTCCTGCCTCTGCCCGGTTAATAACGAAGTTTTGTAGCTAACATCTATCAAGACTTTCCAAAGCATTTGGCTTTGTTTGCACAGAAACAAAGCTCAGCCCTTTCTGTATTTCATCAGTTTATTCACTGTTCATTTACGGTACACGACCGAAATAAGGACAGCCGGCTAACTAGGTTTGAGAACAAACTCAAGGGGATTGACTCCCAGGAAGAAGGCAGCTTCATTGCTGGAGGCCAGAGTACAGGGGCCATCTCAGGAGAGGCTTCTCTCTGAGCTCATCTGTGGCCACGGTGACCATCCCTGTGGTCACAGGGAAAGCAGCACCGGTCAACCCTGTAAATGGGTTGAGAGATCAAGTGAAAGAGCTTTAAAGACACAGGTGACAGGACAGGTTGCATTCTGCAGAGTGGACAAAGACAGCAGGGAGTGACGCGTGACTGGCTTCACATTTCCGTAGAAGCGCGGGATAGAGTGCTTTTTCTCCTGTGTGCTCTCTCCTGCCTTCTCCCTCCCTCCCTCCCTGATCTCCTGGGGCTTTTCCCATTTTTGGAAGAGAGGTTGGGAAGGGGAATGCAGTTAGAGCTCTCGGGGAGGAATCTGAACCTCCAGAATTATGTCTGGGTCCCAGGCTCCCGCCATGCCGTCCTCCTTCAGCCTCCACCTGGGAATGTAGCCTGCCAGCCTCTACTACCTACCCCTCTTCTTCAGCTGAGCCTTTCTGACTGGTCATGGGACCAGTATTCACATTCATGCCATCATTTGTTCTCTTCCTCTTCTTCCCACTGTTTTTTCAGGGAGGTGAGTAACTCTGTGCAAGGGAAGTTAACAACAAACTAACAAAAACGTCTGGGAGAGGTGGTGCATCCTGTAATCCCAGCAGCTCAGGAGGCTGAGGCAGGACGATAGCGAGTTCAGAGCCAGCCTCAGCAATTCACCCAAGCAATTCACAGAGACTCTGTCTCTAAATAAAATACAAAAAAGGCCTGGGGATGTTGCTCAGTGGTTAAACGCTAAATGCTCCTGGATTCAACCCTGCTACAAAAAAAAAAAAAAAAAAAAAAAGCTAACAAAACCATAACTATCTGGACATGGAGAGATGGTGCTGGTGCCTGTGGCAGCTATCATAAGCTTAGGCCCACCCTACCCCAAGCACCATCTTCCTAAGCAATCTTCTTCTGTTCCTTCTAGGAGGTACTCCTTCCACCCTCCTAGGAGTTCAACTGCCCCAGTCAATCAGCAGTGGGTGTCCATAGGCTTTGGGCATCATCTCCTTTAGTTTTCACTGAGGTGACATGATCCACATAAACCCAATCCACACATAAATGAGCAAGACCAGAGGGGTTAAGAATGATGCCCGAAGTCACACAGAATCTAGGTAAGTGGGCCTCCAAGGCTGGGCGCCAAACCATTATACACTGCTCTTCTCAAAATGCTGCAGCTCAAGTGGAATCATTGATAATATACAAGAGTTGTCTTATCAATACACACAATATCAATGATTCTCATTGAAATCACCTTCATCCACACATTTTATCGGAAACATGACTTTAGGGCATTTATCCATTTGTTCTAATGGATGCTCAGCCCAGGCCCTCTCTCTGGCCCAGCCAACCTTTGGAATGGGCTAAGAGAAGGAATTCATCTTCCCATCAGGACAGCCCTTCCCACCCAACACTTCCACAGTCCCTCCTTGGACAAACACAAAATGTCTGTGACAAGGCCAGGGGTCAGGGAGCGAGACCATGCAATGGAACAGGAGTAGTGGGTAGGTCCCAGGTCACCTGCTGGGAGGTCAAGTGGTCCAGCTCACCTTCTTGGTGCACTTCTTGACAGTGTTGATCAGCTCCTGCATCACCAGGTCCACGCTCTTCAGGGAAGGCCCTTTCAGCTTTACGATCTGCTTTTTGACTATCGCTTCAAATGCCATGTCCGGAGTAAACAGCCCCGTCCTGGATGTAGGAGAGAGAGAACTGTGTTAGATATAAACCATGGAGTGGCACCCAATACTCTTAAAAATGTTTAGATTGTCACTTAAGGTAAGCACCAAAAGTTATGTAGCATGGTTCTACCCACAATGCTACTACAATAACATCTTTAATAGTGCTACTCCACAGTAAGTGCCAATCTACGGGAGGTTACAAAAGATGCTCAAGGGCTGGGGATGTAGCTCAGTGGGACAGCACTTGCCCAGCATGTGCAAGGTCTTACATTCCATGTCCAGGACCCCCCCTCCCTTGCCCACCATTCCCACACAAACGCCCAGTATATTTTCTTGACTTATGATGTAAGTTTTAACTAATATTTAACTGTCACTTCACTACTCCAAATCAATAGAAGGAAATGCAGTGGGCCCTTCATATTGTTGGGCTACACCTCTGTGGATTCAGCCGTTACTAACTGAAAATATCCAGAGAAAAACTGTATCTCTACTGAGCATGTACAGACTTATTTCTTGTCACTGTCTGAAAAATACAGTCTAAAAATACAACTATTTACATAGCATTTACATAGAACTGGGTATTGTAAGTCATCTACATCTAAAGTACAGAGAGGATATACTGTGTTACCTTGCATTCAGGTTGCTTCTATTTAACTTTCACTTGTTAAATTATGTTTGGCCTTTGTACATAAACTCCAGAAATGTGTTTCAAAATATTATCATAGTTCTTTGAAGAACTTGCTGTGGACAGAACGTATGTGTCCCCTAGAAATTCTCCCCAGTGTGACGGTGTCAGGAGGTGGAGCTTTGGGGAGGCAGTGGGCCATTAAGGGTGGAGCTCTAGTGGACAGGATCATGCCCTATAGAGGCATTGATCAGCCAGCTCTGTCTGCCAGGGAGGACACAGGAAAGTCAGCAGCCAGCAAATCAGAGGAAGGTCCTCCCCAGAGCCCCCTGTGCTGGAACCCTGAGCTTGGCCTTCCACCCTACAGAATGGTGAGACATCATGTCGCTGGTTTTAGTCACTCATCTACGATCATTTGTTGTATCAGCCTGAAAAGACTAAAGAAAGTAACTTAGAACATTCTCACTTTACACAGGGGAAATCCGGGCCCAATTCACCCCGTCCACCCTGGCCCTCTGCTCTCCCATCCACCTTCCTCCGACCAATCACGTGTGAAGTCCTGGCCCCACAAAACCTGCCGCACCTTCCCACCTCTACCCTGGGCTCAGCCTGCCTCCTTCCCAGGAGCCCTTCCCGCCCTCCAGCCTCAGCAAGGCCATTCCCTCTCCTTCTTCCCACCACAGCTTTACCACCACACACGCACTCACAAGCACATGCCCGCCTCGCACACACGCACAGACACGCACACATTCACCTCACCTGAACATACACAGACAAGCACACATCCCGCTCTCACAGGCACACAAGCATAAGTCCGCACACAGCACCCTTGGCTGGCTGACAGCGTCCTAGGAACAGGCAGGGTTCCACTCACAAGTAACCACCGTCATTCCCTTTCCCAGTCTCGTTCCACAACTCGGTTAAAAGGAACCAGTGTCTCCTCTGTGCGAGTGATGTGCTCAGGAGCACCTGGGGCCTCCCTCCCTGAAACCCAGGCTGTGGAGAGCAGGGTCTCGCCCTTCTTTGTGTCTTCCACTGTGCAGAAAGTAGCTTGGTTTTGTTTTGTTTTCATTGGGGAAAAAAAAAAACTGACTGTGGCACTGTGGTAAATAACCAATGAGCCCAGACTAAGGGGTCCCATTTCTTCCTCCTGCCTCTGCACCAGCCTCTGTCCGGAGGATGAGAAGGCTACTTCTCTAGCCAACATTCCCTTTCTTTGGTAGCTTGAACTGAACACAGGAAAACACCAGAAACTTGCCTGATCCCATGTATGTTTTTGATTGCATAGCTGATTTCTCTTCGCAGTTCTTTCTCATTGAACTCCATCTGCAGATGCAAAATGAGCCACGGTTATGACACTTAATGCCTTTGAATAATAATGTTGTTGAATATTGCAGAATAAAAATAACTTGACTGAGTTATTAATAAACGGATACTCATGTCTCTCCTAAGCTAAACCCAGATGGTCAAAACATCTGTTTATATGAAGTTCAAGGCAACGTAGGACCCGAGGGATTTCTGGGAGTCATAGTGCAGCAGATTTTAACTTTATTATATTTAAGAGGTGCTGGGCATAAAGGATGACTTCTAGACATTAAGCTGGCCACTCACTGATTCTTTTGCTGCATATCAATGAACCTGCGTAAGTGAGAGTGTCACCTGCCAGGCAGCAGCACGCCGTCCTGAGGTTACCGATGACTGTCTTTTCTCCCTGGCCACTTCAACCACCTGCATTCAAGGCTCTTTATAAAAGGAAATTAATAATATTTCGCCAAGCCAATACAGGATAGAATGCAGGGTAAACGTTTCCCCGAAGCCCTGGGTTCCATAAATCTATTTGGAAGAACGATAAAAGTGTCACAGAGCCAAGTCCTGGGAGGGCGATCCCGCGAACGCGGGTTCACCTGACTCGGGACTCGGACGCTCCAGTCCCACTTCTTGTCTATTCCTCCCTCATGCTTTATGCCCTAGAACCTTGACTTGCCTCCGTCTCTACCAAACCCTGTGGCCACACAGTTCGGAGCCTTTGTCCTTCTCCCCTCTACCACCTCTTCCTGCTCTTCTGGCTTCCCGTCCTGCATGCTCAGCTCAGCAGCCTGGCTGCCTGGAGGACTTGGGCTGGGATCCACATCTGGGGGCTGTCTCCAGAGCACCCTGAAGCTCATCACTCATCGCACTTTAATAAAACAACCCACTTACCCGTCTGCTGCCCACAGCAAGAGCAGCAAGGAGCAGTCCCTGGAATGACTTAGCTGCCTTTGTTTCACACTCCTCGAGTGCACAACAGAGCCCCATTCACACCTCCAGACGATCACCGCTTCTCCTCATTCTCCTCATCTGATGGGCACCACCGCTCAGCTCAAAGCCAAAACCGTGGGAGTCCTATCTAGTCTTGTCTTCCACCCCCATATCAATCCAAGCCCTGCTGACCTCACCTCTCAAATCCCAAAAGGCACACCTCTCTCTCTCTTGCCAGGTCATTTAGTGGGACACCACAGAAATTTAAGTTTTAGGGTCTCTCCTGAGCACAAGATCCCTTTCAAGACCCTAGGCCTCACTGTGTGTTTATATTTATATTTTACTTTCTTCTTGAGAGCTCTGAGGTTGTAGACAGTGGACGTGCCTTGGGCCTGACCTCACTCTTTTCCTTACCTTACCCTTCTCTTGCTCTTTATGGGCCAGCAGGCCCAGTGTTTCCTAGCATTTAGCCAAAGTGGTCACACTCCTGCTTAAAACCCTCCACTGTTAAGTGTGAACACCTCACCCCAACCTCGGAAGCCCGCGTGAACTGAGCAGGTCCTTCCCGTCTGGATCCCCGGGGCGCCTCTGCCTTCTCAGCTCTGCACCAGCCCGTGGCTCTTCACCTGCCCTGGGGCCTTGCCCACGAGGTGCGCCCTCCTTGAAGACCTTCTCCGTGCTCTTCTGGCTGGGGCTTGAATGTCCCTCGCTCACAGAGAACTTGCCTGACATCCCATTAAAAGTGGCGGTCACTTCCCGTTGCCAAAATACCACTTTTTTATGTTCATATTTGTTCATTTTCTGTGCTTCTTTATTAGACCAATTGAAATCTCCCAGGTCTTCATCAGTGGCCCCTGGAACTCTGAATCATAGAAGGGCCTGGGAAATATTTAACTGGACAACATCTCAACTAGTTTTTGTTGAAATGATTTGGAATGTTGTGAAATTTCCACTAAGTAAAACTCAGAAAAGAAAATTTCTCTCCTGAATGTCATTACCCGAGTACAGAGGTTTTTGTTCAAAGGACCATCACTGACCACCCAAACCATTCAGGTAGCGTCAGGGCAAGAGGTTGGTAAAACAGAACATGGAAATGAAGCAGGGGGAGACGTCATTCAGTACGAACCTTCACTATCTCAAAAGGAAAGCGCTCGTGGAAAATGCGATTGATTTTAGCACCGCCGGAGAGCTCCAGGGTGTCCACTTGGTCCCCTGACCCTTCGATTCTCTTCTCAAAGTCCACCGCGAATTGCTGAACCATCCTAGAATTGAGACGGTCGAGTGAGAGGTGGCTGACTTGACTCTGCCTCGCCTTGCTATCCTTTCCTGGGGTTCCTAGTGGCACCTACTGGTGGAGTTGACACTGCGCTTTGTTCAGCTTTCAGAACATTATTATAAGAAACACACATTGTTAAGATTTATTTCAGATAATTACTAGAGTAAATACCTTAAATATCTTTGTCTTTAATTGCATTCTGTTCACTTGGCTGCAATCATGAAATGGTGTTTAAAGAATACCTGACATAAAAATTCAAGTGTCACAATAAAACTTGTAAAATAGTCAAATGGGGCTCAGCTCCTGTGACCCCACCCTTGTCCACAGTCCCCGCTGCTCCAGGTGAACCTCCTCACACTTGGGGATTGCTCTTGGTTCCTCCAGTACCAATGCCTCAATCTCTCCTCATGCTATAAATTTGCCCCAGGTGATCTGAGGGTGGCCAGAACTTTAAGAGTCATCAAGAACTAGTTTTTCCGACCTTCAGTGCTAGCCCCTGCTTCCTGGGAGTTGTTGGCCATATACCCAGCTGCCTGCTGCACAGTGATTTTCTCTGAACTCCATGCACCTAGAACTTGAATCACCGACATCTCCTACTCCCAACCTGCTCATTCTCCTGCTCTCCCGACTTTCCCCTCAGGGAGGAAGGCATTGCCCTCAAGGCAGGGACCCCAGGGCACCTCTGCTGCTCCTGCCTGGCATTTCCAGGTAGCCACCAAGGTTGATCACTCTGCCTCCTTTTGTCCCACAGACAAGAGACTCTTCTTCTTCACCCCAGATGCTGCCTGGGTTCAGCCCTCAACAACTCTTCCTGGGGTTTCTGACACCCAAGGTTCTTCATGGTCTGACCCTGGCGGCCCCTGAGCCCATCTCTGAGCACTCCTCCATGCTCACCTTCTCAGCTCACCTGGGGAGGACACTGTCAATGCCCGCCCCTCCTCACCCACCACCATTCCTGAGGGCCGCCCAGATCAGGCCCCTCCTCTGCCTCCAGCCCAGCACACAGTGGCCCACACGGCCAGCCGCTGCCTGTCCCCAAGGACAAGGGCCATGCATTTTAGCCATCTCCCCTAATTCGGCACATTATACATATTCACTAAATATTTGTTCAATGAAGGGATAAATTCTCTTAAGGTGAAAATTCAAAATCTACGAGGAAAAAAAAAATCCAAACCATCTAAAATATTTTTTTAAATTCTCTTTCATCAAGATTGTGGGCCAATTAAATAATCACAAATTCTTAGGCCAGAAAAACTAGAGTGTGACTGGGCTCAGCTCTGTTTCGTGTGTGTGTGCGGTTACTTTTACACACCTAGAAAGGCAATAACGGGACACATACTTTCAAACACTGGAGAAGATTAGAAAATCCAATTTTGGCTGCTCTTTCCCCACCTGGACCCCTGACTGATCCTAGACCAAGTTGTGCTGAAGGTCACATATCCTCTAGCCTCCTCCTTCCCGGGACAATTCCTCTCCTACTTCAGGGTCTCAAGTGCTATATTCTCTCTGACTCAGTGCCTTTCCTCAGTGTAACTCTTCGTCATCTGGGCTCCTACCATTTCACACTTCCCAGAAACATGGCATTTATCAGCTCTGTGTCTAAACAATTAATAGCTTCTATATCTGTACCCCCTGCTCCACCCTGACCCCTTCCTAGGAGCAACAGAGGGATTCATCACGGACTCCCTGGAGAACAACACAGAGCCAGGCCCCAGGACAGCACACACAGAGATCAGAGGAGGGAGGGGGAAAAGGAGAGGAAGGCAGGAGGGAGGGAAGAAATAGGCCAGAGAGGAGAGGCCTCCGAGGGGAGCTGAATCAGCCTTCGCAAGTGACAGTTCAGTGGGAAGTTCTGTCATCTGAGCCCCACGAAGTCGAGACCCAGTCTCTGCATCACAGTTTCAGTTGGATGATAAGATAATGACTAGGGCCTGAGCAGAACCCACCTCCTTCCCCTGTGTCTTCAACAGTTTTCACAAGTGCTTAACCACACCCAAGAATATAAAGAAAGAGTAACAAGGAAAAGCTACATAGCTCCTCAACTTTTAAAAGAGGAAATGTGATGCATTTAAGATGGCATTTAAATCATTTACATAGTTGAGAACCTCCTCACCAAGAAAGGAATTCTAATACCAAATTAAGGGTGTTTCCATTGAGAGACCGCAGTGGTGAAGGTGCCACAGAGGTGACCAACACTGTCTTGGAGGTGGACCTGGGCACGTTGTGCACAGGGTTAGGGAACAGACGAGGCATGAAGCAGTCAGAGGGAGGGTGATGTGCGAGACTTGGTGGCTGCTGATTCCCAACAACGGACATCCTGTCCCAAGGCCGCTGGTGTGAGTCTACCAGCCCCAGGGTAGGAGGGAGAAGATGCTTGGCAATTTTCACATTTGTATTTTTATGGTGCTACATTAAAATCATTACCAGAAAGGAAAATAAATTAAAACATGGCCTTATTGTCTGCATGTTATTATTATTTTTTTTAGCTAAATTCCAGGTTCTTGTTCCATTGAAAAACGCACATAGATAAATCACATGAAATAAGGAAAATAAAAAGATAATATGGACAAGGGACATCAATGCCAACGGTTGTAAAAGTCAGACGATGTTTTCATGTATTTACTCACTTCTAAGACTAAGGACAAACAGTAGCCTCCTGCGTTATCACTCCTGACTTTACTCACTGAAGACAATTTTGGAAAGACAATTATTGAACACGGGAGGAGCAGTTGGTTAAATTCATAATAACAGCATCAGATTAAAAATTGCTTCCAGAAGACATAAAAACTCAAGGGTCACTGTGTATCACTGAGCCTCGTCCACTTTGTTGCTTCTGTTAAGCTTAAAAAACAACATGACAAATAGGCCGCAGCCAAGGACAAGGACACGAGCTTCAGGTGAGCAAGCGGGGAGGAAGCCACCTACTGCAGCAGGGCCTTGGTCTTCCGGGTGGGGTCTTCGGGCTTGAAGTTCCTGAAGGCTTCTACTTCGTGCTCGATGGACAGCAGCTGCCCCTGCAGTTTGTTCCTGAAGTTTGGCAGGGTGTCTCGAATGTGGTTCGTAAGTTGCTAAATAGAACAAAACAAAATCACACACGTGTCTACAGTAGATTAAAGATGAACTCATGCGACAAAAACCAGCCTCCACTGTGTTCCTGGTCATTCACAACCTTAGAAATGACAGGGACATCAGAGGCCATGAGGTAGATAGTCTCCACTGCCCTGGAGATGCTCAGACTCCTCCGCTGACAGTCTCTCCTTTGGTTAACACACAATGTCACGAGTGGGCTGCCCAGGAGCGCTGCAGTGTGGACGACACATCAGATCATACATAGGAAGGAACCTGACCCGAGACCGGGGTGGAAATGAAGGAAGTCAAGAGCTGGAGGTGCTGCTCCAAGTTTCTAAGGTCAAATGGACCAGTGCGAGGGAAGCTCAAGGTGGCCAAGGCTGCCACCAGCACCTGCCAGCCCCTTGCTTTCTTGGCCCTCTGCAGGCAGTGCTTCCTGGCCCCTCTACCTCTAGACCCCAGGGCAGGCCTGGCTGGTCACCAGCTGGTGCCTTCAAGAGACTGAATAGAAAACCGTGTGACTAGTGAGAGAAAGCTCTCTGCTATTGACGACTCCACCTGACCTGGCCGGGGGCATTTCCTCTGAGGTCAGCTGCCACCTCAAGCTCAATACAGTGAAAACAACTCAGAACAAAGTTGGGAAAGGGTGGGGTAGTGCACACCTGTAAATCCCAATGACTGTGGAGGCCGAGGCAGAATTGCAAGCTTGAGGCTACCCTGGCAACTCAATGGGATCCTCAGCAACTTAGAGACACCCTGTCTCAAAATAAAAAGGGCCAGGGATGCAGCTCACGGGTAGACCACCCCTGCATTCAATCTCCAACATGGGAGGAAAAAAAAGATTGTTCAGTTTCTCTGCGTTATGTTCTTTCTGCAATGTAGTGACAGAAAATTCTGAAAATGATGATGATCATCTTGATCTGCTTAAGTAATAAACTTAGAATTGAGAGAAAGAGATGAACTTCACAGAAATGCAGCAAAAATAATTTAAAAGGAAAGTTAAACATCCCCAGATGGATGGAAGAAATGATCTTAACTCATCATAAAGATGATTTATGTGCATCCAAGTTAAACGAATATATGCAGCCAATAAATCCACAGTTAATTAACTGTCACTATTCTCTATCATTCCTCTGCCCACCGTGTGGATTTCTGCTGTGGGTATGAATCAGGAAAAAACAGAACAGAGGACTGGATCTCCAGGAGCAGTGTCCAAAGAGACAAAGACCCAAATCTCAGAGGAGCAGCCACCAGGAAAAACCAGCAACCACCAAATGGGCCTGGAGCTGGAAATAATGAACACACTTGGTTTCCACTCTTTGCTCCTCAGACTTCTCAACAGTAAAGCGACATTGTGGCCATCCTTTGCTCTCTGGAGCACATCTTGCCTTGGCTTGCATCACCTGGGTTCCTCTAACTCTTCTCCTAGCCATTCTGGATGCACCTTCTCCGTCTCCTTTAACAATTCATGCTCCTCGCCAGACTGGGAATTTTGAATTTCTCAGATCTGGTCTGAGGCCTCTTCTCATTCTACCCAGGGCTTCGGCAAACACACAAACACCCCGCTGCTGCTAAAATGTTAACTCCAGACAGGACTTCATCTCTGCTGTGGGCATGTGTGCCTGACCCCTGCATGACTTCTCCTCCTGGGTGTGTCCATGACACCTCAGCCTCAACTTGTCCCAAACATCTGCCCCTTGCTGGGCTCCCTATAGGGCTGCCTGCAGATCAGCATAGAAGCTAGGAATGTCCTTGACTCTATATCTGTCACCCAATCGAGCTCATCTGTCACCAAGTTCTCAGTTTTCCTAAACACTCCTCAAATCTCCTGTGTCACTTCCCAATGGCCCTACATGAGACTGAGCTACTGTCACTTTTATTATTTTTAGCCACCTGCCCTTCCTGGTTTTACTCCTAACTGGCCTACTCTTGGTCTTCTTATGGCAATACTATATTCTTTTTAACTGTCAGACCTGAGCCTGTCAAGACCCTCCCTCAGATTTCCTAAATAGCTCCCTACTGCTCCTTGGGTGAGAGCCCAATCTTTACTTTGGTCTAAGAACATCCCACGACCCTGCTACCATCCACGTCTCCACGTGCTCCTCTCACAACTGGCCCTTCCTTCTTCTCCCCCTAGTCTGGTGGTGTTTCCTTCAATTCCTCACAATCATCACACCTTTGTCCAGATTGTCTATAGAAATGGTGCCTCAGAATCAGAAGGACTGGCACACGTAGAATTAGCAAGAGAGTTGCTCTAGTTTCGAATATAATATGAAAACCTTTGAAACAGCAATTATACAGAAGAGATGTTCAGGGTAAAATGCGTTCAACTCTCAATCGACACAATCCAATTGTGTCAAAAGTGGGGGATCATCTGCATAATATAATTGCAATCATCTCCTATTTTTTAAATATGTAAAATCTAATTTATTTACAACTCTTTCCAATGGTATTAGTGATTTTCCTATAGGATTTTTTTTCAGGTTATTTGTCATTTTCTTAGGCCAATGTAGGGTTGAAAGCGGTGGTCTGACACAAGTTTTACCACTACTGACTACAGGGTGAGAATGTCACAGTTCCTGCACGACAAAACAGTGCTCCTCCTCAAGGTTATTCATATTTTAAAAGTGATACAACCAAGGGCTGCCTCTGAGATTCCAAATTCTCTTTTAGCCTAATTAAGAATATGAACGTCACCAAAGTCACTTAAAATACAAGTGCACCTCTCCTTCCTATTTTCTAAAACCTCCACTGTCTTATCTCAATGGTTCAGATATAATGTCCTTAACCGTGACCACCTCTACTCACCCTTCAAGGATCTGATGTCAGAGCGTCCATGACCACCTGACCAGGCTCACAGAGGAAGGGGGAAAGCTGTAGGGAATGGGGATGTCTGTAGGGAAAACTGCTCTCCATAAATGTCACTGTCATCAAAACTCAGGAAGGGTGACCCAGGAACCAGGGCATTTGTCATGATGCTTGACCACAACAGGGGAAGCAACGTATGTACCAGGGAACGTGTGCTGAGGCGTTGTGACAGAAGCGTGTGCGTCACGTGGCGGGGCAGGGAGACAGAGGGCCCAATCTGATTCTATTTATTGGGGGAAAATGGGTTATCTGGGAAAGTGTTTAGATTAGTGGCAATCAATGGTGACTTCATCAGGATTTGGTATTTTGAAAAATTTAAATAAAGGAACAAATCAATCCTAAACAAAACCAGAAAAAAAAATTTAACAGAAAGTCTAACCTAACCATTACAGCTTGGAATTCCACAGACAGATCCCAAGTGATCCTCGTTTCAGAGCTACACAAGTTTAAATGCTCAGGAGAACTACGACGTGTGGTAAGAGAATGCATGCTCAAATGTACACGGGCTTCACCTCCTAAAGAGACACTTGTCTGTGCTGTAAGCACGGCCCCTTGACGGCCCCCTCAGCTAAGGCCAACTCAGCTCCCGGGACAGCACCAGCTGAGCACTCACAGTCATTGTTTAAACCCTTTCATTTAAGCTGGAAGTCTTGCTTCAGAAAAGAGAAATTCAAAAATAAGATATTTAAATCCCAATGGCCTACACATTTTGTAACTGTTCTTGTTGCTTTAAAGAATTCCTTTACCTGATTCAGGACCTTCTGAAGGTGTGGGGTCCCCATCCGGTCAGCAATGTGTCTGTAGGCCGGATGTGAAAGAAAAAATTTCCTCTCTGCCAACATGGCTGCTTTAATGTCCTTCTTTCCGTCTATGTCCTTCTGGCTCCTGTTGACCACCCCCACGTAACCTGAAACAACAAACACACCACCGCACGGCCCCATGGGGCTTGGCACTCTCCTGTAACTGTTCTAGGGAGATTTCAGGGCTCTCCAACAGACTGAGTGAGGTAGGCAAGTGGGTCTGGGGGCCTGAAGACTGGGACCCTTTACAAAACTCCATTGAGACAATGATATTTTAACAAAGACCACAGACTTGCCTAGGGATAACTTTTGACATCGACAGAATAATACCCCTCACATTTAAAAGCCGTATGCATTTTAAGAGAGAATGTCTCTTCGAGTTGTGTTGCAGGATTGTAAATACCACACTTACAACAGAATGGTATCCATATTTGTGTAATCTATGGTGAATATCTATACCCTCCTTCAAACCCCTTCTTTTTCCCGTTTTCTTACCACTGTTATTTTAAGGAATAGTTCTCCTTTGGGATCATTTTTAACACCTCATATGGGAATACAGTGCCGTTCCATAAAGAGTGTAGCTGATAATAAATCCAAGCCTGAGCACAGGGAGACCATTGAGCCCGGGCCTCCCCATGCCTTGCAGTCGTCTCTGACATAGTACCAAGAAGGCCCTCTGCAGACCCAGGACGTACCCCTGCGAAGAGGCAGCAGCTTGTTCTCCAGCACGTCCCTGGCATCGGTCCCTTCGTCCATGAGATCCAGTTTGGTGATGACGCCGATGGTTCTCAGGCCTGCATCATAAACCAACCCGTTAGGACACCATCCGGAGGGGACTAACGAACTTCAGAGGCCACGCGTCTCCGGGCTAACTGTGCAGCTTGTCCTTTGCCTGTTCCTCTCTCTGACTGTGCCTCTATCCACTGTCACCCCCGTCTGGCCAATTTCTACACGAGGAGGAAGGTTTGGAAACCACCCATCTATATTCATTAGACGACTTTCCATTGAAGAGAGAAAAACAGATGCACCACAAAAATACTCTAAACAGTCACACATCACCTAACCAGGGGGGCTGTTGCCTGAGAAACACACCCTCAGTGGGTCTCATCACCGTGCAAACACCAGAGAGTGGATCTCCTTCAACCTGAATCGTGTAGGTGACTCCGAGTGTGATCTCTGATGCTATCAGGTGAGATGTAGGAGAATGTGAGATACAGCAGGCACCAGTGGAAGACAGCAGACCGAATTACAGCCAACCTTTATGGGTGTGATATACTCTGAAAACAGTACGGTAAATAAGCTAGTAACGCATTTATTGTCAAGTATTATGTGATCACATAATTGCACTGCTTCACTTTCTGACCACCAGCAGTACAGTAGGTTTGTTTCCACCGACATCACAACAACACAGGAGCACACACGGCCAACCACGTCATGATAGCTGTGATTTTGTCACCAGGCAATGTGAATTTCCAACTCCATTACAACCTTATGGGGCCGCCGAGATGTATGCAGTCTGTCACTGACCAAAGTGGTCACGCTGCACATGATCATATATGAATTTATTTTTGAACCACACATGAATGGAAACCATACATTTTAACTTTCTGCCCAAGTATCCCACCTGATATGGATTTTTAAAAATTTTTTTACCTTATAAATCAACAAATAGGCTATGCACGAACCAATGACGAAAGTGAGCTGCAGACCAGGCTCATCACTGACCCGGTCCTGAGCACTTGAAGTTAAAGAAATAAAAACTAAAAAGGCTAAGAATAGGGTACAGAACAGTGCCACCACCAAAAACACACTTATTGGTCTCACAGCACTATTTCTTAGAAGAGGAAATCCGATTTAATGGAAAGAAGACTGAACTAAGGATGAGCTTGGGGTTTAGCCTGAAGGCAAGTCACCTACCCCTCAGGGTCTTGGTTTCCCTCATCCGCAAAATACAGACTTGGAGACCGAGATCCCTAAGGTCCCTTCCAGTAATCAGAGAATAAGAACTTAGATCTTCCTAGCACATCAGATGGGTGGAGTTTGTCCTTGGTCGTCTTCATCATGTGGACACTGCTTGCCTCATGATTCGTATGAAGTTCATGTCTCTGGATTTCCAGTTACACATGGTTCCTGGAACACACAGACTCATCTTTTACTTGAAACTACCCCAAAATAATAGTGGCTGGTATGTTTTAAGCCAGCTATGGAGTTAAATGGCTCATTTATCTTAACTCATCTAATTTTACTGATTTTTGAAGATGAGGAAACGAAGGCAGAGAGCAACTAACTGGGCAGTGAGTTGGGTGGTCGAGGTCAGGAGCCCCCGCTTTTAGCCAATTTACTGCTTCTCACAGTAAGCTGGGGCGGGGGTGGGAGTACATGGCATGACTTGGGGGGTACAATTTGGGACAGGTAAAAGACATGGGAGAGGACTGCAGACAAAAATTAAAAATGGAAGCCCAGAGTGTGACTGCTAGCTCAATAGACCAGCAAAAGCAGAAAACTGAATTCAAGAAAACCAAGAGTAGGAGCCCAGAGGTGATCGTTTAATTTAGAGCCTATCAGAAAGGCTCAAGACTTGAGAGGTAGTAACTCTGAAGATAGTGGAGAGGGCCTTGACGGGGACAGGTGAGCTGAAAACAGGAGCCACAGTTGACATAGGCAGGTTTCCGTGGCTGACGAAGCCGGAAGCTGCCCCTGGTCTGTGCTGGCAGGACTGTGTAGGTTTGTCCTCTGGGAAGACTGACAGAGAGAAACCTCTGCATGTGAGGCACACGGCTCCTGGGGGTCAGGTATGGAAAGAAGGTAATTAATTGAGTCTCTACATACTAAATGGCAAGATCTGCTCTCCCCAGTGTAGTTCCCTAGTCTGACTTCCACCAAGGGCGGCTGGCAGACTATCACCTGACCCACCCTAGCAAGAGGTGGGAGAACTGGGCATGGGGAGACTAACCATCCCAAGAGAAAAACCCAACTGCTGATATTCAGAGGAGCCCGAACTAAACAGCCCAATAAATTACCCTGTCGTGAAGGAAACCACCTAGCAAGTCAGGCTTACCCACAAGGGGCTTTGGGTAATATTGTACCAATAACTATGCATAGGTAATGCAAAAGAGAGAAGAAATTTTTGTCATTTTTATTAATACCCTCAGAGAGGAAGGAGAAATCATTGCTTTCATGGAACAAGAAGAAAAGGCCGTAAAAAGAAGGTGCATGCAAGAAGTCCCAGTGATTAGAAATGCAAGATGAAGGTGAGGAACCTTCCAGAAAACAAAAGAAAAAGAAGTAAATAATAGAACAAAACATCCTTAAAAGCTAGAGAGATGGGGCTGGGGATGTGGCTCAAGCGGTAGCGCGCTCGCCTGGCATGCGTGCGGCCCGGGTTCGATCCTCAGCACCACATACCAACAAAGATGTTGTGTCCTCGGAAAACTGAGAAATAAATATTAAAAAATTCATATTCATTCTCTCTCTCTCCTCTCTCTCTCTCTCAAAAAAAATATTAAACAAAAAAGCTAGAGAGATGATCTTGAAGCTCCAATATCTGAGTAACTGGCATAGCAGGGAAAAAAAGATCAAATCGAAAAAGTGAGAGGGAGGGAGAGATCCTATTTAGAAATATGCTATAAGTCAAGGATATGAATTTGTAAACTGAGTGAGCTCACCAGGCCTCAGATACAATACAGACACTAGGAACAGATGGAAGATGCTAAAGAGCTCCCTGACAAATTTTAAAAGGTCACAATAAAAGGACTGAGAATCACTGTGCCGCCCCAGTCATCCCAGCCGCAAGCCAGAAATGCAAAATCAATCCATCAATGTTTCCAGAACTCCAAGGGGAAAAAGTAATTTCCAACTTAGAATTCTAAATTGTCAATAGATGTGACAGTAGAAAAAGAGACTTTCAGATCTGCAAACTCCCAAAAAGGTCTTACCCCCCTTTCTAATTTTCTTAGGTAGAGATTGAACAATGTGTCCACCAAACAAGGGAGTAAATCATCAAGAGGAAGACATGACGTCCGGAAGCAGGGACCAAACTGAGAAAAGAAGGCAATGTTCAGGACAGTGCAGACCTCAGGATGAAGCCCAGAGGGTAAGGAGAGGACACAGAGTCTGGGGCAGACTTCTTACAAACGCACACGCACACTAGCACACGCACATGATGCCTAATAAATACAGAGACCCAGACTGCTTCAGGTGAGGCTGGAAAAGCTAGATACATAGAGAGTCCACAGACAAGAAGACACAATTACCTAACCCAAGACAGCACCACGCAAGAAAGGGGGACTAATCATAATTCACCCCCTGGCTCAGCCGTGACTTACATTTTCAGAATTTTAAAAAAATTCCTTCTCTAAATACGATTATGTCATCTTATCAAAATGCTGGATGATAAATGCCCGTGTGCGTGTGCGTGTGTGTGTGTGTGTGTGTGTGTGTGTGTGTAGGTAGGTAGGTACAGGAGAGGGAAGCAGGACAGCCAATTCCCCTCCACATCAGGAAGTCAAATAAAACAAAGAAAATCAAGAAAGAGTGACACATTACATGGATATATATATATATATATATATATATATATATATATATATATATATATAGAGAGAGAGAGAGAGAGAGAGAGAGAGAGAGAGAGAGACGTAGACCCCAAAAGAAAGAGCTAACAGGGCTGAAAGTAGCTGGTTCTGGAATCAGTCATCAGAAGCAGGAGGGATGGGCAAGGGCCTGCCGGTTTTTACTGAAAGGCTTTGGGATGGGCCTTTTAAAGGCTGTATGTGTTTATAGCTCTAATACAAATAAAAGCGGACTGTGAATGTGTTTTCCTTACCACTCCCTCACTCCTGAGAAGGCATCTGAGTCCACGCTTAGTGAGGCACCAGAAATGGGCAGAGGACTATGTTCTTTTCACATTTCCTTGCACAAATAGGCAGCTTATAATGACCAAGGACTCCCTGCTGGCACACTCGAGACCTGCTTTAATGGTCTCAGAAAGTCACTGTCAGAAGAGATCTCAAAGGCTTTAAGAGCACCCTGGAAACCAAAAGACCTGGACAAGACAGTACATCACAGAGCCCTGACTGTGTGCCAGCCCTCATTAAGGACCCAAAACGAAAACCATATGAGGTAGGTACTTTTATTTTCTCAGTTATACAGATTGAGAAAAGTGAATGTTGGAAAGGAAAAATACACTTGCCTAAGGGGAAACAGCCTGTCCCGCCCGAGCTGGCGTCCAGCCAGGGACACTCCATCTTCAATCCTGTATTCTCCAGCCCCGCCCCGCTCATAGATCCTACAGGTGATTATCTGGGCTGCGTGGCAGCTAGCCCTGTCATCTAGGCCTGTCTGTCCACAGAACCGAAAGTTGGGCTGGGCGTCTCTTTCCAATCCAGAATTTGGGAAGGGGAACAACGTCCAGATTCAAAGGTGGTTATGAACCCCATTAAGTAAGGAAGAATTAAACACGATTCTTTTCTCCCTACTAAAGGGAAACTAAAAGCAATCAATGAAAAGCTGACTAAAATTGTGATAATGTGGTTTGTGTTTCTCTTCAGTGAAGAATGACCATGATGACGAGTACCAGTGACTCCTGATGAAGACCTCAGTAAGACACACAAGCCACTTCCAACAGCTGACACCACACCACAGAGGTCAAGCAGACTGAGCCCCACCGTAAGCTCTAAAGCTAGTTTCCTCCCCGTAGGAAATGGCCTCCACAGGGTAACCACACACCACGGTCATGCTTGCTGTCCCGGGAGAATGACTAACAACCTTCTGTTAGTTCTCTAAAGAATGCCCTTCTGAAGGACAAATCACATGCTCACTCTAACTCATAAGGAGAATAACCACCCTTGGATTTCAACTTGAGCATCAGGACTCTAGTCTGGCGTGGAAGGAGCTTGGATGTCACCACTCCATCTCAACCACATGTAAAGAGACAAACTGAAAAGCCACAACTCTTTGTAGGTCAGCAGACATATGAGCTCACAGGGTAAACTGCTACCAAACCTGATCCGGAGAAGCAAGTGAGTAGAGAGGATCACAATCTACCGGAGCATAAGTCCATGACCAGAAACTTCCGTGTCAATGCTGAAGTAGAAAAATGTAAGTAGGAATTGCTAGAGGTAACCTGTCCGACACAATGGCAATCTTCTGAGATTCAAGGGAGTTGCTAATTATCACCTCAGGAGAGCAAACCACTGTAGTAGATGGTGGTCTCAGAGGGACAGCTTCCTCCCGAGGAGGGCGCTAATGCCTCGGTGTTGGGTAGGAAAACCTAAATCACAGTTGCTGAGAAAACAGCCAAAGACTCAGTGTGAGCAACCGTCAGAGTTGAACCCAGGTTTCTTTGGGAGTCCGCACATTGTTCTGAGTTTTGCTTCCAGAAGCTCAAGCAGGTTCTCGGTGAATACTAGAGAAAAGAACCCACTCATGTTTCTGGCACTGAAAACAATAACCAGTGTGAAACACACCAAAGCCTCCATTCCTCGGAATATGGTCAGCATTCGGAGAAACTATTTAACCAGGCCCTCATTTACGAGGGTCTCTGCAAGGCTAAACATATCTGAGGGAAGGAGGATATTCACCTTTTAGTCTCCTCTCGACTTCCACAGCAAGGAGCAGAAGTACCCACTCCAGCCCATTCTAGCCACCCTGTCCTGTCTGAAGGGGACAGAGTGAGGTGGAGACCAAGAAGCACTTAGGAGGTCCATGCTCCTGAAGCACAGGCTCACTAGATATGTGACCTAATCATAGGCTCACAGAATGCTTCCTCTCACTCCACACATTACCACACATTAATGAAGGCCTATTTTCCATAGTTCCTTACATACAGTACATCATATATTGACAAAAAAAAATTTACAAGGTATATTAAAAGGCAATAAATAAATAAATAAAAATGGAAGAAAGCCAGATCTCACTGGGGTGTTGAAATTATCAGACTGGAAATTTAGAACAACTGTGATTAATATCCTAAGAGCTATAATGAATATATACACACACACACACACACACACACACACACACACACATCCTCCAAGAACAGGCGGGCAATCAAAACAGGGAGGCACAAATGCTAAGAAAAAAAATCAGAAGTGCTAAACATCAAAACCACTGTAACAGAAATAAAGAATGCCTCTGACAGATTCATTAGGAGACTGGGCACAGCTGAGGAAAGAATAACTGAGCTTCAGGCTATCTCAACAGAAACTTCCCAAAATGGTAAAACAAAGGAAAATTTGAATTTAAAAAAAAAATCAGGGCTGGGGACATAGTTCAGTTGGTAGGGAGCTTGTCTCGCATGCACAAGGCCCTGAGTTCAAACCCCAGCACCACCAAAAAAAAAAAAAAAAAAAAAAAAAAAAAGCAGAATACAGACTACGCCAGAGCTTTAGGACATCTATATAGGTACAATATCTGCACAACAGGAATACCAAAAAGAAGAAGAAAGGGAGAAAGGAACAGATAACGAGGCAGTAATGACCGAGATTTATCCCAAAATGAATGTCTGAACCAAACCACAGACCCAGGAAGCTTAGAAGACACTTAGTGGTATAAGTACACCAAAAACCTACACCTAGACGTATTCTGTTCAAATCTAAAAAAGAGAAAATTCTTGAAAAGGGCCAGAGGGGGGGTTAAAAAAAAAAAAAAAAACAAACTATAGATTTTTTTTCTTTTTTAAAAAAATATTTATTTTTTAGGTGTAGATGGACACAACACAATGTCTTTATTTTTATGTGGTGCTGGGGATCGAACCCGGGTAAGATAGGAAATACATCCAATTTATCCTCCAAAACCATGCATGCAAGATAACAGTGGAGTGATATATTCAAAGTGCTGAGAGAGAGAGAGAGGACATCAACCTAGAATTATGTACCCTGTGAAAGCACCCCTTGAAAGTTACGAGAAATAAAGACTTTCTCAGACTAACAAGAATTGAGGGAATGTGTTGCCCAGTAAACTGCTATTCAAGAAATGTTTAAATAAATTTTTTAGAGAGGGAAAATGATATAAGTCAGAAACTTGCATTTACATGAAGAAAGGAATAGCACTGGGGAAAAAGGTGGAAACATTTTATCTTGATTATTATTATTATTATTATTATTATTATTATTATTATTATTATTATTATTATTTAGTACCAGCTATTGATCCCAGGGGCACATGACCACTGAGATGCGTCCCCAGCTCTTTTTTTGTGTTTTATTTAGAGACAGGGTCTGGCTAAGTTGCTAAAGGCCTCACTAAGTTGCTGAGGCTGGCTTTGAACTTGGCAATCCTCCTGCCTCAGCCTCCCAAGTTTCATGTGTATTGCCACCATGCCTGGCCTTGTTTATTCTTAATGATCTAACAGATAACAGTTTGTGCAAAATAATAGCAACAATATATTTGATTAGTATTCTTATTCAAATGCTTGTATAGTGACATGAATAACAATGAAACAAGAGATAGAGAAGAATTAGGATTGTTACGTTATTATAAGGTACACTACTCATAAAGCAGTACAGCTGTATATTTGAAAATGGATATGAATTAGTTATAAGAGTACATTGCAAACTCTAAAGCAAGCACTTAAAAGGTTTTAAAAAAAGAGTACAATTCATATATTAAAAGAAGACCGAAAATCAGATCATAAAATGCTGAACTGGAGGCAAAAATGTCAGAAAAGAGTGGAAGGCAAAAATAGAAGAAAGAGGGCTGGGTTGGGGCTCAGTGGTGGAGCACTTGCCTAGCACAGGTGAGGCACTGGGCTCAATCCTCAGCACCACATAAAATAAATATCTAGCAACAACTAACCAAATATTTAAAAATGAACAAAGAACAAAGAAGAAATAGAAAATAATAAAAATTATATATATTCACCTAATTATAATAGTAATCATCTTGAAAGTCAATGGTCAATGCAACTATTAAAAGACAGAGATGGTCAGAGTGGATTATAAAAAGACCCATAAAAATGATCCAATAATATGCTACCTACAAAGATTCTATTTGAATTGTAAGAACACACATATATTTAAATAATAGACATGTATCGTGCTAGCATTAATTTTAAAAATTGGAGTAGATCTAATTTCACATATGTATAAAAGTTCTGCTCAGCAAAAAAGACTATTAAGAGAGACTGGGGTAGTGGCTCAGTGGTAGAGCACTTGCCTCACATGTATGAGGCACTGGGTTCGATTCTCAGCACCACATATGAATAAAATAAAGGTCAACAACAACAAGATATTCATTGGTTCAAAGAAAACAATATTAAGACAAGCAGAGAAATGAAAAAAAATATTTCTCACACATGCACATCTGATAAAGGAATGTTATCCAAAATATAGGAAGAACTCTTAAAACTCAACAATAGGAAAACTCAATTAAAAAAAACTGGAAAAACACCTGAACAGATACCCTGGTGATGGAGATAAGCAGATAGCAATGAGCATATGGAAAGATGTTCACTATCACGTCATTAGGAAACAGCCACACAGTGAGACACCCTACCTACCTACCAGACTGACCGAAATCCACAAAACTGACCCCACCAAACATTGGCAAATGCAGGACCGGAGCCCTCTTCCATCAGTGTGGGAATGGAACAATGGAAGATGGTTTGGTGGTTCCCAACAAAACTAAACATGTCATATCACATGATCTGGCAATTGTGATCCTTTGAATTTACCTAAGTGAGTTGAAAATGTTGGACTGTTTATAGCAGATAAATGTGGAAGCAATCAAGACGTTCATCATAGGTGAATGGATGAACTATGGTACATGGAGACAGTGGGCTATTATTCTAAGAAGAAATGAGCTAGCAAACCACAAAAATACATGGAGCAAACTTATATTACTAAGTGAAAGAAGCCATTCTCAAAAAGGCTAGCTACTGTTTGGTTTCAACTGTACATCATTCTAGAAAACTCCAACCATGGCCACAGTAAGATCAGTGTCCACCAGGGGTGAGAAGGGGGGATGCACAGGCAGAATACCCGAGAATTTTTAAGGCAATACAACTATCCTATACACACTACAAGGGTAGATATGTCATGACACACTTGCTCAAATCCACGGAATGTGTAACACCAAGAGGGGATCCTAATGTGAGCCATGGACTTTGGGTGACGGTGACGTCAGTGCAAGTTCAACTGTAACAGAAGTACCGGGGATGGGAGTGTGTGGACACTCTCTGTACCTTTTGTTTAATTTTGTGGTGTACCTAGAACTGCAAGTTTGTTAATTTAAAATTAAATAACAGCATAAAACCGCTCAGTAAGTGAAGGCTGTTATCTCACCCTATAACGTCCCCTGACTCCAAGCCCAGCCAAGCCCATGCCTCTCAGTTTCCGTGGGACCTCTATCCCCGCCTCCCCATCTTCACCATGCCACCCCTTCAGCTTCGCATATCCTGACCCTCTTTTCTTTTCTTGGTTGACTTCTACCCATCCTTAGGAATTCACGTCAGGCCCTCCTACAGGTAATTGACCAGGGCCCTTTCTCTGCTCCCCCAAAGCTCCATACGTACACTGAAACCGAAGTTCTTACCCAACACCTGGAATTTGCTTATATGTCTATCTTGCCCACTAGGCATGATAGACATATATGGCATCTTGCCCACTTAGGGACAGGAGCTACCTATAATCTACTTATTCTAAGCCATTCATGTAGGTGCCAAACACAGTGGGAATTCAATAAATGTTTATTTATTAAGTGAATAAATTAATGAAAAATATAAGCTTATGTATTTTTCTTAGGCTCTCACAAGACTTTGGAATGCAAATTCCAGAGGAGATACATGATCTCGCTCTTCCATGATACCTAGGTCTTCTGTCAGCACACAGTGATTTTCTCATAAGAACACTGCCATTTCTTCCATTTATATGTGCAACTAAATTATAAGTAGTGTGTTTTTTCATCTAATTAAGAAGTGAGACAAATCCAAGCCACGAACCACATTAGCAGTTGCCAGAAAAGTAATCTGGAACACTGTGTACACTAAAACAACAGCAATGAAAAAAAAATCAATGTAGACTTAATGTGAAAATATATACAGCGAAATTAAAAACAGACTGAGGAAATTAGATGTCCTTCAGCTAATGCGTTTTTTGTTATTGTTGTTTCGGGTTCTGGTGAGATGGGGGATTTGAAATAAATGTTGTTCTTTCAGCTTGGCAAAGATTATGGAATATCTTATTTCTAAAAGCAATCAGTGATGAATACAAAGAGTCTCATCTTTTTTTCCTATAGGTTTCCCATAAATATTGCTAACTTGTTACCTCCCCCTATTCTGAGTAACACAGTTTTCATCCTGAAAATCAGGTAGTATACTTTCCTGTGGTACTAAGCAAAATATTAAGTAAATAATAGAAAATGTAAAAGTGACTGTCACTAATATTTGTGAAAGGGAGGGGGAGGAAGAAAAGAGAAAGAAAGGAGGAGGAGGTAAGAAAATAAAGAATTACCTCAAACATAAGAAAAATCTAGGCACAGAGTGATTCTTTACTAAAAAAATTGTTCTCCAAATTAGACTGAAGTATGAAAACACAAAAGGAAGAAGTCCACAGCTTGTTGCCTGAGCGGTTTCCCTCTCTTTTGGCACATGGCTAAATCATGTTCCGGGTCTCGCTGACAACTGAGTTGGTCTCACTAACATGGTGTCTGTGGTTGAGTGACAGCAAGCGGAATGTGAGCACAAAGGACACGTGCCACTCCCCGGGTTGGTCTAAGCGACTTCCCACGTCTGCCCCTATATACTCTGGCCTTCTACTTGCTGGATTGACCCTAGTAAGTCCCTCAGGGGATGGGGAAGAAGCCAGGTCTTCAGAATGACATCACGGAGAAGCAGCATGGGACATCCTCCTAGGACTACTGTTTGCACCACTGTGTGTCTGAGTCCACTTATTACTACATTAACAGACAGTGGTGATTTGAGAGCCGGAGCGAGAACCTGGCATAGGAAGATGAATTAGCAAGAAAACAAATACTGTGAGTTAGAAAGAGGATTCATGTAACACAGCAGTTGCTCATTTTGTAAACCTGATGTGTATGAAAAATTTTAAGGTAAACTAAGTACCTGCTAAAAAGAGAATCTGTTAAGAGCCACAATTTTAGTTTGTTATAATTGCTCCTTGCTGCTTAAAGCAAAGTAGTTCAAAAGGATAGGAGTTCATACAAAAAATTTACTATTTTAGAAGAGATTTGAGTCTATTAAGTTTGAAATAGCCAACCATTCCTATGACTCAAACTATAGAAAAGACTTGAAAAGGCTCTAAGCAACCAAAGTCCACTGATAATTTTTCCCCGGTGGCAAAGGGTTCAGTAATTTCTGCTTTAGGCAATAAGAGAATAACATAATTTGTACATAAATTTCTTCCATAAGCTACTAAAAAACTGGATGTAAAATATGGAACAATTGTTTTCTGACATTAAACACCAGGTCACACAGGACTGTGAAAAGTGAAAGAAGAGAATGAATGAAGTAAGCCATACAATTACCCACTTTCTGTTTGGAGACAAATTTCGGAACTACAGTGTAAGGAGGAAAATTCCAAGGAGATAACACCAGCCATGCTGAATTGAGGAGAAAAAAAATTAGAGTTGAGCCGGGTGCAGTGGTGCATGCTTGTAATCCCAGCAGCTTGGGAGGTTGAGGCAGGAGGATTGTGAGTTCAAAGCCAGCCTCAGCAACTTAGCAAGCCCCTAAGCAACTCAGTGAGACCTTGGCTCAAAATAAAATATAAAAAAGGTCTGGGGATGTTGCTCATTTATTTATTGTTAAGGTTTATTGTAAAATATGAAAATATTTGGAAATCAAAGAACATATATCTAAATAACCATGGATCAAAAAGGAAGTCAGGGGAAAATTTTAAAATATAAATAGTCCTCAACTTACTGTGATGCAACCTATGATTTTTCAACTTTATGACAGTGGGAAAGCAATATTCAGGTTAGGTGTCCCTGGGTTCAATCTCCAGTACAAAAAAAAAAAAAAAAAAAAGATTAGAGCTGAAGGAAACCAAGGCACTAGATTTTTCAGAATAATGTACTGGATAAAAGGGTGCCAAGAAAGAGCCCCAGAAATTTTCTTAGGGGTCCTGTGAGTCTTTGAATACATCCTCACATAAGATAAAACTCCACACAAGTAGACAAAAGACAACTTCAAGGTTTCTTTAAGCCAAATAATTGCCAAAGCTCAGATAGTAATGGGAATCATTTAAGTTCCCACCAACTAGAATGGAGATTTGTCACTGAACATGGAATAATTAGTAGAGACACCAGGAGACTCAAATCTGAATAAACCCTACTGCAAACACACCCTTAAAAAAAAAGGAAAAGAAAAAAAGTGCATAAAAAAATCAAACTGACCTTCAAATAATGTTACTAGGTGCAAAGACAAAAGTCGACACATTTTCAAAGAATATAGTAAAATTCTGTACTCAGTAAAGTAAAATTCAAAATATCCAGTGTTTAAACAAAAACCACCAGAAGCATGAAGTACAAATAAAATCAGATTCACAATTGATTAAAAAGAAGAAAATCTGTTAATAGACTCTCACTTAGAATCAATAAAATTCAAAAATAGCATTAATACATTATTAAAAAAAAAATATGCCCCAGCAGCTCAGGAGGTAAGACAGGAGGATTACGATTTCAAAGCCAGCCTCAGCAACACGGAGTGAGCAACTCAGTGAGACCCTGTCTCTAAATAAAATAGGGCTGGGGATGTGGCTCAGTGATTGAGTGACCCCAAGTTCAAACTCGGGTACCAGAAAAATGCACATAATGGCCAAGGATATACAAAAGAAAACATGAACATAGGAAGTAAATAAAAAGTAACTAAAGAGTAGTTGTTAAAAACTATAACTTACATATCTAAAAGCTCAAATAACATCAATCCCATGAAGATCACATGAAGTCACATTAAACTGCTGATACCAGTGACAAAAGATAGGCAAGTAGAGTGAGATCAATAAAAAACAAGATACAAACAACAATTGTAGACTTCTCATCTAAAACTATGAAATAAGGAGAACATTAGGAGACAAGTTTTAGTGCTAACAGAAATAATAAAAACTGTCACCTGAAAATCTATACCCAGTAAAAATCTTTCAAATGATAAATTTGTCAAAGAAACAAAAGCCCAGATAATTTATTACCAGGAGAATGGTACTGCAAGAAATGTAAATGAAGTTCAGTTTGAAAAACTTGAAGAACTGAAGAAAAATAATAGAAGCTAGAAACTCAGATCTACACAAAGGCATAAGAATCTCTGGAAATGTTAAATACAGAATATTTCTTTCTCATTTTTATATCTTTAAAAAATAATCAAACCAAAACATATTCTGCTGTCATGTATAAATAGAATAAAAAAGAAAGATAAAATAATCAGCTAAAATAATGACGAATGCACTCTGGGTATCATTTATAACGTACAGATAGTTTGTACTGTGTAGACAACAAATAGCAAGATAACAGACTTAAATTCGATAACATTGGCAGTTATATTGTATAAAAATGGCCTGGATAATATAATTAAAAGGCAGAGATTGGAAATGTATATCAAAACAAAACACACAAGTTACTAGAACTAAAGGGAGACATTGACAAATCCACAAATACCATTGGAGGTATCAGTTATTGAAAGGGCAAATAAATTGAAAGAAACAAGAGATATACAGGATTTAAATAATAAAATCAACAAATGAGACCTAAAATATACTTATAGAAGTTATCTCCCAATAACAATAGAATATTCATTCTTTCCAAGTACTTATTGGTCATTCATCAAGGTGGAACATATATGGGGCCGCCAAATAAATCAATAATTTCAAAAGAGTAAAATTAATATCACAAAGTTACCTGTAAAATATGAAAATATTTGGAAATCAAAGAACATATATCTAAATGACCATGGATCAAAAGGAAGTCAGGGGAAAATTTTAAAATATAAATAGTCTTCAACTTACTGTGGTTCAACCTATGATTTTTCAACTTTATGACAGTGGGAAAGCAATATTCAGTCAGTTGAAACCACACCCTTGAAATTTGACCTTTTCTTGGACTAGAAAAATATGGTCCAATATATTCACTCACGGTGCTGGACAGCAGCAGCAAGCCACAGCCCCAGGTGAGCCACACAATCCCAGGAGTAAACATATACTCCACAACATAGGGTGCTGCTAAACTATGATGCTGGTTGGCTGGTGTATTAAATGCAGTTCCAATTTGATATATTTTCAATTTGCAGTAGGCTTATCAGGACATAACACTAATATACATCATTTTAATCTGAATAAAATAAAAGCTCACCATATCAAAAATTTGTGGTATGCAGCTAAACCAACAGTTTAGAATGAAAGGTATAGGCTGGGTATGGTGGTCATGTCCGTAATCCCAGGAAATTGGAAGGCTGAGGCAGGAGGATCACAAGTTTGTGGCCAGCCTCAGCAACTTAGCAAGGCCCTAAAGCAACTTAGTGAGACCTTATTTCAAAAACACATAAAAAAGGACTGGGGATGTTTTGGCTCAGTGATTAAGGGTCCCTGGGTTCAATACCTAGTACCACCCCAAAAAAATAAATAAATAAATAAAAATAAGGAGGAGGGAGAAGGAAAGGTATAGCTTTAAAATGCTGTTATGCTGTTACCAAATAATAAAGGGTTAAAACCAACAATCTAAGCTTCCATCTTAAGAACTAGAAAGAGAATAACAAATCAAATCCAAAGTTGTATAAATAATAAAGAGTGGACATGAATAAGATAGAATACAAATAAGTAACGGTTACAAAAATTAAGCCAAGTGCTAATTCTCTGAAAAGACTGATATAATTATCTATTCTTACTCTTTAACTCAACTTTATACTGGAAATCTTTGTCAAAGCAAGAAGAATAAATCAAATGGATATTATAAAGAAAATAGCAAAACTTTCTATACACAGAACACATGATTGTGTGTAGGGTATTTCAAATAACCTACAAAAAGCTACCAGAACTAATATGTGATTTTATTAAGGTCACAGAATATAAGGCCAAAATACAAAAATAAGTCCACATACTGGCACAAACAAATAGAAATGAAAATTTTTCCTACGATAATATTATATCACATCCAAAAATGTAAAATACATAGGAATATATTTAATAAAGTATATGCAAGATATATAAACTGAAAACTTAAAATACACTGGAAATAGAAATACCATGTTCGTTGACTCAGTCATTTAACAGTATAAAGTCAGTTCTGCAAACTGATCTACAGTAGTGTTATCCAATAAAACTTAATGCAATAATGACAATCCGATGCACATGCGTTTTCCCATACAGAAGGCATGAGATTAATATGGTGAGTATGACTGGGAGATCTTTTAATTAAATCAAATTTAATTAATTCAAATTTTAATAGCCACATGTGGATAGAGGTCTGCATGCTGGCAATGAAAGCTGTAGATTTAATCTAATTCCAAACAAAATTCTAATCAGCTTCACAAGCTGATTAAAATTTTTAAATAAAAAGACAAAGTATCTATTATAAGCAAGGCAATAATGAAAAAATAAATATGCTATGTGTTTCAAGGCTTATTATAAAGCTACAGTAAGAAAGACAATATGGTATAGGCATAGGGAAAGCTGTATAGAACAAAGGAACAAAATGATGGGTCTAAGATTATAAGTATAGATATAATATAAACATAATAAACATGCATGCCCATTCATATATAGCTGGTTCTAGATAAAGACGCCCATGTAATTCAATGAAGAGAGGATAATCCATCCAAAATAAATGGTTTAGGAACAACTGTATCTCCAAATGGAAAACAGTAAATTCTGCCCCTTCAGCACATGCCAAAAAGCATCGCAGACCTAAATGTAGAGCTAAAACCACAAAACTCCTGGATGAAAACAAAATATCTTGCCAACTTGGTTAGGCAAAGACTTCTAAGAGAGAATTTTTTAAAAGATGAAGTATGTAAGCAAAATTGATAAATTGGACATCACTGAAATCAAAACTTGTTCTTTAAAAGATATGGTTAAAGGATATGAGAAAGTAAGCTATAAACTGGTAGAAAATATTAGCAGTATATCATGAAAGACTTACACAGGAATGTATTTTTGAAGACTTGTACCTTCACCAACTCAATTTAAAAGAAGCAAAGGGGTTCGGTGTGGCTCAGTGGTAGAGAGCAGGCTTAGCACATTCAAGGCCCTAGGTTTGATCCCCAGCACACCACACACACACACACACACACACACACAAATAGTAATGACGATGATGATGATGAAGAAAAAGAAGAAGAAGTAGGCAAAAGGTTATAGTGGATATTTCAGAGAGGAAGACGTGTGTGGCCCGCAAGGACATGAAATGACACTGGGCATCACTACTCACCAGAAATGCAAATGACCACCACCACACAGACAAGATAAAACCAACATGCCAAGTGCTGGTGAGCAAGCACACAACCGAAACACTCACATGTTCCTTCTGGGAATAAACTCATGCCACCGCTTTGGAGAATAGTTTAATAATTTCTTTAAAATTTTCAATGTGCACTTATCCAGCAATCTCACTCTGCGGTTACCTTCCCAAGGGGAATGCAACATGAGTATAGAAAACCTGTACATCATTACACATGGCACCTTTGTTTGTAACAAACCCAAACTGGAAATAAACTCAAGATCCATCCAGAGGTGAAGGGATCAACATAAAACAGCCTATTCATACAATGAAACAAAGGTCACCAATTTAAAAGAACGTGCTAGTGAAGTTCACAGCAGCATCCACAGAGCTCAAAAGCACGCCAAGCAAAGGAATCCAGGCACAGAGAGTGCTTGTGTATGACTCCACTTCCATGAAACTCTAGAAAAGACAAATCTGATTTATCATGACAGAAAACATGTCCGTGTTTTCCTGGAGCTAGGAGTGGGGTACGGGGCGCGGGGGGGGGGGGGGGGGGGTAGGGACTGCCTGGGAATAACACAAGGGGCCCTTTATGGGTGATGCAGACGTTCTGGTTTTGTGTGGGGGTGGTACATGGACGTACAGTTGTCCAAACTCGTCAAACTCTGATTATGGTGTGTGCCCCCAGTCCCAGGCTCCGGTTTCCAGCGGCCTCGACATGACCACCATAAGTCAGAACGGAACGGGGAAGGAGGAAGGTGCTGGTGGCAAGGAAGCAAGGAAATAAAACAGACTTAGTCCTACGTCTAGGAAAAGTCTCTGGGTGCAGTTGTTCATACATAGAAGCAACTAGCAGATAGCTGAGAAGCTTGTGGAGTTCTTAAAGTAATTGAATTTGCAAAGAAACAAAAAGCCTGGCCTGGAAAAGCCTTTGAGTCTTACAACCACTTTCAGGACCCTGAGTTTTTACAAGAAGAAAGCAGGCTTTGAAAGCTGTTCCTCTCAAAAAGGCCGCGGTCCCCCGCCTCTCCTTCAGATGTGGCGTAGAAGATCATGTTCAAGGGAGACTCCTCCAGAAGCTGGGGCTCAGGAAGAACAGGGCAACGGTCAGGGGCATACCTCCCAGCGAGCACCCTTAGGCTAGAGCGGAGAAACTCCTCTGGCTCCAGGGCGGGCAGCCTTCACCACGTGCAGAGCCCACCATTGCTGGGACCTGGAGCTGCCAAGGGCTTCCCACACTGACTCTTCCCCCACAGAGGTTCACCCTGCAGACGGTAACTAAGCCCTCTCCACACGCTGCAATCTGTCTGGAATCCGGAACAGATAGCCCAGACTCCTGCCTGCTGACCACAAAATGTCCTGGCCCAGAACACCATGTCAGAAACAGCAGGCAAACTCCTCAAACTAGTTCCAGCTGGTTAACTGGAGACTATCTGATGCCACCAGATCATTCTTTCAATATCATTCTTCACTTCCCAACCAAATCCAAGCTCCCGGGGCACCTGCGCTTCCCAAAGAGGAATTTCCCTGACAGCAGAAGTTTCCATCAAGCCTGGCTCTGGGGGAACCTGCTTAACAGAGGACATGATTTGCACCATGCAGACCACTACAGGCCCCATGACCAGAAGCTGTGGCTTTTAAGAAATTCACACACACACGTACACTTGCACAGGTATACACAACTGCCTTCTGAAAGGGCGGCTCTGGCTTCGTGCCTCAGAATGGGTTACGTAGGTGACACCCACCAATGTGCAAAGAGCTTTGGACTAGTGATGGTGTTGGCAGCCCTTATAAAGAAGGAAATATAGAACAAAGGTTTGCTGAGACTGAAGTTTGATAGCTATGTGCCTCCTGAAACTGCTATAATTACTAGGTTTTTAAAGTCTTTGTAACAGAAATCCCCATTGGAAAAATAACCTCACAAGTATGAAACCCACCAGCCACAAACCCACTTTCTACCCAAGGGAGCAAATTATTTTTATGTAACACTTTTACATAGCTCAAGTGCTGAGAACTTTTCTAAGTACCTTGCAAACATTAGTTTATTTAATATCATAAATAATCCTAGAAGGAAGGTTATTACTCTACCCCCATTTTATAGATGGGGAAACTGAGGTAGAGAAAGACTTAGAAATTTGCTGGAGATCACATAGCTAGTAAGTGGTACAGACAAACTTCAAACTCTGGCAGTGTGGCTCCAGTGTTTGCACTATTAATCACTAGGCCATACTATTTTAAAATGTAATATTTATGTTTTGGGTTTTATCACTGCAAATTTTTACAAAGGCAGTGTTACTCGGGAATGTTTTCCTGTCGTTTTAGCAGAACAGCTTGTACTTCAACCCACCGTGCTGCCTGCTTCCCCTCTTGCCCGTCTGCCAGTCATTTCTACTGTGCCATCTGGATCCACCCTATTGTCACCACATTACTCCAACACACCCATGCTCTGGTCTAAATAACGACGCTCACTTCCTTGCCTTCATTTAAACCCAGTTCTCTTCTTTATGCCCCGTGGGTGGAGACTACATATTCTTCACCCACAGACTGTCTATACCCCAGTGCTCCTCCAAACCAAAACCTTCTACCTGCACAGGAAAAACTTGCTCTGGAGCCTGACGTCATCTGCTTAAGCCTCCTGTGTTCCTCTTCAATGCTGCCCTCTACTAAACGCCCACCAACACACACCACGATTCACGGAAGGTCTGGAGCATCTCCGTACCCTCAGCTCCCCGAGTTCCACCATTATCAGGCAGCATTGGAGTGAAAGACGACGCGGGACCTGGTTTTCTGTCTTCGGTTCCTCTCCCTTCCACCCAGGGGCTTTCCACCCGCATGCCCTTTTAGCAACTTCCTCCCACGGCCCCATGCTGGACATTTAGAATGCAGACTTGCTTGTTCAAGCTGTAGAATACAAATGCTCCTTTCTACCACAAATACCTACTCTCCAATTCTTCTGTTCTCTACAGACAAATACATTCCATTCTTCAGCCTCATCTACAACCCCGGCCCTGAAGCATCCCACTTCCCCAAAACATACAGGTTCTTTTTGGCTCTGCTTTCTTCCCTTCTTCTGAGGACTTCACAGGCCACCTTTTTAGTTATTTTGCCAATATCTTCAACTCTTTTGCCCACTTAGTCTTCCATCCAACCTGTCATGCAAAATCCTGCCACAGAGGCAATCCAGCTCTTGGCCTCCCTGACCCCATCCTACACACACACACACACACACACACACACACACACACAAATCAGTATTCCTGGGAGTCGCACAGTCGTGCAGGGGGGCTCTGCCGACGGCCCTCCAGCACTGCCTCCCCGCCTCCCTCCACAGTGGCTCTTCAAAACGCACTTCTCAAACATCCACAGGACCCCTTCTCGCCTCCTCCCTACTCCCTTCCACCCCCAGTTCTTTCTCAACAGATAGCCTTGCTCAGTTACCAAGAAAAAAATGTGCATTGACAGGCAGTAAATTCTTCCAAGACCTCTCCAGGTTGGGTAGCTGCAAAGAGGCCTCTGCCCATGCTTCCTCTTTCTTACTTTACTCCTGATTCTATGGAAGAAACCATTTCACTTCTATCCACAGGACCAGGCAAGCTCTCAAGACGGGTCAGGCAGAAAGAGGGGAAAGAGGAGAGAAGGAGGGAGGAGGACAGGAGGGGGGAGAGAAGGAAAGGGATCCTGAAAGCCAGTTGGGAAAATTCAGACATTTAGAAGAGTTCTGTGATGCTTTTTTAATAGTCATGCTTTATTTAAACTGCCCACAGAATAACTATATGGATCTAGTTTGGTTATATACTCTGGAGACGGCCTGCAGAGGTTTTGATAGCAAATGTGGGAGCTGATGTCGTGTTGGAATCTAACAGCAAGATTTAATTGCATAGACAGCTATTAATTATGTTTTAGATTTGAAGTTTGAAAAGAAATGAGAACACAATTACTCTAATAAAGTCATTTTAAAGAAACACTTTGGCCTTGAATAGTGCAGCCATGCTTACTCACATGAAGACACTTAGTTCCTGAGAAGACATTTGTAGCAATTCACAGAGCAAGAAGTATTTTATGCTTTCTTTTTAAAATTTCCCTTTGGGGTGGCAGGGAGCATGGGAGGAATGAAGGAACTTTGGATAGGGTAAAGGGGAGGGAGGAGAAGGGAGAGGGCATGGGAAAGATGGTGGAATGAGATGGACATCATTACCCTAGGTACATGTATGAAGACACAAATGGTGTCACTCCACTTTATGTTCAACCAGAGAAATGAAAAATTGTGCTCTATATGTGTACTACGAATTGAAATGCAATCTGCATAACAAATTAGAATAAATTTTAAAATAATAAATAAATAAAATTTCTTCATGAATAGTGTTTCTCTTCTACATTAAATTTTTATCCCAAACTCCACAAAAAGCGACTCCAGGAAGGGTTAAATTTATTCGAGCGGTGTCTTCACAGTGACCCCCAGTGGCAAAAGGAAAGAATGTGTTTTGGTAGCACCATGGCCTTCCAAGTTCCATCCCAACAGCCCCTTTACTGTGTCAAACTGCCTTTACACTTCTCTTCCATTTCTACTTAAACAATGATCCAAATCTCATGCCCGCAGACACACACATCCACATTCACACTCTAAAAATTCTCTTTGTTCTTTCATAGTCACAACCAAGACCTCACCTTCCAGTTAAAGCAGCAGAGCCAAGAGCACATGCTTTTAGTACAAACTTTTTCAGGTGAATATTTTATCTTACTTTTAATATTTTCTGGTTTAAATAAGACTCAACTTTCTCTCTTAAAGCTTGAAATGGAAGTTCTTCTCTACCCTTGAGCAAACCTGCTTATCCACATTTGGACAAGCTACCCTCTTGGCAGATGGGCTGATTTATAACATACAAGATAACTAACTTATTTAAGTTGTATGTGCACAGAAATCTTAAAATGTGAGAACAGAAATACACAAACAGTGTGCATCTGAAACATGTGTGTAAGTCCCAGACGGTGGAAATCACACACCTCCTGTCAAGTTGCAGTCACACAGGACTGAAGGGTCATGTGCAGCCGTGACCCTTTCTTTACAGTGCACACCTTCCTCTTTCCCTGCCCAAGCCCAGTAAAGAGTCAATGCTCAATGTAAGAATTATAATGAGGAGCTGGACAGAACTTATGAAAACAATTTTTTCAAGGACCACGACTCTCTTCACATTAGCTACTGATCTTTTGAAAAAGAAAAAAAAAACACTGCTGCTTTTATGGGTCTCACTCATATTAGCAATAAGCTCAAAAACCTGTAACAAGGAGTCGCAACACAGCTTCCATGAGCTGCACACTAAGCTGTTCTTAAATAGGATGTTTGCATATCTGCTGATTCAACGAACATCGAGCACACTAATGATGCACACTAAATGAAATTATTTAATATCTATTACATTTCTTAATCTGGTCACATACTTAAGCTAATAATTTCAAGGAAACATGGGAATGAACCCCCTGGGGTGAAGGAAGGCACAGAAGCTCACGTAGTGCCAGGCAAAGTGTCCTCCAGGGACTGCTCCTGTTTGCAGGTTGGAGCTCATTCGTCCCTTCCTGAGCGGTGGCTGAATGGATGCTGGAAACTTCCCTTCAGCTGAGCAGCCCCTCAGCCTCTCAATGGCCAGACAGAGGCCTGAAGTGGGCTCGATGCCGCCAAAGGTCAGGGAGCATCACTCTGGGACGCCGACTTTTCCAGATTAAAGAGGGACACATCAAAGGGCCAACCTTGAGGCCACAGGAGGCACCCACCACGGAACAACTCAAGTCCCCTCCAGCTTCGTGGCCGATTCTGTCCCTCACAGGCTGCGACTCCAGAGGAGGTCGGTGCCCTTTCCCAGCCAGAGGTCTCGCGTTCCTCTGGGGGCGATTCTGTCCTCCAGGAAGACCTCCAGTCACGCTGGCTTTGGAAATGAAATTCATTTGCTGTGAAATAAATCACCGTGAAAGGAATTTCCAGACACATGTGCCTCCCTGGTGAGGCCTTTGAAGTGCCCTCTGTGTCAGACAAGTTCAATGGTAACGCAAAACACAGCCAGGCCTGAGAGGAAAGGCCCAGGCAGGTCACAGGCCGCCACCACCACCACACCTGTGCATGCTCAGCTAAGGGAGAGCACGTCCACAGAGCACGCGGACGCCGGTGACCCTGAACATGAGCACAGACAGTGGACCTACCGGGAAAGTGGGCATAAAGCCGTCACAAGCAAACTCAGGATGGGAAAGGCATTTCCCTGCCAATCAATCACTGGCTAACCCATCGATGCCCGTTTCCTCTGGTTTCTGTTGTTGGAATCAAGAATAAAATCATCCTGTCCGTGTCCTGGGCTCAGACAGTAGTCCATCTGATCCCCAGTCAAGGATGTTCTCATCTATTTCTTCCGTCTTCATCCCGATGTGCACTTATCCCTCCTCTGCCATCCATCACCAACATCCTCTCTCTGCTGCGTCGTCCCCTCAAAACACAAACATGTTGACCATCATCTTCCAAAAGGTCTTCTTAACCTTACGGTCCTAATGGACCCCATTTCCGCCCGTCTGTGGGGGAACTCGACCATGCTGTCGGGAATCCCATGCTCACCTGCTTGCTCACAGCCGAGATTCTCGCGAACTCTAAGGGGACTTCCCTGCCAAACCCTCCTCCTCGACACCCTTGTCTCCACCGGATGAGGACCTCAGAGTCTGGTGAGGATATAAAGACTGGGGGCAATGGCGACTCGAACCCAGTTCTCTGTTAGTCTCCTCCTCACCACTGGATCGTCCACCAGAGGGCCCCTGGGGGGAATGACAGGGACGGAACGCACACGGCTTCCCTTCTTGGATCCTCACAGAGGAACACCTCAAGCTTGAAACTGAACAGAGAAAAGAGTGAGTCATCAACCCTTAGGAGCCAAGAAAGATGGCGCCTTCATCAGGAGTAAGAGCCACCTCACCACCCAGCAGTCACCAGCCCCCATGGCCCACGGCTGTGCGGGCCTCGGCAGTTTCTGAGCAGTAGCCTGGACGGCCCTCCACGTGCCCCCTCTTCATCTCTCAGTAGCACTTGGCAGAGCCGACACAGCGTCCCCCTGGGCTTCTGGAACACCATCCTCGCCTGGTCTCCCCCGCTGCTCCATCCCTTCTGTTTTCTTTCCCCCTACTCCCTGGACGGCCCCCAGCCTCCTTCTCGGCCGCCTTCTCTTTCCTATCCACACCCATCTCCTAGGCAACTTGAACTCAAGACTGTGGATACCACCTGAATCCATTCTTTAGGGCTAGTGTAACAAACTGGTGGCTTAAAGCAACGGGAAGTAGTTGTCTTGCAGCTTCAGAAGCCAGATGTCTACACCCATGGTGTCAGCAGTGCCCCCTTGGCTCCCCCCGAGGGCTCTGGTGCTTCCAAGTTCTGGTGCTCCTGGCGCTCTGCTCTGTGGCATCCCGACTCCAGTCTCTCCCCCATCTTCACATGGCCTTCCTCCATGTCCCTCTGGGCCTTGTGAGCCCTCCCCCTTCTCCCATCAAGATATAGTCATTGGATTCCAGGGCCCACTCCAACCCAAGATCTCCTCACCTCAAGACCCTTGATTCCATCTGCAAAGACCGCTTTTCCAAATAAGGACATGTTCACAGGTACGGGAGGCAGGGCGGAGGCCTTAGACTTATCTTTTCAGGAAATACAATTCTTCTCGCTAAACCACTGAAGACTGACAGCACCCAGATTCAAAACTCCAGCCTGAAACTCTCCTCTCAACTCCAGTCTCAGATCTAACACCACCACTCTGTTGTTTAACAAGCATCTCAAGTTTTACCTGTTTAAAATAGAACTCATGATCCCTGCTAAGCACTTGCTTCTCCCACTATTCCAAGATCGCAGTTATCGACATCACCACGCAGCCTGTTCCTCTGGTTCAGACCCTCGGCATCACACTCCGTCAGCTCCACTCTCAAAACACCCTGAGCCCGACACCTCCCTCACAGCTTCACTCTCGGTCAGAACATGTCCTCTCCCCACAGGACCTCTCACGGAACCACCTGTGGGTCTCCTTGCTTCTACTTATGTCTCTCCTCAGTGGCGTCCTCCTGTGAAAACGTAAGTCAGGTCTCGTCTCTCTGCACGCAGAACCCTTCTGAAGCGGCGCATCCCACTTTGAACAAAGGACAAGCCTCTGTCATGACCTGGAAGACTCCACACGACCTGGCTCTGCCTCCCCCCTCGAGGCAGAATGAAATGAAAATGTTCATCTTATAAAGCTGATCTTCTGGGGTCTTCCATGGACCCCCATGTAAGAAAAGATGACATCTAAACAAAGAGCTGATGTTTTCAGTCGTGAATTGTCAAGAAGGTAATCAAATATGTACTGAGACACGGAACTTATGTCACTGACCACGAACATTTTGCTGGTTCAACATGAACAGCAAGCAAATTAATGAACTGGCTCACAAAGGGAGTAGCTGAACTGTTCATGTATAGGAGTATGAATCCTAAATAGCTGCAGGACTTCTTCTTTGACAAAACCCTCAACGCCATCGCCGTGGTGAAACTAGGCCGCCCTCACTCCGAACCTCTGACCGGCCACTGGCACAAGCCCTGAAGCCCATCAAGCCGAGATAAGGACACTTCCTTCCAGCCTACCCCAGTCCCAACCCACCTGAGGCAGTTAATCTACAATTTGCAGGTGAATCTGAAATCATTTTAATTTTTATGACATGTTATTAAAACACTCAAAACAATTCCATTACAGTTCTACTTGAAAATGTTATCAAGTCTTATTAATTTGAATTGGCGTGGGCAGGAATTTGGATTACAGAATGCTACTGATTATTTTAAACACAAGTTTAGCAAACTATGAATTATGTATAATAAATAAAATATAACCTCGTAGAATTCCCTTTGAATATTTTCAAGAGGAAAAATAATTGCTAGCATTTGCCAGTTATAATTAGAGTTATCTCTATTCTTATATTTGTAAAGATTTATCTTATTTAATGAACACAGGTTAATTAGTAAGTTTTACTACAATTTCACTTACTTTTAGAGATGAGGTAATAAGGCTCAAAGAAGTTGACTCACAACCAGGATGTAAAATATGTGCCTCCCAAGCCTGTATTCTTTCATCTAAATCAGAGGAGGGGTCTGCTGATGCAGCAAGAGCACCGGATGGGGAGGGGAGGGGATGGGCTACCATTACCAGGGTTTGTATTACATCTCTCGGCTCCTGTGTCCTTATGAGAGAAGAATTCAAGCAAGACACAAAATATAGTAAAAGTACGGCAAAGTTTGTTAGAGGAGAGAGGAAAATACTCAAGGAAGAGAGTGTCTCATCTCAAAGAGGAGATTGGCCCTGCACTCCTTTTGTCCCAGGGTTTATTGGGGTTTGGGGGAAGTTTCTAGAGAGTTCCATCCAGGTACTACCTCTTAACTTTGGATAGACAGTAGGATCACACCAGATTTCAAGCCTCTGCTGAGCATGATTTTACCCAGAGGCACCCAAACACAACCCACGGGAGGAGAAAATTTACAAATACAATGAGAGTTAAATGACATGCTTAAGATCTAAAGGTAACTCTTGGTCACCTGGCCCCTACTGACTGGTTCTCATTGGGACTTGTTTTTACAGATTTTATGTTCGGTGGCCTTTGCTATTAATTATCCCATTTTCCTAAATCTTGGAATCTTTGGTCTGCATACAGGTCACAAGGGTCCCCTTTTCATCCTGATAGGACCCAGGTCAGGGTAACTTGTGTTCTTATTGGTGGAGGAGTCTCTGGACATGCATTCCCAGCCCCAAGGATAACACTACCATACCCACTGTGTTTGCAGGCATGTTACTGTATATATATCATCTGGGTAAACTTCCCACCCCAAAACAACCTCCAGTATTGTGGTGAAACTGAAGCCAGAGTGTGTGAGAGCATTTTGAAAAAAAAAAAATCACGACATAGAGAAAAATATCTGTAAAACATTATACAATTCTGATGCCTTGATGTTTGACTTTCAATGGTACAGCCATTGACACTTTACTAGAAATATTCATTTATCAGTAAAAACAATCTTCACAAATGATACAGAAGCTTGAGCCTTGTCTAGCCTTAAGGTTGAAACATTGTACATGTACTGGAAAAGTAGTTTCATCATGAAACTAATGTTAATATAAAACATAAATGAATATATCCTAACATAATAACAATAGTGTTTGAATCATTATGCACAGTGTTTGTAATTAACTTATCAACATAAACTTCCTCCCAGTCCTGCTTTGGTAAAAATGGGCTGCCTATTTCAAATAGGCTTAATTTAGTATAAAGTAGCTACTGCCTAAAATAGACTACCCCTCAGAAAACTGCATAATTATGTACCTTGGATATAAGATTCTAATTCAGATACCTTAAATAAAGAATAGCCCTCTGTGATCTAAATAGGACATCTTCTTTAGCCAAGGGCAATACTTTAGGAAAAATGTACATGACAAGGTGAGAAGAGCCACTTACATAGCCAACAGGGTAACAGATGTCACGGCCAGACTGCCCTCACCATCCCGATTCAAATGACTTCCACATGGAAAGTCCCTGGTTATTTCAATGGTATGAGATCAGAATGAGAAACATCAGTGATCATGCTGTAATAAGCCCCTAGAAAAGGGTCTCTTCTCCATAAAGCATTTAAGAAAGAACACTGGCAAAAAAAATAGTCAAAATCAACTTTTTCAGAGCTGTGGAATTAACCAAAGCTTGCAATGATCTTAAGGGAATTTTTCCAAGAAAAACTTGGGACAATAAGTTATATGGTGTTTGAATTTGCCCTATTTCCATCCCCCAGCTCCACAGTAGTCTCAAAAACTAAAAACCCCACAATCGTGGTGAAAGCCATCAACCTAGCAACACTCAAAGAGGATAGGATGAGGTTGGGGAACACCAAAACTACCATTTCCAGAGAATTATTTAACCTGTCAAGTAGTTTCCTAAAAGCCCCTATTCACGGAACTTTTCTTGATTTGACCTGACAGAACTGACTTGGTGTGAATAGCCTCATTCTGGAGAAAGCATTTGTCAGAAACAATCAGTGGCAATTGTTTAACATTGCTGCTACCTCAGGCAATGAGAACAATTGGGACAAAAACAGAAGTTAACTAAAACAAAACTTAAAAAGAAAAGCTTGGGACTAACTACAAGAACCTTTCAAAATTTTGTATGTATGTGAAAATCCATAATCTTTTTAATTAACTTTTTATTTATATATGATATCAGAATGCATTATAATTCATATTACACATATAGAGCAGAATTTTTCATATCTCTGGTTGTATACAAAGTATATTCACAACAATTCATGTCTTCATACATGTACTTTGGAAAATGATGTCCATCACATTCCACCATGATTGCTAACCCCATGCCCCCTCCCTTCCCCTACCACCCCTCTGCCCTATCTACAGTTTGTCTAATCTTCCCATGCTCCCCCTCCCTACTGCACTATAAATCAGCCTCCTTGTATCAGAGAAAACATTTGGTATTTGTATTTGGTTTTTTGGGATTGGCTAACTTCACTTAGCTTTATCTCCTCTGACTCCATCCATTTACCTGGAAATGCCATAATTTTATTCTCTTTTATTGCTGAGTAACATTCCATTGTGTATATATGCTACATGTTTTTTATCCATTTATCTACTGAAGGGCATCTAGGTTGGTTCCACAGTTTAGCTATTGTGAATTGTGCTGCTATAAACATTGATGTGGCTGTGTCCCTGTAATAGGCTGTTTTTAAGTACTTTGGGTATAGATCAGGAGAGAGATAGCTGGGTCAAATGGTGGCTCCATTCCCAGTTTTCCAAGGAATCTCCATACTCCTTTCCATATTGGCTGCACCAATTTGCAGTCCCAATCTGGGATCTTAAAACCCACATTCCGAGCTTTGTATACGCTCAGAAAAGATCAGGGAGAACCCCAGATTTCCACCTCTGGATAACCCCAAGGTTCAGCATACACAAAAAGTGAAGCTGAAGGCAGAATTGCAGATCATCTGCCTGACCTGAGCATAGAAGCCATGCCCCAGATGCACTGGGAGACTAAGTTAATGCTGGGAGATTAAAACGCTCTGGTATTGAAGGAAATCTGTCTAGTTGTTAACCAACCATTAAGAAAACTGAGCAAACACCTTAGTGACACAACAGAGAATACAGACTTTATAGAATTGGATCAGAAAAACTACTAATCCAATAGTAGTGGCAACTATAAACAGTAGCAAAACAAACTTTGTTGGGGGGAACAGAATCTGATTTCTAGTGTTGACATGTTACATTGCTTAAATGTCTCATTCTCCACAAAAAAATTACAAGACATGTGAAGAAATTACCACCCAAACACAAAGAAAATAAGCAATCCACAGACATTATCCCTGAAGAAGCCAAGGCATTAAAATTTGTAGACGAGGCTATTTTTAAAATGTTCAAAGAATGAAGGGAATTTATATCTAAAGAACTAAAAGAAAGTATGAGAATAATATTTTGCCAGATGTCGAATATATAGAAATTTGTTCATGTATGGTCCTGGGGATCAAACGCAGAGCCTAGCACGTGACAGACAAGTGCTCTGCTCCTCAACTGAAACCCTGAATTTCTTTAACTCTAGATATGAAATTTAAATAATTGAAATGTAAAAAATTACTGCAAAGATTCAACAGCAGATGTGAACAGGCAGAAAGAATCAGCAAATGTGAAGATAGGTCAGATGAAAGTGTTCTTCCCAGTTTGAGGAGAAGAGAGAAAATGGAATGAAGAACATTAAACAGAGCCTCAGAGACCTGCAGACCCATCGGGCATCCCAATGTACCCATAGCGGGAGTCTATCAAACAGAAAGAAAAAGGAAAAAATAGTTGAAGAGATAATGGTTTAAATTTTCCCAAATTTGATGAAAAGCATTAAATCTACACACTCAACAAACTCAGGAAACTCCAAGTAGGATAAACTCAACAAAAAAAATCAAACCATCCAAGAAAAGAGTATCATGAAAACACTGAGAAGAGAGTCCTGGTGTTCAAGGGCTCCTCCGCGGTGACAGCAGCCACTCAAGCACAGAGGAGAGAGGACAGAGGGACACATGCACAAAGTGAGAAAGAAACACACCGCCACCAAAGAATCCTGTTTCAAAAATTAAGGAGAAATAGAGACATTCCCAGATAAACAAAAACAGAGTCCCTTAATAACAGAACTGGCCACAGGAAACACGAGAGTCAGTCCTGGCAGAGGGGAGAGAACCCGAGATGGAAACTCAAATCCATGAAAGGAAAGAAACGACACTGGTAACGGGAACTGCACAAACTGTTGTTTGCCTGTCACTTTTTCTCATATGGATTTAAAAGACAACCACATAAGGCAGTGATTACGATCTGTGTGGAGGGTTGTGTACCTTATAAACACACAACTTGCAAAACAATGACAGCTCATAGGAAAGGGGAATGGAGCTCCGTCACAGCAGACTTTGGGGTACTATTGAAATTAAGCGGACCTTGATCCAAACTAGGTTGTTATAAATTGTTAGCTGTAATCCTAGAGCAATTACCCCCCCACACACACACACACATAATGTAACCAAATGAAAGCTGGAGTAAATACCAATATCAGACAAAGTACTCTCTAAGCAAAAATACTGACTTCTAGAGACAGAGATAATGATAAAAAACTCAATCCATCAAGAAGAAATAATAAACAACTATAAATACAAATGCACCTAAAAACAGAGCCCCCAAAACACACAAAAACTGGCCTAACTAAGGGGAGAAACAGATAATTCATCAATAATAGTTGGGGATTTCAATACCCCATTTCCAGTAAGAGATAGACTAGCCATATTAAGCATGAACAAGGATATAGAAGATCTGAACAACAACTATAAACCAGCTTGACAAACATCCACAGAATACGCTACCAACTGCAGCAGAATACAGTGTTCTCAAATTGACATGGAACATTCTCCAGAATAAACCATTTGTTATTCCCAAGAATAGATCTCCATGTTATGGGCCAGGCTATGCGGGCAATGACCAAACAGACTCCATTTTGCCCTGGGACTCCACGTCCTGTAAGAAATGCTTCTCCCATGGGAGCACCCACCTCTGCGCCCACCGACAGTTGCTTAGCACAGCATGTTTGGCAACGCAAAATGGCAGTTCTTATACAACGTAAAATTGTTCTCTTTTTGGCTGCCATTTTCCTTGGGCAATGTACCCTGTCAGAGATTGATTATCTAGATGTTAATAACCGTTCTTTAAATTGTACTCAACTAGGGTCATTTTGACCCACTTGCCCTGACGCTTATGATTTTAGATCTCATGATGTTTATGGTTTTGAATTATAGCAACAGCCATTTATAATTAATGTACTGACATGCTTTACTTATGGTATAAAAGATGTACTCAAACCCCTGGAGGGGGTTGAAAGGTGTATACTTGCAGCCTGCCCCCTGGCCCGCCAGCCGGTGAATAAATGTTCTGTCTCTTGCTTTAAGATCGACTTGGTGATTTATTACAATCTCGCCATAAGAATTATAAATTGAAAAGCATTGAAATAATGCAAAGTATGTTCTCCAACCCCAATGGAATGAAATTAGAAATCAGTAACAGAAGGGAATTCAGGAAATTCATAAATATATAGAATTAAGCAAGACATTCCTAAACAATCAAAGTTGATGCCACTCTTTTTTTTTTTAATAATCAAAACTAAAAGTATAAGGAAAACTAGATTTTCAAATCAGACGTGGAGACCTATTCACAGAATATCTAGGGAAATACAAGAGGGTACATGAATGTATTTGCTTGTCCACCCAAAACACCGTATCTCTATATACCCTTATCTCCTCGTTTTCCCTAATTTGTTTTTTTATCACCACTGAAGACAGCGCACAATGTGAGCCCCATGGGCATAAGCAGTGTTTCTTTCAGATCCTCAGTGACATCCAGGACCAGCTGAAGCCTCAGGACAGATCTCCATGGAAATGCTTCAGGTAGTTTTGGGGGTTCTCGGGTTTTAGAACTGAAACAGATTTGAAAAAAATCCTAACCCTTAGGATTAGCAAGGAACTTTCAGTAACCAACCAGAGAATCTGGCTTGATGGAAGCCCTCAACAGGTGTTTGTCCTTGGCCATCTCCCTCCAGGGGTGGTAGACAGGGAGGTGGCACTAGAGGTTTCTGTGCTTCTGCCAAAATATTCTTCCAAAACTTAAAAAGAATCTGCTCTCAGGATTACCATTTATGTGATATAAAAGAAAAAATTAGGTAAAGAGGGTTGTCTATGACACAGCAGCAGTTCTTTTTCTTTTTAGTTATGCGTGCCACTAGAATGTATTCTGACACCTCATCCACACATTACATGTGGCGTGTAACTTCCCATTCTTCTGGTGGTACACGATGTGGAGTTTCACGTATGAACATAGGAAAGTGGTGTCTGATTCATCCTACTGTCTTTCCCATTCCCATCTCCCTCCATTCTTCCCTGTCCAATCCAGTGAACGTCCACTCCCCCACCCCATGCCTACTGTGAGTCAGCACCGCAAATAGAACATTTGGCCTTAGGTTTGGGGGGAGTTGCTTATTTCACTTAGGATGATAGTCTCCAGTTCCAACCATTTACTGGCAAATGCCATAATTTCAGACGGAGGAATATTCCATTGTGTGTATGCAACACATTTTCTTTATCCATTCATCTGTTGAAGGGCACCTAAGTTGTTCCATAGTTTACCTATGGTGAACTGAGCTGCTCTGAACATTGATGTGATCACATCACTATAGGATGCTGATCTTAAGTCCTTTGAGTATATGCCGAGGAGTGGGACAGCTGGGTCAAATGGTGGTTCCATTCCAGTTTTTGTGAGGCATCTCCATAGTGCTCTCCAGAGTGATTGCCCCAATTTGCAGTCCCACCAGTAATGTATGAGTGTACCTTTTTCCACACAGCGCCACCAACATTTATTGTTGTCTGCATTCTTAATAACTGCCGTTCTGACTGGAGTGAGATGAAATCTCTGTGTGGTTTTAATTTGCATTTCTCTAATTGCTAGTGATGTTGGACATTTTTTCATATATTTGTTAACCATTCATATTTTTTCTGTGAAGTGTCTATTCAGTTCCTTTGCCCATTTATTGATTGGGTTGTTTTCATGGTATGAAGTTTTTTGAGTTCTTTATGTATCCTGGAGATTAATGCTATATCTGAGGTGCATGTGGCAAAGATTTTCTCCCATTCTGTAGGCTCTCTCTTTATGTTCTTGATTGTTTCCTTTGCCATGAAGAAGCTTTTTAGTTTGAGCCCATTCCGTTTTATTGATTCTTGATTTTACTTCTTGTGCTTTAAGGTCTTGTTGAGGAATTCAGTTCCTAAGCTGACATGATGGAGATCTGGGCCTACTTTTTCTTCTAGCAAGCACAGGGTCTCTGGTCTAATGCCTAGGCCCTTGATCCACTTTGAGTTGAGTTTTGGATAGGGTGAGAGAGAAGGTTCTAATTGAAGTTTGATATTGTGATGCCTTCGACTTCACTTTTCTTGCTGAGGGTGGCTTTGGATAGAGCAGCAGTTCTAATGATCCACAAGAAATGAGGTAAATTTTAGGTACATTCATGAACATTCACATGGAAATTTCTAAATGGCATCTTGTAAATGAGCCAGATAATGATGGGGGGGTGGAATTTAATATTTCTTTCTGGAGGCAGATTTGTGGAACACATGTCCATGACTGAAAGCTAATGCTGTGTTTCACATAAGTTACAAAAACACTTTGGAAACACCGGCAGTGAGACAGTGCACATCAGTTCTCCTCTGGCAACCTGATGACACCTACATCAACATGAATTGCTCCCACCTAACCATCTGCTGGATCTCACTAGAGCTGCTATTTTAGGTTACAACTTAATCTTCTTTTGAAGAGCCTGAGGAATGAGGTATAATCACTGGCTATTAATATTCTCTATCTATACAAAAGGAGTACAATAGGATATGTTAAATCAATCTTAAGAATTAATTGCAGGTATTTTACAAGGTATATTAGTGGGCCAATTCTATTGTCGCTTGTATCTTTTACAAAATTCATAGTTCATGCAAATAAAAGATTCTCTGTCATATTTTCCTCTACAAGATTTGAAGTTGTGAGGATCCGAGGCAGGAGCTACTGCAGACATCTTGCCACCTGTGAGGAGAGTCTGAGAAAAGGACCAGTTCCAAGGAGGCAGGACCAAAGAGAACTCAAGGACTGGGTGATATCATCTGCCCCCCTCCATGCAGCTTCATCTGAATTCAGCATGGACTTTTCAGGATGGAGGCTGTGGTGCTCACTAGAATTTGCTGATGGAACGATTATCTCAGGCAACTGTGGCTTGGCCTCTGAGAGACATGAAGGCTGTGGAGACAGGGGTTAGTGGCTACCAGTTTTATAATGGACTCTAGTTTTTAATGAGAGTTTATCCCAAGCCCTAATTCAGGGATGCTAAAGGAAGCCAAGAAGAAACTAACCAATTTCCATTGCAGAACTCTGGGAAAGCCAAACAATCAGAGCTTCAAGGCCAGGGAGCAGAGGGTAGAAAATGGGAGAACCAGAGGAAGGCTCATACAGGACATAGATCTCCAAACCTTTTCTCCCTCTTGCATTACCATACAGCTACCCTTCTTCAACTCTGATGGAGTGCCGACGATTTGCCCTCAGAAGCAGACAGACTAAAGGAACTTTAGACTCAAGAAAACGTTTGGGGACACCATCATGACATTGATTAAAAGTCTACCTACTGAAGACTAAGAACTGCCCCTCCCTACCCCCACAAAATCCATTCTTCCTCTTGGCTCCAAGAACACTGGACATCAGAATTCTACCAGAGAAGCTCAAGAAGAAAAATTCATAGAATCCAGCAGCTGAGGAAGACGGACAAGACGGCCAGGTCCCAGCCCAGTCGCCCTGTGGGGAAGCCCACTCGCCAGTGAACCCCAGACACAACATACACGGACTGTTAGGGCATTACTTGCATCTATAAACAAGCAGTGAAAGTCATCAAACATTGGGAAAAAGGCCTCTACCATCAAAGATGCAGGCAAAACAATCAACCAGTAAGGAATAAGCTCAGAAACAATGTGCATTATGAAGGGGAAGCCTCCAAAAGCTCTCATTAAGATCTCAGAGAAGACACTGCAGTTGTGAAACCCAGGGCCATATGCAATCTTAAAAAATTGAAGCCACATTCACAAATAGTTTTTAAAATTCTGTTGGCACTTGTAAAAATTATATCAAAAATGGAAAATTAGGGCTAGGAATGTAGCTCCAAGGAGCATGAGCAAGACCCTGGGTTCAATCCCCAGCATTGCAAGCAAACACATCAATAACTCAACACAAAAAGAGAATTCATCTAAGAGTTACAACATGCAATACAAAAATTACAAATAAAGAGAAGAAAAGTGGGTCTGAAGAACTCTACGAAGTAAAAATGTGAATCGGAGAGCATGCATTTCCATATTGAAAGAAGGAATCACTGAGGGCCCCTCCTGAATTACCTCAGACAGACTCATGAGGCCCATGACTGGGGTCTCTGCATGGGGAGGAGGCTTTTCTGGTTTCTGATGTGCCACTGACAGATAAATCCATGCTCATCTATCCCCACCCCCCATATATATATGAAATAATTATAAGCTAAATAATATCTTCAAGGCATTAAAAGACATTTTTAAAAATATAAAGAAATAAAACAAAAAACACAGAGAGGCTCCTTTTTGAGAGTATATTCAATCAACTTTTTTTTTTTTTTTTAGTGGTCAATGGATCTTTATTTTTATATTATTTATTTATTTATTGTATGCAGTGCTAAGATCAAACCCACTGGCTCTCACAAGCTAGGCAAGCACTCTATCAGTAAGCTACAACTCCCAACCCTTCAGCTAACTCTTACATAACTAAGTAGAGTACCTGAATTCTGCTACAGCAAAAGTTTATTTCATTGACTTTATAAAAAAGTAGTCCATGAGGCTTAGCAATGCTCCTTTTCTCACATTTATCTCACATTTATCTCACATTTATGTATATGGAATTTTGCTCTATTCCTCGATGATTTTTTCTTTTAATGGCTTAAATTAAAAGATTTACCAACATTAATCACGTTGAATTTTATCAAACAATGAAATCAAGTCACGAGAATTTGTCACCTTTAAATACACCCATACTGCTGACATCTTAAAATAATCCCTGTCCACACTCACCTTGAGGGTCAACTTCTTTAGCTAGCTTCAGCGCGTCTGAGTTGGCCAGATCAGTGTTGGCTGGAGTGACGGCCAGAACCAGGCAATTCTCCCTGGTGATGAACTGCATGATCATTTCTCTGATCTGATACTCGATATCTGGTGGCTGATCTCCCACGGGCACCTTCGTTATTCCAGGCAGGTCGATAAGGGTTAGATTCAACACTGTGTGGGGAAGGGGAAAGAGTCGTGCATGCACCTTCAGTGCTGACAGACATCCACCATGCAGAGTCAGCTGGGGCTGAGCTCAGCTTTCTGCATTGTGCATTTGAATGACTCCAGCCCAGGCGTAGGAAGAAAAGCACAGAAAGGAAAATGGTTTTGCTAGTTTTCTCTATTTTTGTATGATTGTGCTCTGCCAAATGATCATTTTCACATAATTTGAAAGGCACTGATCTGCAGGCCTAACAGTTTGCTCAGAGAGCTGTCGCTGCCTAACTGTGTAACTAGGGGGTTGTAATTAAAACACTGAACAATAATGCGTGTGCTGTCTGCCAGTCTGGCACATGGCCTACACGTTGTACAGGAACTCCTGGGGTGAGGCTGGCCCTTCCCCTCAAGAGCCTCCGAGGTTCTTCACAGAAGGTCAGCCTCTTCACCTGCAGGGAAGCGGTCAGCCATCTCTGGGGCCCTGCGTACCTCCAGCAGGCCGGGCAAGCGAGCCGTCAGTGGCCACGTGACTCCAGCCCAAGCTGGCTGTCGTCCTCTGGGTGCTGGCACCAAGTCCCCATGGGAAGTCATAACTGAGCTTCTGTCATTCATGCTCTGCTCCAAAGGCAGCAGAGCTAGGTAGAGAAGAAGTGAAAATCTGTCCCACTCAGAGTTTAGTCCGGGACAGAGGCTATTTCCCATCACGTACCATGAACTGGCTACCCACATTATAAGCTGACAGACTAGGGATACAAATCACAGCTGATTCCTTAGGAGGAAAAGAGAAATTCATAGAGCCCCATGGAAATCAGCAGGGGAAGCCTCAGCCACACGCTCCTAAGATTTCTGAAATCATTGAAGATAAGAAAAACGAAAGTTTTCACATATACCTCTCTCAAATTCTGAAATTTCATCATGAAAATAAAAAGTGTAAACACTGAGCTCAATTCTGATCTTCAAAAGGTCACCTCCCCTTGCCTCTCTATGAATCTTCTGAGCTCTCTGAGCCATTCCATTTTACAGCAGCATCTGAAATTCTAGAAACTCAGCACCATGTGAATCTTCTACACAAATAATGCATGTTAATGAACACAGTAAAAATTGTTTGAGGAGAAGGATTTGAAATTTTAATATTTTACTTACCATGTGGAGAATAGACTCGCAAATTAATGGGTATGGAGGAAATGCCTTTATTCATTCCAGTCACTCGATCTGTTTCTGCTTCAATTTCATGGCGAACTTCATCAAAATCTATAAACTTTTTTCCTTTGCAATGTAGAAATTCAGCATATTCTAAAAAAAGAAAAAAACACCCACAGATTAATCCAACCTCAGAGTATACGTTCTTGGCCACAATTATAAGGAAATATCTCTTCAATTACAAGTCAAAATATTCAATGTCTCCTTGGTCATTATACATGAGAGAACACTGCGTGCCAAACAATCAAATCACAGAGAAGATTCTAGAAATATCAAATAGTACACATGCTGTGGTTGTTGAATGTGCTCATGTTTGGTAAGCAATCAAGTATTATAAACCCTTAAACCATCCAGCATATCTGTGGCTGTCTCAATGACAACACAAAAACCGGCACCAAATTAAGAAATCAGATATCAAGAAGGACAAACCCTAAAATAACTAATAGAAAACTACTTTTTAAAAATTTCAACTCTTGTACTATCAGTTTCCAGACCAATTTCCTGAGATATCAGGTAAGTGAAAAACAACACAACTCAAAAGGGGAATCTAGTTACTATTAGATTGTTTAAAAGATTACAGTTTTGACAAGGGAACAGAGTTGAACAGATATTTTGGTTCCTCTCGTATCCAGCTGAAGAACTGCTACACCAAACTCTTGGGCCAAGATGCCAGCTGAGGTGACTCTCAGTGGCCTTTGTACCTTCCCCACCAAAACGGTCTCCACCCATGAAGATGTTCGATGGCAAGGCCAAAAGGGGGGCAGGCCCGAGATGCAGCCCTGTCTTCAAGGAGCTCAGCATTAACTGAGGCACTGCAGGTGTTTCACAGGGGAAAAAGTTAACCCAGGCAGCATGAAATAAGCACTCATCTGCACTTGACAGGAACAGTGGGGACAGGAAGGTGGTATCGAGCCCCCAGGGCCAAAGGGGAGTGAAGTGCAGAGGTGTACTGAGCCAAGGGGAGACAGGCAGGTCTCGGAGAGAATCCGAGGGTGCCAGTAACTCCCACAAACCCTGGCAGCTCAACATCCAGCCTCTGTCTGCTGCCATTTGTCCCCCCCGTGAGGAACTCTCCTTGGGAAACGCTCGCATTGGGAAACGCTCGCATTGGGAAACGCTCCATGTTGGTGTGAAATCTGCTTTCTCCTCTTACACCCCCAGCCATTGCCCTCTGTTACTGCTCAGTCTTCTGCCCAACCTGCACGTGGGCACCAGAGTTCATCTCCTTGTGGACCTTCTCCCCACCTTCACTTGCTCACCCGGTTACCACTCAGGTCTCCACGTGGCTGCTGGGGACTGGAAAGGTCACAGGCCCCCAAGGTGGACCTAGGAGTTTCCGCTTTAATTCACTGAAGTACGGAAATGACCACGCCTTTCCAAGTTTAGAATAGCAGGCCTAGGACCGACTTCTGCCTTTCCTGCCAGCAGGCGTGGACATGGACATTTCCATCTTAGTTTGTCCCCATGATGACCTGTGCCCCTTTTTGGAAAACAGCAAGCTACGTCTCCTGCACTCATTCCTCTGTTGGACTTGAGCTCTCATAACCACTACTGTCTCCAAGCACCAGCTCCTGGACAGGCTGGTCTTCGAGAGTCCTCGGAACATTCCAGGAACACCAAGGTGGACTTCTGCTACCACTAGATGGCGCCTGGCTGCTTTTCCTGTAGGAGACCATGTCCTTCCTGAAGGTTGAAGCATCAACACAATCTTCACACAGATTTAATTTAGCTCCTAGACTCCGGGAAATGCTTCCACGGTGCAAGTGAGAGCTTGTAACTATGCAGGACCATTTCAAACCTTTGGGTCTTTTCAAGGACAGGGTTCCCTAGACGAGATTCAGGGATGCCTGTATCCATCTGGTATTCTACTGGTATTTATTGAGATCTCACCAGTTGTCAAGGACTGTTTCAAAAATTGGGATGTAATCGAGGGAAAGAAAGAAGTCCCTACCTCGCAAGATTAAGCTCTAATGAGGTGAAACAGAAAGCCGTGTATGCCCATCACAGGGTGATGGAGACGGTAGAACGGGGGTCAGATGCTGGGGGAGGGTGCTCTTATTAGTTTGTTGAAGGCATCTCTGATGCACTGAAGTGACAGCTGAGCAGACTCGGGCAAGGGAGGGAGCGAGCTCTGCTCACTGTGACTGCAGCCAGGCAGGGCACCCACGCACACGCTAAGGAAGAGCAAGACCACTGACGTGGCTGGAGAGGGGGCCCAGACCACAGGCAATGCATAATCCTGGCTACTATGCTAGGGACAGGCAATGGAGAGGGGAGGAAGTCTGACATGGGAATCATCTAGGCAGGAGGTGAGGGGACTTGTACCTGGTGGCCACACTGAGTTACCGAGAAGTGAATTCATCGTGTTTGTTCACTTGCGGTGCTGGGGACGGAACCCAGGGCCTCGCACAGGCGAGGCAAGCGCTCTACCCCTGCGCTATATTCCCAGCTCCTAGATTCTAATGTATTTTGAAGGAAAAAAAACACAGGGTTTGTGATGGATTCAAACTGGAGTGTGGGAGAGAGGCGCCAAGGATAAATTTAAGGAGTCTGACACTTCCTTAAACAGAAGAAACCTGAAATAAAACTGGGGCAGAATGGGATGGGGGCTGGGAACAGGGGTTTGGTTGGGCACCAGTGGAGGACCCTGGGCTGCTCATACTGAGGACTGCAGGCTGCTGCCGACACCTCAGTTCAGTGTCATCTGAAAGCTGTCTGTTCGCTCTGAAAACCTCCCAGAAGGTGGCAGCCAAGTGCCTGCACAAAGGGGCCCAAAAGTGCGGGTGGGCTTGATCGGAGCCTTTCACCCAGGGGGGAGTCCAAGCCAGAGAAACCACCGCAGAGATTCTCTGAAATCCCATGATTGTGAGAGTTAGATGGGGACGGCTCAGGGCAGAGGGCCCTGGGTACAGAGGCAGAAGACCAGACTGACGAGGTTCAGAACCCAGGAGGGGTGGCCCAAGAGGTCTGAGGATGGATCGGAGCCCAGCGACCTCAGGAGCCGGCAGCTGCACTGGAGTGGGGTGAGAGCCAGACTGAGACAGGTGGCAAAGGCGGTGAGGAGAGGGGAAGCCAGTCTGGTTGTGGACAAGCCTTCTAAGGGATCCCATGGTACAGGACGGGAAAGGGGAGGCGGGCAGCTGGAGAGGGATACAGGTCAGGGAGGTGGCAGGTTCACCTGCTGATGCAAAGGATCCGGGGTGCAAGCAGAGGGAGGTCCTGGGGAGCAGGGATCCGGGGCCCCAGAGGAAGAAAATGAGCTGGAGCACCCACGGGAGTGGCAGGGGGCAGAACAGCAAGAGGGGATGTGACAAACAGGGCGGAGGGGGGCAGAGTGCGGGGGGTTTAGCAGGTTTGTCTGAAGTCCCTTAATTCCTCGAAAGCACTTCTGTGTACGTCCCCACTGTGTAAAACATGAAAATGCTCCCAGGGACCCCGAGGCCGGAGGAGCAAGTTCAAGACAAGCCTGGTCAACTTGGCAGCACCCTGTCTCGATACCCTGTCTTAAAAATGCTTTACAAAGGGGTCTGGGAATGTAGCTCAGTGGTAAAGCACCCGGGGCTCAATCCCCAGACACAGAGTGACCCTAAGTGAGTGACCCAAGAGTTGCCACAGCAGGGATGTCAACTTGGGTTTAATTTATTTTCACTGCTGGGACACAGACTGCCCGGCACATCAGGCAAACTCACGGGGAAGGGACCACAATGTGCTTTTCCTTAGGGGGCCCAAGGAATTGATGCTGCAGGATGGAATATTCAGGAAGACCAGATGACTTGCATTGTCAGAGAGGGGCTCCCTAGGATCTATCCTGTACCCACCCCAGAGCCTTACAGGTCTGTGTCCCCCCGTCTCTCTAACAGCATGGTGATGATCGTCAGGCCAGACATCCTTCTTCTTACAAAAACATGGCACCCATAACTGCAGTTCATAGCCACAGGATTACACTGGCCACAGGTCAGCCCTTTGGACCTGCTGTGGGCTGCACGTCTGTAACCTCGAGAACAGATGTGAACAGGTGGATGGCACAGGTGGCATTGCTGTTTTCATACAGTGGACCACAGTTGCTGAAAAGGATCATCAATTGGCTGACATCACACAATCCCGAAGAAGCCCTTGTTAGTGAGGCTAAGTTCAAAAGATCCCATCGTCGCCTCCCGGTGGTATGATATAGGTGAGAGACTTGGAAAGAACCATCACGAATCCATGGGTTTCTGACCACACTCACCTCTGAGACAGAGGCACTGCCTGAGTCCAGGCATCCAAGCCAAGCTGCAGAGAGGCAGGATCTGCATCTTCTGAGACTTTCATACTGTACCTGAAGCCCTACAGAGCTCACCTAGGGGTTTTGAGAAACAATTTCCAGTGACAGGAGCTCTTGACATGTGCTCAGTGTTCCTTTCATTCCAAATGCGGTTCCATGAAACCATCTCTTCCTCAAAGCCAGGCTCTAGCCTAGGATCAATCGGGACAGAGAGCACATTCAAGCTCCTAGCCACGAGCTCCCACTGGGGACCAAGACCCCGACAAGGAATCCAGGAAACTCCACTTCCTGGCAGTATAACCTGTCTCGCTGACATTCATGTGGGTTTTCAGTTTCACAAAATAAAAACTCCTAGTTTAAAATATCTTTCCTGTTTTCTCAATGTTAAAAAATAACCTACATGTGAAGCAAAGGTTAAGATACGTTTTTATATTAAACAGTGATTGGGGGAAAAGAATATTAAGATGACAGAACTTATAGCCACTTTATTTGCATTTCCCTGTAAAACATTTCAGCACTGTCATTTCTACTGGTCATGAAAAACAAATTATGCTAGGTTAAACAAATGACAAATTGTTCGGGGGAAGGATGAGATGGCATATGCCTGGGCAACCATCCAATCATCTGTGAAAAGCAAGCATGACCATAAGAATTTAAATATTTCCGATATGCTCCTTCCATGGGGAAAAGATGCATATGTTTCAAGTAATTGAGGTCAAGTAGAAAGCAAGAATTATGGAACACTAGCCTATAGCCGTTTGTCAATCTTTATCCGAAGGTCTGTGGTCCTCGAAAGTTTAGCTGGAGTCTTGTTCTAAAATGTCTCAATAGTGATATTTTGTGGACAGAGGATTCCAGTGAAAATAGGCACAACGATCACAGAAGCATGGAACAGTTTTCGATGCAACCAGCTGAATCTGCTGGTTGTAAAGAGCATCTTCACATGTCTATATTTAACAGATTTCCTCAAAGCCAGAGGGCTACGTTTCATACTTCTGCGTTTCTCCAATGCCTAGGATACTTAGAGTGCAGAACATCTGTGGGTCTCTTTCTTCTTTAAGCAATCTACTTTGCATATACCATTGAGTAATGCCAGTTTAAAAAGCATCGCTTCCATCTAGGCTTGAAGTAATTCCAAATTGAAGGCAAGATCCTAGAGTGGTGGTTTAGTTAGATATGAATTTATACAGGACCCAGAAATGAAGCAGGACTCAATTGTATTGATAAGGCAGTCAGGGAAAGTCTAGAAAAACAGGAAAAAAGAAATCAAAAAGCAAAATGGAGAAACTTTAGATAGGGCAAAGGGGAGGGAGGGGAAAGGAGAGGGCAAGGGGGTAGGAATGATGATGGAATGAGTGAGACATCACTACCCTAAGTCCATGTATGAAGACACGAATGGTGTGAAAATACTTTGTATACAATCAGTGACTTGAGAAATTGTGCTCTGTATGTATAATAGGAAGTGAAATGCATTCTGCCATCATGGATAACAAATTAGAATGAATACATAATTTTTTAAAAAAGCAAACCATCTCAGAGGCCCTCGGTGGGGGAAAGGCAGAGGTCTCAGCAGATGCTGGAGGCCATGGGCTAGGGTGGGTAAGGAGGGGCCAGCTTTCCATCAGGGAGCAGACACAGAGACGCGGGTTTGAGGTCCAGCTTCAGCACTCTCAGAGGCAGAGGAGGAAATGGAGCCCAGATGGTGTGGGGCAGAAGACCAAGATGCGGGACCCCATCAAGATGGGGAAGGCGAAGCTTTTCTCCCAAGATACAAAGCCAGCTGCAAGGTGCTCAGGATCAAGAGGAATTAATCTCAACGCTGCCTTGATAGCTCCGCTAAAAGGGGCCTCAGTGCTCTGAGGGCTGGCTGTCCTGGAGTCGGAGTGGGGCTGAAACAAGGGACCATCAGATCACTCAGATCGCGAGCAGGTTACACCCTCTAGCTCAGTTAAGTTCCATATTTTCCAAAGGAGCTTAAAGCCGACAGCAAAAATTAACTGTATTTCAGGCTCTCGGTATCCATGTAAAAACAAAAGGTAAACTACATTCCAAACACAGAGACCAAATAAGTGCCAAGAGTTGGCCCCAAATCACAAACTGGAGAGTTGTTCTAAGCCTCAGCCGCATCCAATAAGATTTTCCTCCTCTTCCTTGAGACATTCTCCACTGACCTTCATTTTTCCACGTTCCTGTCTTTCCTCCTCCTTCCCCGATGGCTCCTTGTCCATGTCCTTCACCCACTACACCTCATCTTCCACACTACCAAGCACAGGGACCCCAGGATGCCCCCAGAACTTCTTCTATTCTTTGTCATCTCTATCCTCACCCTAGGAGATCTCATGACCTTAAATTTTTTTTTTTTAATATCCTCAAATCCACGTCTCAGGCACTGATCCCTCATCTGAACTCCAGACAGGTCTACATCTAATTCCAATGCTTGGCGCTTGCACTTGAATGTCTAATATATTTCTTAAAATTGGCCAGTGCAGGTATCTTTGAAATGTTCGAGTGGACTTCCACACAGTCACAAGGATGGGCCCGGCGTTCAGCCCAGGGCCTACAGACACCGGGGCCGTGGGAACCAGGTTGTAACCGAAACCAGGGTTTCCGAGAGACGGTCCAAGGGGGAGTATGAAATGACCTGGGAAGGACCAAGAGGATAAGTGAGTGAATCGCTGATTCCAATTTAAAGCGGAACTACTTTTTCCTGTTTTCAGAGACTCTGAGGTCATAAATGCTCCTCTGGTGTTTCTCAACTCCCTGTTTTTTTTCTTTGTGCCACATGAAACAACGTAATTTTCCGAGGCCTTCCTTTAAGAGATCTTTCTTAGCATCTTTTCATGAGCCTTCACATCCCCTGCAGGTCTAATCAGCTATAGAGACTAGCTCAGGACAAGGCTCTCACATACCACCTCTCTCTGGACCTCATTTTAGTAAAAAGCTTAATGCCACAAAAATATCTCCTTGTCAGTCTTCCCAAACCTGCCCTGGCTTTTGTGATAAGGTCTCCTCTTTCCTTGGTGACCAGTCCTTCAATCACACATTGTAGGGCACAGAATCCAGACCAGTCTCCATTCTGTGATCTCAAGCATCCTCTTAAAAGACAGTCAAGTTTTCTGGCCAGATACAAATCTATTACCAAGGAACTACTACCACAGAGATAGATGGGCTATGTTTTATTTCAGTCTTGAAGAACTTAGCCAAGTTGGAGAAGATAAATTTGTGAAAATTAAGCAAAATTCTTACATAAGATTTCAGGATAGAAAACACTGTCATGAGTAACTGACAGTTGAATCATGCACCTGGGTTCCAAGTGAATTTCTCAAAGGGAAAAGTCATTTCAGGTTGGGGTGAGCTGTAAAGGATTTATGGAAAGGGAATAATCTGAGATTTAGGAGGATACACAGAATTGGGGGAAAGCCAAGAAGACAGAGCATTTAAACTACAAACAAGAGATTAACAAAAGCACCAAAAAGAAATAGCAAAAGGGAACCGGGTACAAATCAACCAGGCAAATAGCAATATCTGACTTAAAAAAATGTGTTTGGGGAATGAATGACTGAATGCATAAAACAGTAATAGAGGGATATAAGCAAACACACCCTGAATATTATATGAGAAATGGGTGAAGATTATATGAGATAATGCATATACATAATTAGCACAGTGTTCTTCTCATAGGAAGAATATAAACAGTAGATTTTTGTTTTAAAATTATCGACATAAAAGTAATGGCTGAAATTGGACAAGCACTTCATTTCATGTTTATAACCCGTTATGAAAAAGATTTCCACAAAAATTAAAACTGAATTCCGATAACAGCTACTTGATTATTCTCTATCAGCATTAAAGAGCTAATTAGGGGTTGTGGGTATAGCTCAGTGGTATAGTGCTTGCCAACATGTAGGAGGCCCTGGGTTCAAAGCTTAAGAAAGGAAGAAAGGAAAAGCTAATTGAAGGCTATTGTCAAACCATGACCAGTGAAAAGCCAGAAGAATGACACAAAATCATATATGCAATATTGCCCTTGTGATCCCAATGTGGAATGTGACTATACCTCTGATTTTAAAATACAGCCTACATAAGATAAAACTGTATGTATATAAAAACTTATTCTCAAACAAAAGATCACTTTGAGGGTAATTATTTTTCTTACCAAAAAGTCTTTTCATTTATCACATTTCCAGTCGAACTGGAATCCAAAAACATTTTATATGCATACTCTTTTTGTGACATATTTTGTGGCATAAGTCAGAATATAAATCAACACATATTAACTCCTATCAATACTCACCAAAACCTTAGAAAATAGTTATTATTGTTCTAGTTAACCTATAACTTCTCTGTGCCCCAGTTTCTGCATAAAATGGGAATCCTTAATAATATCTCAAGTAGCTAATAATACTTTAAGGAAACTTTGACTTTATCTGTAAAATTTTGAACAGATATAGCCTTACCTTTATTGATCTTTAATAATTCTGAGTTTGTTACTGGATTGTTTAAAAAAATATTTTAAGATAAGATTTCTTTTGTGCTTTACAATAGTTCATCAATATGAAGACAGGAGGATACAGGGAAAAAAATAAGCACTTAGCAGAGATAGTTTCATCTGTTTCCATGCAAAGCATGCGACTTTGTCCAAATATAAGTTCCAAAGTCATACTGACTTCTATAATTACTAACTCTTAACCTTTAGAGTAAATTTCAAATGACTTAAAATCTGTCATACACCAAGCTTTTATTCACAGACACATTATCTCATGCCAAGACCCACAGAAACCCTGAAAGATGTTGTTTATTATCCCAAGTAAACAGTAATTCACTTTGCCTGTTTCTCTGTGTAAAATGAGACTAACAGCAACGAGGGTAAGGTCACCTCCCTTATAGGACCGTTGTGAGGTTTTGGAGAGTCAATGTACACAGAGCCTTAGACAAGTGCCTGCCTGGAGTCAACTACTATGACAGCAACAGAAACAGCTTTTCCAGCTGCAGAGAAGCAAATGCACTCAAACAAAGGCAGACTGGAGACATTGCCACCAGCGCCAGCTATGAGCAGCAGAGCTCACGGGTAGACAACAGGACAGCAGCCTACCTGCATGTGCTCTTTGAAGTTTGCCTCACTGTAGTGATCTTTTATTTGTTCGGGGGCGGGGGGTCAACTACAATAAACTTACTCCCATTTTTAACTCAGTACAGCTCAGGAAACAGACATGATAGAAGAACAGACTTCCTTCCGCTCCTGCTATAAAAATCCCTGGAGACCAACATCTGCAGTGTCAGGACAAGCTCTGAGCTTCTGTGGTCACAATCACACTCCTCTGAGCTGTCACAGCAGAGGCAGCGTCCAAGACACTGCTCTCGGCTCCACACGGGCAAAGCGCCGTCATTTGCACTACTGCGCTCCTGTTCTTGTTTTGACAACAGCAAAGGTTTGCTGGTCACTCCCTGTACGTGCTGGTCATAGTTCTGCTCCAGGACCTCCAGCCTATTGTAAAGGACATGACTGTTTTCAAAACCACTTCAGGGAAAGCGATGATCAAAGAGAATAAGTGATTTCTTGATAAAGGCACAGGCCAAAAGGTGGCAATATGAGAGCTCAGGTCGCTGCACCATACCCACCGGCCTCCTCATGGAACCATTAGTAGGGAGGTGCCTTGCCACTGCCATGTACAGAATTAGCAAAGGAAATGCCTCCAAACCCATCCTCTTCTCCTCCTGGACCCTCTCAACACTGCAGGGCAGTGAAAGGCTCAGCACCAGTGAGCACCTGTGCACTTGGGGAGCCACCCCTGAGCTATTTGAGAAGTCTTCACTCAGCCTTGAGCCAAGGAGATTTTGGTTCGTCTTTGCAAGCTATTTTGTGGCTCCTCTCACTTAACGGATTGCACAGTGCACGTGACCTCTGTCTTGGCTTCACGAGGAAGACTGATCCCCTCGCTCCAGAGGGGGTGTGACCTGTTGGGAACTGAACAGCCCATCTACGACCTTATTTGGTGAAGAACATTTTGCAGAAGCCTTTGAAGTTACCCCATATAAAGCACATGCGGGCTCTCGCACTCTTTCAGGTATGGAAGTCAACCCCTAAGGCTGAAGAGCCGTCGGGCCCTCGCTTTCTAAAATTACTTTCTGTGTGTGGTTTTCTGCTGCCTCTTAGCTTTATCTCGCAGCCAGCCTGCCTCATGCTGGGGAACCCCAAAAGTCATCACCTGTGTGGGACATGGGCAAGAGTGCACCCCACGCCCTGCACACAGAGGGGAGGGAGACGTCCTCGTCCATCCTCAAGCTTAGAAGACCTTCCAGAAGGCCCGACATCTTGCAGCTGAGAGACCCTTGGTGCACTCGGGCAGGGAAGGCTCAATCCCCTGTTAGTGGACTGTCCAGCCTACATAAACACACCACCAGGGCGAAGGACAGAGTGCCCGAGTGTTCCCGAGCCATGTGGGAACAGACATCTGAGCATTGTTCAGGAGTGCCACCCGGGAGACCCAGGCCCTCCACAGGGAGTAACTGAGTAGTGCAGGTGCTCAGCGCGCCACAGTAAGAAGATGTGCTTGGTCTCTGCTCATAGTTCCCGACATGGAGCATCTAAAATCCTTGGAATTTCCTGAGCCATGGGAGCAAGGAGTGTGTATACCCCCCCTCTCTTGCATACCTGAGTCAGTGCTCCTGTGGTGGACCCCCAAATGCTTCAGAACTTGATCACCCATGGCCAGTGATGTGATCAACCCCGTCTGTCACGGAATTTCCATAATAACCGTAACAGGAGGGGTTCCAGGGGCTTCCAGATTGGTGAATGCATCCACATGCAGGGAGGGTACACCTGGCTCCACAGGGACAGAAGCGCCCGTGCTGGGGACCCCTCTGGACGTCGGACTCCACACCTCTTCAGGCTGTAAGTCTCGATTCTTGATAACAGCTTTTGTAATAGCCATTAAATGCCAGTGTCTCCCTGAATTCCTGGAACAGTTACAGCAAATTCCTGAACCTGAGGGACTGCGTGAACCCCCAATGGTAGCCAAGTCACCCGGGGAACGTGGGTCACCTGGGACCCACCACAGGAGACTCTAATGGGGGCAGGTCTATGAGAAGGAGCCCATAATCGTGGGCTGGCAGCCAATTCCAGATAGCTAGTGCCACCACTGAATTAAACCACAGGACAAGACTTGGTGTCCACAGAGAACTGGAGGACAGCTTGGTGTGAGAAACACACACAGACGGTGTCAGAAGGTATGGCGAGAAGAGAAAGCTTTCCACCACTCAGAGTACCAACAAGCTTGCCCTGCCCACAGTGCCACGGTGGGGGTCCCCAGGGTACAGAGGCCTTGCTGCCCCTTGAGGCCTTCTTATTCAGCTTACTGATTGTATCTAGAACACTCAAAAATGCAAAGGACAATTCTTAGTTGTTTGGTATACTGCCATGAATCCAAATGTTCTGGATAGAGGCGACAACTGAAAAAAAATCTCTGTAGTATTTTAGGGATTTTTCTCTGTGATAAAAAATGTGTGTGTGTGTATATATAATAAAATGTATCACTTTAAAAATATTTTTAAATTCTAGACACAATACCTTTATTTCTTATTTTTATGGGGTGCTGAGGATCGAACCCAGTGCCTCACACATGCCAGATGAGTATACTACCACTGGCCACAACCCCGGCCCTTAACCACTTTTAATATATTTTTGTTCTTTTTAGATGTATAGGAGTGTATTCTGATGTATCATCCACATACATGGAGTGTAACTTAGTCTAATTAGGGTCCCATCCTGTGGTGGCGCGGGATGTGGAGTTCACTGGTGTGTAGTCACATGTGAGCATAAGGAAGTTCACAGGAAAGTGACATTGTATTTTTAGAGACCTTCTAAGTTCACAGAAACACAGTGGGAGTCCGGATTTCCTCTACTCCTGCTCAGCACAGGCAGTAAGTAGCGCCAGAGTGCTACACGTGCTCCAAGCGATGGATCCACCGTGACACGTCACTGTCATCCAGAGTCCACAGTCCACATCAGGGTTCACGCTTGCCGTTGTACCTTCCGAGTGCCTGGACAGGTGGGTGGTGGACGGCCCGCACCTACCCTTAGGGCATCACACGGAATAGTTTCTCTGCCCTAAAAATCCCGAGTTCTGCCTCTGCATCCTCCCTCTCCCCTGCCCCTGGTGACAGCTGGCCCCTTTACTGTCTCCACTGCTTCACCTTTTCCAGAATGCCAGGCCATTGGAACCATGCAGCACGTGACTTTCCTGCCAGCTTGCCCTCTGTCACTCAGTCATGTGCATTAGCGTTTCCTCCACGTCTCTCCATGGCTCGACAGCTCATCTCCTTTCTGTGCCAAGGCACACTGTGCTGTCTGGTCGCACCACTGGCGACTTACCCATTCACCTACTCCAGGACATTTTGGTTATTTTTGGTTTTGGCAATTATGAATGACGCTGCTGTTAACGTTTATGTGCAGGTTTCTGTGTGGATGTTAACTGCCAACTCATCTGGATAAATACCAAGGAGCACAACTGCTGTATCACAAGGTAAGGGGACGTTCAGTTTTGTATGAACCTGCAAGTGCTCTAAAAATACAATATTACTCCCCCAGCTCCTGAGTGGCTGTGCTACCTGTATTCCCACCGGCCATGAGCAAGAGTTCCCTGCTCCCCATTCTTACCAGCGTTTGGTACTGCATTTTGGATCATCACCATTCTGAAAGGTGAGATTTCAATCACTTTTAAGTGTGGCATTAAGCCATCAGTGGCATTAAGCACACACACAAGGCATGTAACTGTCATGAATGTTTCTGTCTAACCACTAGCCTCAAAAAAATGCCCAAACCCTTGATGTGAAGGGTTAGGAAGCAAGATCTTTGGGAGATAGTTAGGTTTAGATAAGAACATGAGGGTGGGGTCCTTATCATGGGATACTGATCTTGTAAAAACAAAGAATCTCTCTTCCCTTCCCTCCCCCAACCTCACCCCCCAACCACTCTCCACCGTGTGAGAACACAGCAAGAAGACGTCGGTCTGAGCCAGGAACTCACCCAGATGGCCCCTCGAGAACTCTGCCACCTCGAGTTGGAACTTCTTCATAGCAGCCTTGGTGGGCTGCGCTGCTGTCACGGAATCCCCCAGACTGGGTGTCATGTTTGGATGTGAGGGCCTTCTGGCTGCATGGATCCAGGCCAGAGAGCATGCGTGAGGAGGTTAGAGGGCCAAGCTCACTTTTCTAACAAGTCTGCTCTTGAGACCAAGAACCCCCTCCTCCAATGACATTAATCTACCCATGAGGGCAGAATCCCTGTGACCCGGATCACTTCTTTAAGTTCCCTCTTCTCCACATAGTTGCATGGGGATTGCTTCCAACGTGTGAACTTTGGAGGACACATTCAGATCACAGCACAGCCCAAGACAAGATGGAAATCATCACCCCCATCCATCTTCAGAACCCTCTCATCATTCCAAACAAAACTCTGAACCTACTGAACAGAGACTACCATCCTCTTCCTCCCCCATGTCTGGTGATCTCAACTCTACTTCCCATTCTATGAATCTAACTATTATTAGTACCTCACATAAGTGAGATCATGTTTTTTTCATTTAGCATAATGTTTTAAGGTTCAGCTACGTTGCACCACATGTCAGGACTAATTCCTTTTAATGACCGAATAATATTCTATTGTATGAATATTCCACATTTTGTTAATCCATTCTTCTGTGGATGGATGCTTGGGTTGTTTCGACCATTCAGCTACTGTATATAATGTTTATATAAACATAGGTATACAAATATCTATTTGAGTCCCTGCTTCCAATTTGTTCGAGTGTATACCAAGAAAAAGAATTTGGGTGTCATATGGCAATTCTGTGTTCTTCTCAAAGTACTGCCCAATGGTTTTGCAGGGCAGTTGGCACATTTGACATTTTCACTAGTAACACACAAGGGTTCTAAATTTCTCCACATCCTTGCCAACACTTGTTATCTTGCATTGTGCTCTAGTGTATATGATATTCAGATATTCAGTACCGTACCCTGTCAAGAACACAAGGATCAAGAGTGTTTCTGGCTCTTCTCATGACTGCCACGGTTACTGCATTCTTCAAAGTCACTCCCTTCTGCCCTCTCGCTCTCTCTCTCTAGCTGACCTGGAGAGTGTGGCTGGTCATGTGACCCATCCTCTCACCGGCGTCTTCATCTCTCCTCCTCAGCACCATTATCTTTCTATCGCATCCTAACAAAACCCCAACGGTAGAAGCCTCTTCTCTTGCTGTAACAATCTGGAGCCCAAGCGCCATCTAGAGATGGCTCACATCAGTGCAGCCAATTTTCAAACAAATTAATGGTTTCCATTCCAAACCCATCTGGGTCCAGGACACCAGATGTCAATTATAGGTGGTTTCTGGTCAGCTTCCTGATTCTCAATGACCATTCCAAACCTTTGCTACTGCTTCTATCTTAACTTTCCGCCTGCTCTCATCCTCAGCAGAACTTACCATTTAAAGAAAATTAAAGTCATATAAGACGCTCTTTCTTAACTTCTGTTCTCTTCCCTACAAACCTACTACTGTCTCACTGCAGTCTTATCTCTTCTAGTCACAGGGTACCCGATTTCTGTTTCAAGCCAAGTAACTGACTGGGCTTTTGAGTCCTTGTCCTCTTGGGACCTCCAGGATCGTGCTCCAAACTTTCTCCTTTCTCTTCATCCTGTGAAGATGAGGGACCTTCATTCTCCCAACTCCTTCCCTCATCTGGAATGTGCTCCGTCTCGGCTTCCCTGCAAGAGCAGAGCTCCCCTTTACCTGATCACACGCTCGCTGCCACTCACCACTGTTCCCTGGGTCTGCCTAACAAAATGTCACAATCTGGGTGGCTTAAATCAGAAAGTTCGTTCTTCCTCAGCTCTACGTCAAGAAGCCCAAAATCAAGGTGCCGGCTGGGCCACGCTCCCTGAAGACTTTCAGGAACAAGCTGCTCCGTGCCGTCCTCTCACCTCCGGGTGGTCGCCAGCAGTTCCTGGTGTCCTGCGGCTGGTGACTGCGGCACTCCCACCCCTGCCTCGCTGTCGCATGGCATTCCCTGTGTGTGTGTGTGTGTGTGTGTGCCCCATCTCCCTGTGTTGTGAGGATACCTGTCAATGCATTCGTTCCCAGCCATATTAACCTGATGTCTCTTCAAAGCTCGTTTCCAAACGAGGCCATATTGTGATGCACCAGGAGGACAGTCATTGGGGAGCACTATTCCCCCCAGCTCCCTCATCTCCACAAACATTCCCTTGCGCTCTCTGTAGACGGGGGTCCTGCTTTCCCACTGCACAGCACAAGAGTTTACGAAGGTCAGGACGAGCCTCCTAACTCCAAGTCTCACCTGGCTAATGGCCCAGCTGTGTCTGACACGATAACCCATGCTCCTTCGAGAAAGTTCACCCTCTCGTTCTTCACGCTGCTGCTCCAGGTTTTCCCTCGACCTGTCCACCCATCCCTCCTCTCACAGGTTCCTCTCCTTCACTTCAATGCCGTTTCTACCCAAGATTCCCTTCTCTGCTCCTTTATTTGTGTGCATTCCTGGGGATCTTTATGCACTTTTAGGTTTGAAAGACAATTGTATATTCATGACTTACCAATCTGCATATCTAGCCTAGATTTCCCTGCAAGTTGCAGACTTGCATAACCATCTGCTTGGATGCACTTCAAGCACCTCAACTCATCCTCATCCCCAAATAAACCTCCAGTTCTCTCTTTTTAATATCAACACCACAATTGAGTAACCCAGCTAGAAACTGAGGCGTAACATGGCTCATTTCCACTTGTATATGTGTTTTCCTTTATTTTCTTTTTAATATACTTAACAATATGAAGAAATACATCAGAATACCCTATGACTCATGCTGAAATAAGGTCCCAGGAACACACCGCAAATACAAGAACCGGGATGGCCAGTGAGTCCCACCTGTCCCCATATCTCCTCCTCTGTTCTCTCCCTCACCTCCCTTCCACGTAGCCAGCCACCAGCCCTAACCTGGTCCACTGTTCCAGCACTGGTTTATTAAACACATCTCCACATGACACATTGTCTATGTTGCCTCTTTTTTTTTCCTTTTTTGGGGGGTGGTGCTGGCAATTGAACCCAGGGCCTTTTGCATGCAAGGCAAGCTCCACCACCTGAGTTACACCCCAGCCCCATTTGCTTGTTTCTGAGCTTTGTAAAAATGAACTCCTTCTCCTGAGCCTTGCTCTGACGGCTCACATTTCCCTTGTAAGATTCACTCGTGTTGGTGCACGTGGCTACAGCTCACAGGCTTCACTGCTATATAACATTCCACCCTGAGAATTCATTAGAAAACACTTACTTAAAAATATAATGTAAGATATTAAGAGAAACTATGTAGTACCTAGAAACAAACATGAAAAAACAATACATAAGATGGGTTTTTTATTTATCTTGATTTTGCTTTCTAAAAACTTCAACTCCCCCTCTGAGTCTCCCCCCGGGCTGTGCTGCCCTCCTGAGGCCACTCACCCTGCAGTCACGTCCTGGGTCTTGCTCTGTCCCACCTGTCCTCCCCACCGCCATCACAGCCATCCTCCAGCATGTGAAGGCAACCGTGCCAACGACCTGGGTGGCTCCTGGGCCCTCGGGTTTGCCTCCCCCACTGCACACCCACCAGACAAACCATGCGCTGCAGGTGCCTCACCTGCAAGTTTGTACCCCAACTCACTTCCAGGACTATCCCTTCCATTTTTCTCCTTCTCCCAAACACAGAGACACAAACACACCCACACTCGCACACACAGGCACCACATCCTGAGCTGGCTAACTCTACTCATTAAGATTCGACCTACAGAGCTCAACACAAAACTCTCCATTCCTGCTGCCCATCGCCCTCCCTCAGCCCCGCTCTCTCCTCCGCAGACCATCAGAGATGCAGCCAGCTGTGGCTGTTATGTTTGTGGCCATGGGAAGGGGCCTGGGTGGGCGTGTGGATGCCGTAGGAACTCCAATGTTTGACTCTTAGTGTGTCGACGCCCCCTCTGGCCTGTCAGCTCCTGCGGGGCCAACAGGAGCTCACGTTCATCTGACTCCCCTGCCCCTCCCCTGACCAGCACCCGAGACACAGAATGCACTCAATACGTACTGGGAAAAAAAAAAAAATCACTCCATCATTGTCCTAGGTAACCATGAAAGGTTGCATCTTATCTTGGGAAATCATGTTTTTTGAAACGATCAGACTTGGGTTTATAAATGGGCACTCATCACCCCTGGAGGAGCGCAGCTGCACACAGCGTTCGTGCCTCTCTGCAGTCCATCAGCCGAGGCATCCGTGCAGGCAGCACATTTACGGTGGCCACTCTCTGCTGGAGATGACAGTCATCCGGTTACACCAATTCACAAGAGAAGGAGAGGTCCAAGCCACCCATCTGGAACCACAGGGCTGAGGCTGCTGTCACGCTCTGGTGCCTCCCGTGGAACGGCCTCAGATTCCCATCTTGCCTTGCTGAGCAGGTGGTTTTTAAAAAGGGAATATCAATTGAAGCTGCTCTGATAGAACTTCTGTACCTTCAAGACTGTGGTGACATTAGTAAGTAAATATCCCTAATTAAGACAGAACTGCTTAGCGTCAACCACTGTGATTCATTGATTCTCTGCTGAGGACATATTTTTAGCTTTCCCAGGAAAGCTTGTGTAACAAAGGCTCGTCCCAGTTTCCTCGCTCTGGTCACCCTACGTGAAATGTCACAAGGCCAACATGCTTCCGTGGGAAGTACCCCCCCTCTGAGGGTGTTTTCTTGGTGTGGTTTGGCATTCTCTGGACTCAACACAAAGGACTCATCCTCCCCTTGCGGAATGAGCAGGCATGCTAACGGAGAGCGAACGAGACCAGATGCCACTGCCCCCAGCCAGAACTGCATGTCACTGCGTGCACTGAGCCTCGAAGCTAATCCAGAGCACAGAGTGGCTGTCGGCCCCGGTGCTCTGGATTAGCTTCGAGGCTCAGTCCACGCAGTGACATGCAGCAGGCTTTCATTTTCATCTTGACATCAATATACCACACACCCAGCAAACAAAGAAGGGGGGAATGGAGACCATCTTCTTGCTGCTCCAGGAAGTCCCTGACCCTGTCTGACGGAGTGCCCACACAGCCCCAGTTTATTATAACTAACTACAAAGGAGGAATTCCAAACCAGTGGGAAAAGAGAATCAGGACCTACAATTATCTCAACAGGGTGGAAAATCACTCAAATTTAACAAATTTAGGTAAATTTAGCATTTACTCTGCTCATAAAAGTACCACCCTTAATAAAACAAGCAAAGGGTCTTGGCAAACTACAAATGAAGAAAAGATCCGGCGGCCACAGTTGACTTCGAGTTTGTTATAAACCAATAAGCAGCGAATTAACTGCGAAGTAATGGGATCTGAGACCTCATTAACTGCAGGTTAATGTCAGAATGTGAGGGACGATGTCCCTCTGAGTTATGTCCTGGGGGCAGCCCACACGGCTGGCATGCAGTTTTGGAGGTCAGGCTTCGAATGCTTTACTGGCAAACCTGGAGCATGTGGACAAGGACACTGATGACAACAGTGTCATCGTAAACGTCCCACACTTGGCTAAAGCAAAGTAAGAGCCTAACGGGGACCCGATGCTGCTTTATACTGAAGACATTTCCTTCAGGATTAAACTTTCTCTTCATTCCTGACCGTTGGCAACCCCCTAGTTGGAAATGCCTAGTGAGAAAAATGACACAGCAAGGTGCTGTCAATAGAAATACAGACCTGAGCACAGCGCATCCGGGGGCCTCCCTAAGCCTCCTCTATCCAGAGCTCCGATACCTGGCATCATTGAAAGGGCAAGACGTTCTTGCCCAGCTTTCTAAAACCACGGATGAGCATCACAACTGAATGTGTGCATGTGGCCTTTAATTACCAAAGGACGCCTAACAGCCAAGTTTGTGACCTGTAGATGACAGCAAATACCACATTCAACGAGCACATGACGTTCGAAGGAAAACAAATCTGCAGGGATGAAACCTAAGCAAGAGGACATAAATATTGATTCCTCCAGATACCTTCATTTAATACAGAATAAGGCCATATTTTATGTGAAAAAAAAATCTAATAATATTTTTAGTTTATATAATAATTGTACATTATTTCTAGGATACAGAGCCACAGTTTGGTACATGTACAACGTATAATGATCCAGAAAGGGTAATTGGCATTTCCAGCTCCTTAAATCAGTTCTTTGTATTGAGAAACCTCAAACTCTCCCCTTTAGCTCCTCATAAAATACATAACAAGTTGTTGTGAACTACAGCCACCCTAAGGCACTGTGTGACATGAGCACTTATTCCTATCTAACTGGATTTTAGTGCCCATTATCCAACATCCTTCTATCCCCACCCCCATGTGAAAATTTTTGGTTGATTAGAATTTGAGTACTTTAAAGCTTTGAAATCCTTTCTCCCCCACCCAAAAAAGTTATTATGTAGATGCCTAGAATCATCGTCCTCTCTTAGCAAAAGCCATGATATAATAACTACCTCTCTTAATTGAGATATTAAAACAATGTAAAAGGGAGAGTGTTTTATTCATATGTTGGCATTAAAATCAATGCTATTAATAGAGAAATACAAATTACCAGCTTCCTAAGAAAAGAGCAACATTACTTGAAAATTTAAAGATACTTTTTCTACTCGTAGAAAGTCCTTTGATTCCTACAGCAGCAAAGAAGCGACTGTGTAAGTTATTTGATGATTCACATTGTAAAATAACTGTTTTTAAAATAGCCAATAAATTTACTACTCCATCCCTTAAAGCTCTACATAAAATCTTCGTGTCATTCAATTTTCATGGAATATAAGTTTCCGCTAAACTTGCACTCAGTAAAGCTCAAACAGGGCAGGATTTCAAAAGATCTCAAACTCGGCATTCACTGGGGCTGGGGAGGGACCCATCCATTCAAGCAAGAAGTATCTCTACAAATTCTTACCATTTCTCCCAGGCTGTACTTACGTATCTAAAATACAAATATGGACGGCCTCTGCCCTCAAGCACCTCACCAACTTGTGGACAAAATGATCAGCTAACACCTACATACCAGGGGATGGCGCAGTGTGACAGGAGTTAGCAGAGAAGCCCGTACCAAGTACCAAGGAGCACCAAGGAGGACACCAAGTGGGAAGACAGAAGGGGGCAGAAGGGGGCCTTCAGTCCACAACAGAAGTGCTCTGGGGTCAAGGGGACATAAGGAATTCCAGACAAAAAGACAAACCCGAGACGTGCCACATTCACTGCTGCTAAGGTAAAGGGTCAACTGGGTGCATGGTCCAGCAGGGAACAAGTTGGAGGATTCTTTGGGAAAAACCACTGCCTATGGGGTCAAAATGTCAAATCACGGTGCTTTACCTAGTCCTCTGTTACCTAGACTTCAAAGAAGAGAAAAGACACCAAGTAAGCCAGGTACTGGCGGAAGCTGCCCCATCAACCAACAGTACTGAGTCCTTTTACTCAGGTGAGCAGCTGGAGCAGATCTACCTTTTTGGAAACATTTTTCAGAGATAGATTTCTTTACAAATAAATTAAATCTTTAGAAAATGGAAATCTGCCAAATAAAGCACAGAAAAGCAAGTGTACAACAAATAAAGTTTTTATGGTGCAAAGCAACACATGTAACATATTCCCAAGTCGAGCCCTCATCCTACTGAATAACCATGCAGGGTCCAGGTCCTACATTCACCAAGAGGTAGAATAGGAGATTTGCAGTATTTTCCCGCCTTGAGATCAAAATGTGAGTTCTATCAAAGTTATGATATCATGCTGTAAGTAAGAACAAGAGAACAGGGACCACCAAGATCGCTTAGAACTGATCATTCAACCACCAGGTTTCCTTATTTGAACTAAGGACTCAACAAAACAGCAGCCAGTGGTTGACAATATCTTTGGGAGAACTTAAGGTTAGGAAAAAGTTATGTGACTTGTCATGTGTGTTTATGACCTAACGTCTTTGGCAAACCCAGACTGTAGACCCCAAAATATCACCAAGTGGATGACACAGCATGCCCCTCCCTCAGAAGCACTCCATCTCCCCCCAAAACCACTAATATGCTCTCGTCATGCAAATTTCATTTTCTAGAATTCTATATGAAACTAAACATATCACATGCACTTTTTTGTTTTTAAAACCTGGCTTCTTTCAATCTGCACAATTATTCCTTTTTTATGTTTTTTATTTGTTTTTAATTTTTCTCTTTTTGCAGCACCGAGGATTGAACTCCAGGCCTCATGAATGTTAGACAAACATCCCCTGCCCTGTTTTTATTTTGAGAGAGTCTCAACTTAAATGCCCAGGCTGACGTCAAACTCAACTTAAATGCCCAGGCTGGACCTCCCAGTGGCTGGGTATTCTAGGTGTGCAAGATGGCACCTGGCTCATTCTTTATTACCAAGGGATATTCCATGGTGTGGATGTTCCACAGTTTGTTGCTCATCCCCCTGTTGATGATCATTTGGGTTGTTCCCAATTTGGGGCTATTTGTGTATAAGGCTTTGTAAGGGCAAATGCATCCATTTCTCGTGGGTAAATACCTGGGAATAGACAGGCTGGGCCAGGTGGTAGTGCCAAGCTATTTTCCAAAGTGTTTATGCCATTGTGCACGTCACACCAACTGTGTCTGAGCCCCAGTTCCTCCATGTTCTAGCCCAAACTTGTGATCAGCCTTCTTAAACTTATACCGTCCAGCGGGGGGTTCAGTAAGAGCACGCTGTGGTTGCATTTCCCTAAAGCCCACCAATGTCGAATATCTTTTTTTAATATTTTCTAGTTGTAAATGGACACAATATATTTATTCATTTTTACGTGGTGCTGAGGATCAAACCCAGTGCCTCACGCATGCAGGGCAAGCGCTCTACCACTGAGCTACAGCCCCAGTCCCTCGAACATCTTTTACTGTGCTCAGTTGCTATCCTCCCTCATCCCGTACCCCAGCTCCGCTCTCCCCACAGTACTCCTGGTGCCCTCCCGACCGTAGAGAATATTTCTAACATCCTCATTTATACACGTAGCTAAAACTAGAAGCTGATACTGGTAGGATGAGATGTCTCCATTTCTGTTACATTAATTAATAATATTTTACCTAAAATATTTAAAATATGCTCCACATTTTCCCATGTTAACAACATTATTTTAACAATGAGGAAGATTTTTATTCCATAATCAGTAAATTTCTAAGGTTTCACTGTAATTCAAAAATATACACTAGAAAGGCAATTTGTAAATCAATGGTAATGTAACTGATGTGACACAGCAATCTGTATACGGGGTAAAATGGGAGTTCATAACCCACTTGAATCAATCTGTGAAATATAGTATATTAAGAACTATGTAATGTTTTGAACAACCAACAATAAAATAAAAATAAAAATAAAATTAAAAAAATGTATAATTTAGTTTAATAATGTTTATGCTTTTTTGAAAAAAATCATGATACGGATATTCTTTTAACATAAAAATCAGACGAGATCTAAGCCAGCCATATCTCCATTGCCTAGCCAATATATCTAAACAATTTACATAATTGAGGAAGTCCCATAACTGCACTTTTTTTTTTCAGAACTCTTGAATATCTGAATACTAGGAAATAGAATCGTTTTCATGATTTAATTAGAGCCTACAGAACTCGACCTTGGGACTTCCTCTGTCTGGATGCTGTTCAGCCACGAGAGTCCTTTGCCCAGCCTGCACTAAGGAGTCGGCTCCTTCAGGAAACTGCTGCGTGAGGAAGCGTGTCCGCAGGGGTCCCAGAGGAGCCAGCTATGTGCCACTTGTTTTCCTTGGCAGAGCTTCTTTCCACCACATCTTATCAGTGAAGAGCTGCCCTTCCTCTCTCCCTCCAAGGTGATCAGATCAACGAGGAGCTCACTCATCTGCAAAAATGTGGAGACTGGCCTCGGTCAGGCCACAGTCTCTCAGATCCCCCTCAATGCTCAAGCACACAGACCTAGACGTTAGAAGCAGTGGTTTAACTCTGACACTCAAATGCCAGCATTCTTAACCCAGCTCGTTCTTCAGACATCTCGGTATTAGCTCCTCCTGCTTTCCTTATCCATTATAAATTAGGTTCTTGATGAAAAATTTAGTGAAACTACTCAAATTATCAGATCTTAAGCAATTTACAAAAAAAAAAACCTTTCATTTGTGTAATGCATTGATACTTTTCAAAGTGTTTTCAAATTTGTTATTTTTCTTCTCTAAATGTTGTATTTGTCTCATTGACTGTCAAACAGATTGAGTTGCTGTCTGTTCAATGCAAGCAGAGTGCTTTAAAGATCAGAAATAATTTATAAAGCACACTGAGCTTATACAAGATGGAATTACCAGAGGCGCCAACCTTGGGCAGAAGCAGAACTTCAGCCATCTAGGTGGTGTGATTTTAAGAGCATGAAAAAGACTCCCCAAATTAAGAACAAATGAGTGACACCTAGAATCCCCCATTCCAACCGAGAACTCCACTGGAGGAGAGTAATCTCTGTAGCATGCAAGGCTTCTCATATGCTTCTGCTAAAATGCAAAGAGCGTTGGGATAGAAACACTTTAAACTGTATCAGTTACTTGTATCCGAGTGTAAAGGAACTTATCAGATGCTTTGGCGAAGGCCTCACCAAGAGGGAGGAACAGGTAGGAGAGGTGCATAGGGAACATGACACCCTGGGCGCTGCAGAGAGGAGAGAGAGGAAAAGTGGGAACAGAAACAGCAGGCTGGGGTCCGAGGAAACACATCCCATCTGCTTAACTACTTTATTATTAGAGAGATCCTGAACTTCTCCATCAGTAACTAAGGGATGCTGCTGCTGTTAATATTCCTAAAATTATTATTGATAAACTTTTGAGAGTGAAGTAAAATAAAATAATTTCAGTATTTGCTGTGAAAGACTCTTTTCCCCCCTCAGCCTCTTAACGATGAAATTTTAAAACTGTAAACTACAAGTCGTGTTTTTAAAATATATCCAAGTGTTGTCTAATGAGAAACCTTGATGAACACCGCACCTCGCCTTCCTCCACGTACAGACACACGAAACTGTGGAGAAAAGCCACCAAGGGACAGCTCCCCCACGGTCCTCCTGATGGCCACTCCTCGGGAACCGGAGTTCAGTCTAGAGGCACAAAGGGGAAATCGAGTCTGGATCCACACACAACCCCTCACAGGGCCCGCACTCCCTCGCCCACCGCCATTCGGCCACCAGAGCAACAGGCCTGTTCGTCTCCCTTCCAACAGCTGCCGCTGTGTGGTCATCTCACCCTGCCACCAACTGAAATGGACGTGTGTCAACAGTCCACCAAGCTGCATAGTGTTGGGCATGATTAACACCACGTTAGCGTCAAGCTCAGAATCACCATCACCCAGACGGTGGCCAGCCACCAGGGACAGTCGGCCCAGCCCAGCACAGCCCCCAGGCCCCCTCGTTCTTGCAGAGATTCAAAGGCGGGAGCCTCAGGCCTCAGTAACGCTTACAATGGCTCTCATCAGGCCCAAAGGCCACCCACTCGCTCCCTGGATACCAACCAACCCTCGCCTTGGCTATTGGTTAAAGGTATTTAAAGTGATTTAATGTTCAACCAAAAATTCTAGATCTAAACCACAGATTCATGTGAAGGGTTTGCACCTTGCAACAACTACTCCCGTGAGACGCTCAGCCCTGACGTTGTCTGACAGGGAACACCTGCTCCCATTAGAACAATTGAGGCCAAGGCACTCACTCCAGGAATACGCACACCTACGGCCAGAAGATGGAATGGTCAACTCAGGTGGGGGTTCTGCCATCTCTGCCACTGTTCCCAAAAAGACCAATCTTTGAATGATCTCTTCAACAGTTCCAAGATGACAACACAACAATTAATAGTCCTGACCAAGTCCTCCAACCCCATCTCCCACCACCCGGTAACCACCCCTGGACGAGTGAGGTAGAACCTACGGTGGGGCTCTACACTTGACAGCTACAAACCCAGGTCCTCTCTCAACCCAAAGCCTCTGCTCATCATCCACCTTGTACCTCTGTCGCCTAAAGATGTCTGGGCTTCACTCCCCTGAGAGCTGGCTAATCTGATGTTTTAAACTTGGAGAAAATGTCTCACACCTTTGGCTTTCTGTGGCACTTTGGAAGCATCTACAAATGAATGTATTACCCCCACATAGGCAGGGAAAAAAAAAAAAAACAGGCAGAGGAGAAGTAACAAATAATTCAAAGTAAACTCTTTACCTGAGCAGAATGATCAAATTATTTTCTTCATCATATCAGCCACAAACCAATGCCCAAAAATGATCCTGGCAACTTTTTCACGAGTGGTGAAAATCACTGTGTTCCTCCATGTTGATCGTCAAGAGTGGTAAAGGTTACTTAACTGAGTATCACTGACACTTCCAACATGACGAATTATCAGAAATGGGACTTACCCTCTCATCCTAAACAACTACAGGACAGGATACACAAAAGAACAATGTATAAACAAAATAGACTAAATAAAGAAATCAAAAAAATTAACAACAATGATAAAGTAATTCAATGAAAAATGGGCAAATGACCTGAATAGACATTTCTCAAAAGAAGGAATGCAAGTGGTCAAAAGATATATGAAAAAAAAAATGCTCAATATAATTTAGCCATCAGGATAATCACATCAAAATCACAATACTATCTTACTCCAGTAAAAATGGCTATTATTTTAAAAATGCTGATGAGGATTTGGAGAAGAAGGAACTCTTCTTCATTATGGATGGTAATATAAATTAGTACTGCCATTAAAGAGAACAGTAATAACAGAGTATCTGCTCACATTGAGATTTAAGAGTAACTATATCCAAGGGACTTGAAACTATGACTCTATAACCTGCACTTTACACAGAAAACAATAGGGAACCCGCACTGAAGCAGAAAAGGTCAAAGCTGCAGCTAAGAAGAAATGTTTTGTTTCTGCCATGAGCATATTTCGTTAGAGTGAAAAGAAATCAAACATTTAATCCATTGCAAAAGCAGACTTCGATGAAAAACAAATTTTATTAACTTCAGATACTTAAATGTAAAACAAAATGCAGTTTTAAAATTTTTTCAGTGTTGTTATGCAAAATAATAGGGGAAGGCAAAGTGGCAGTACTAGGGACTGAAATGCAGCAAATTACATTTCATGCATGTATGAATACATAAAAATGAACTTCATTATTATGTATAACTATGATGCACTAGTAAAACATTTTTTAAAAAGAAAGAATTTATATTTTGAAATTTATATTTTAAAAATCTCCTGAGCTGGGTGCAGTGGTGCATCAGTGACTCGGGAGGCTGAGATAGGAGTTCATTCAAATGAGAATAGAACTCAAGAAGTTCAAGGCCAGTCTCAGCAATTTCGAAAGGCCCTCAGCAACTTAGTGAGACCATGTCTCAAAATAAAAAATAAGACTGGGGATGTAGCTCAGTAGTAAAGCACCCTGGATTAAATCCCCAGTACCAATTTAAAAAAAATCTTCTACAAGATAAAAATGAAAATTATATATCGAAAACAATATCTGACTATTTCTAGCATGCAGCAGTCTAGTTTATGAAGCCAGAAAACAAGTTTATTGAACAGAAGTCAGGATTTCAAGTCTAGTCTCCAAATGTCTTTAAAATATCTCATCTGTAAAATGTGGAGCTTTTTCTCCCAACCAAGGTTACTGTACCCAAAAAAGCTCAGTTTGAAATTCAAGGGGGAAATGAAAATTTTTCCATGACAAGAATAAACTAAAAGAATTCACGGCCACCAAGACTTCACTACAAAGAATACTCAAAGATAAACTGTATGCAGAGAACTAAGAAATCCCAAAGCTCCCAAACAGAGGAAGATAAATAGAAAAAGAATTCACTAAACAAGAATCAAGGTGGTATTAAATTTAGCAAAAACTCAAAATGGCAGGGAACTACAAACACATATCCATCCTAACATTGAGATTTAATGATTTCAATTCTCCAATTAAAAGACATACATTATGGACTGGGGTTGTGCTCAGTAGTAAAGCACTTGCCTAGCACCTGTGAGGACCTGGGTTAATTCTCAGTACTACATAAGAATAAACAAATAAAATAAAAGCACGTTGTCCATCTACAACTAAAAAAAAAAAAGTGTTTTAAAAGACAGATTAGCAGAATGGGTCAAAAAATAAGATTCACCACTTGCTGTTTACAAGAGACCCATCTTATAGGCAAAGACACCTGCAAGCTGAAGGCAAATGGATGGAAAAAATATTCCACACAAATGACCCTTGCAACATTTTCATGAGTGGTGAAAATGACTCCAAGTGGACTCCAAAAACAAGCATGGGTAGCTATGTTTCCTATCTGACAAAGCAGATTTCAAGCAAAAATTAATCAGAAGAGACAAAGGATGCTACTACATCCTGATAAAGGAAACAATGAGAAAATATAATGAAAGTAAATATTTATGCTCCAAATCTTAGCATACCCAATTATGTTAAAAAAAATACTCCATGATATTAAATCCCAGATAGACCCCAACACAATGATACTAGGTGATTTTAACACACCCTTATCACCAATAGACAGGTCATCAAAACATAAAATCAAGACTACTCCAATCTAAAAATATTATAAATCAAATGAACCTAATAGATAACTACAGAATATTTCACGCCAAAACAGCTGCACTTATCTTCTTCTCAGCACTTCATGGAACTTTTTCCAAAATAGACCATATTCTAGGTCACAAAGTAAATCTTAGCAAATACAAAAAAATGATATAATCCCATGTATCCTGTAAGATCATAATGTAATGAAACTAGAATTCAACATCAAGAAAATTAATAGAAACAACATAACCACATAGAGATGAATTATACTCTCAAATGAAGAATGGGTCAAAAGAGAAATGAGAATAGAAGGAGAACAGATACAACTTGTCAAAATCTCTGGGATGGTATGAAATTATTCTAAGGAAAATTTATAGCACTGAGGCCTGCATTAAAATATTAGAGAGATCCCAAATAAATAAGCTTATGCTCCACCTCAAGGCCTTTGACAAAAAAGGACAAACTAACTCCAAAATTAGAAGACAGGAAATGATTAAGATCAGAACTGAAAGTAATAAAACTGAAAATTAAAAAAAATGCCCAAGATCAGTGCAATGGAGTACTTGTTCTTAGGAAAGATTAAAAAAAAAAAAGACTGAGCTTTTTCTCTAGACTTCACTATTCTTTGACTATTGCAGTAGGAAGCGCCCTCTTCAATCTTGCTTTGGTGCTGTTCCATTTACACTCAGTGGTCCCGAGGCCCAGCCTGCAGATGGGCCTCACTGGGCAACCGCCCTTCTCTCAGAGGGCAGATTCCACCTTCACACTCCTTCCGGGGTACCTCAGATCTGCTGCCTGAACTCTGTCTCCACATCAGCTTGTTAGTCAACTAGTGCCTCCAAAACAACTTTGTGATTTCTGTTGCTAGATATCTTTCTTTATTAAAATGATCATTTATAGCAATTCTCACCAAGAATCCAAAATACTGAACAATAAACACTAATAAATTACAAGTCATATGCAATTTTTTCAAATATAGACACTTGACACCATGCATTTTATGCAACATGAAGGCTGGTAAATTCTGATGGATTAATAATACTTGGCATGGAGGAAAGCAGGAAGCAGCAAGGAAATCTTTCACAAAACAGAATGTTCTGTACTTTGAACCACTGCTCTTAACCAGTTTGCAATTTCTTATTTTAAACGTCTTCCTTTCTTACATTAATGTTATTGAAATAAAGCAGAGTAAACCATATAAGAGCATTTCGAGAAACATTTTAAAATAGAAAAGTTCTCCAGGAGACAAGATCATTCATCTTCAACCATGACCTACGGATTTGTTTTCTAAGTCCTTTTAGTCAGGCACAGTGGCACATGCCTATAATCCCAGTGGTTCAGGAGGCTGAGGCAGAAGGACCCCAAGCTCAAGCCAGCCTCAGCAACTGAGCGAGATCCTGACTCAAAATAAAATATAAAAGGGCTGGGGATTGGCCCAGTGGTTGAACACCCCTGGGTTCAATCCCTAGTACCAAAATAATAATAATAATAATAATAATTTTTAATGCAGAATGATTTGAGTTCCAAAATCTTTTTTAAAAAACCTTCTCTTTCAGAGGGCATATCAACTTCCAAATTAATCATTTTTTAAAGCAATGAGACTTTAATAGGTTGATAAAAAATTATTATACCCAGATACATTTCCTTCCTGTTTGACATTTGATTTAAGCAGTAAACAGAGCGAGTGTTGAGGAGGAGATTAGTGGGGCACCAGTTAGAGATTAGAAACTGGTTCCCTAGTTGGGGGGAAAGCCCAGATTGCAGCACTGGCCAATTTCCATAGTGTAAATGCTCCCAGCAAGACCACCTTCCAGCTGCCACCCAGCATTGCTGAACACAAACTGGAGAAAAGAAGCACACAGTCAGACCTCGGGCAGTGGTTCAAAGTACAGAACATCAGGCAGTTCAGCAGAACACTGGAAGAAGCCACCAAATCGTCCCATGTCTCACAATGACCCTCTGCCTGCTCCCTTGCTCCACGCCCTGCAGACCTCGCCCCACACCTCTGCAGGGCTTTGTCCAGCTCCTGTCCTCCCACGCCACATCCGCAGGGACCCACAAGCCTATCACTTTAATTGTTTTCCTCTGCTGACAAGAGAGGTAGTGATTTTTCTCACGTTCCTCCCAATGCGACATGGTTTCTTGGAATGTCCCTTTGTGTTAAGCACCAAATGTCCTAAAAATGAATCATACAGATCAAGGCTTAGGGCCTCTAATCAGCTGCTTGGTTAAGCAACTAATACAGCAGCAGGTGAAGACAACCAATTAAGCTTTACTTAATGGACGTTACGCTGGAAATTGGTCGGTTAATTATGAAGTAGCCCACTAAGTTCTAGATTTACTATTCCCATGTTTATGCTTCTTGACATTAAAAATATCCTATAAAAATGTTCAGTGTGCTCTGCAAGTGTAAAAGCAAGCACAAAGACTTGCCTATTCTAAATCTACACTGACAGGGTCATACACACACCAGTATCAATCTCCACTCCTGCCACAGTGCGTGTGGCTTTGGACAAATTGCATCACTTTCCTGGGTCTTTTTTTCCAAAGTGAGAACCATACTTTGTATCTACAAAGGTTCTCCTAAGGATTAAATGCTGATAATGCTGATTAATGATCAAAACACAGTCCCTACTCGTCCTTACAGTTTTGCACACAGCACCTGTGCTGGGCCCAGCCCTCCCTCCACGAGGGTTTCCGCAGCTGGGAGGGGAAGACTGCTGACCGGACACCAGGGAGCCAGAGGTTTGGGACGCTCCTCGAGTGCTCTGCCGCCCCATGCTCTGGGCCCAGGACCAGCAGAGCCCCGAGTCCACCTTCTCTAGGCTGCTGGTGGCTGCTTGCTGAACCAAGGCAAGGCTCCCCTGCCTCAGGCAGGGGAAAGAGTCCTTTCTCTCGGTCCAGTGGGACCTACATTAAGGCTCCAACCCACTCTCGTGGTCCCCAGTGAGCTCCCTGACCCACACCACCTCCTGACCAGTGCTGTGGGCAGCACCAGCCGTCTACCACCTCCTCTCCTTCCCCTCATTCGCTGCTCCTCCAGCCCTGTAGCCTCCTAGTCCGACTTCAGAGCTGACCGAAGCATCTCCCACCGTCCGGCCTTCTCCGTCCCTCTTCCTACACGCCCACCAGCCGCCTGCCGCCTGCCCACCTTTCTTATCCCCTAACATGGCTGTGCTGATTTTGCTTCTTTTGTGGTTGCTCCCCAATTACAGAGGAGCCTCCCCAGTGACTGACGTCTGCCTAGCACCCAGGAAATAGTTCCTTCATAAATATCGGCTGACTCAATCAGTGAAGAGAAAGCTGGATTTTTGGAACTGGCCCCACTTAGGAGCTGAAGGCACCAGTGGACCTCATGAGCAGTGGGCATGTGTTATGCTGTAAATATCAGGGTCCCCCAGAAGCTCACGTGAGACAAAAAGAGCTTAGAGGTGAAGTGATTGGACTATGAGCATCTTGACCTCATCAGTGCATGAATCCTTAGATGCATTAACTGAGAGGGATGGAGGCAGGGAGGGTACGCTGGAGGGGTAGGTCACTGCAGGTGTGCCTTCGGGGTATATATTTTGGCCCTGGTGAGCAGAGCCATCTCGGATTCCTGATTGTTGTGATCTCAGCTGCTCCCCACACCCTTCCACCATGATGACCTGCCTCACCTTGGACCTGGAGCAATGGAGCCAGACGTCCAAGATCAGACCTCTGAGCACCAAATCAAGTTTTCCTCCTCTAATTGTTCCTATCAGGTCTGTTGGTTATAGTGATTTAAAAAGAAAAGAAAGCTGACCAAAAAGCTGCTGCTTCCCAGCTCTGATTAGCCTCATCCATGGAAGCCTACGGTCACACAAGATCACCCCTATGAACACTTAGGGCAAAATAAAAAATGGAGCCTGGTTCTCAGCTGGCACCAGCGGAAAACGGTGCTGCAGCACTAAAGCTCCACTCGGGGTACGTGAAGGGAGCAATTTCTAGTCCATTTTGCATGAACAGAGACACGGAGAGGGTGGTGTGGTGTGGCCTTTGCTGAACAGCAGGGAGCAAGGGGAGAGCATCAGACCCTGGACAGGACACGGGGGGGTGGGCAGCAGAAGGAGGAGTGAAAGGCCCGTGTTACCCTCAAAGGAGCTCAGGTGTGAGGTTATTTCCCCCTGGTCCATTCGCACAGAAGACCCCAGGGTAGGGAAGCTTGATATTCTGATCACAGGTCTCTCTTCTCAGCCCTCCAGGATGTGCATGTTAAGTATTGAATTTCAAAATGAAGATCACATGACTATACAACCAACATACCCAAGAGGCTCAATTAAAAATATTTCATCTATAGCCAAATGTAGACTGAGATAGCTGGTTTAAAATCTAAAATCAGAAAAGCATCAGATTTTACATAGATCAGCATTTGGGATTCTGACAGAATTGCATTGAATTCATTAGTCTATTGGGGGAATATTTCTGTCTTAACATTGTTAAGTCTTCCCATAAATGAACAAGGGATGTTTTCCCAATTAATTTAGATCTCCACTAATTTCTTTCAATAATACTTTATAGACCATTTTGCTTTTCTTTGGTTAAATTTATTCCTAACCAGTGCATTTTTTTTTGATGCTGTACAGATGGAATAGTTTTCTTAATTCCATGTTTGGATTGTTCATTGCAAGTGCATAGAAATACAATTGATTTTTATACATTTTCTTGTACCCTGCCATCTTTCTGAAACCATTTATTAATTCTAATAGTATTTTAGTGAATGCCTTCAGATTTTCTATCTACATAATCATACTATCTGCAACAGACACCTCCAGGATGGTGGGAACACATCGACAAGAGCCGAGACGCTTGTTCTGCTCCTGATCTTGGTGGGAAAGCATCCAGCCTCTCGCCACTCAGCACCTTAGCTAGCAAGTTGTCACATTGCCCTTTATCAGGTTGAGGACCTTCCCCCTCATTCCAAGTGCACTACAAGTTTTCATCAGGAAGGGCATGGGGCAGGAAAACCACTCCATTAGTGGCCGCCAGGAAGCAAGGAGGGCTGGGGGCCTACAGGGAAGGAGACCCCTTCCAGGACGCACCCCAGTGACCAGCCATGTCCCACCTGCCTACAGTTACCACCCAGTCGGTCCATTGGAACTAGGATGGGCTGATTAGGCCACAGCTCTCTTAACCCAATCATTTCACCTCTGAATGCTCCTTCATTAACACAGGAGCTTTGGGTAACACCTCATATCCAAACCCTAGCAATGACATCTTAAGTTAATTGACTTTCAGCTGTTAAAACCAGACTTGTGTTGATGGGATAAAACAAGGTAGTTCTACAATTCATGTAGAATTTTGAGGGACCCAGAATAGCCAAAACACTCTTGGTTGGGGTGCGGTGTAGGCAGAAGGACTCCTGCTTCTCAACTTAGCAAGGGTAATGAGGACAGCGTGGGACAGGCACAGGACAGACAAAGATCAACTGAACAGAATTCAGAGTCCAGATGCATACCCAAGTAGCTATGGTCAACAGATTTTGGACAAGGGTGCTGAGATTATGCAATGTAAAAAGAGTATCTTTTCAATAAATTTTGCTGTGTGTCCCTAAGCAGAAGATGAAGTGGACCATTACCTCACAGTGAATTAAAAATGAACATCAGGAGGGAGGTGAGGAACAAGGAAGGACGGGGGCTGAAATGGAGCAAATTACATTCCACCCACACCCAGCTGTGTCAAAGTGAACCCCACTAATATCTATAACTACAATGCAACAATGTAACAGTTTTTAAAAAATCACTCAAAATGGATCAAAGGCCTAAATGTAAAAGCAAAATCATAAAACTCTTAGAAGAAAACAGGACCTTGATTTTGGCAAAGGATTCGATTCTTAGATATCACATCAAAAGCATGAGCAATGAATTTAAAAAGACGATAATTGGAATTCACCAAAATGAAAAACTTTGTGCTTCAAAGGACACTATCAAGTGAAACAACAGTCCCCTGAAATAGGAGGGGGCTGAGGCAGGAAGACAGCTTGAGCCCAGAAGTTCAAGGTCAGCCCAAACAACAAAGCAAGGTCCAGTCTCGAAAAGCAAAACAACAAACAAAATCTACGTGTAAATAGGACTTTCCCTTTAATGTCACCAGAGGAATAAGAGCAACGAGGAAGGGAGCATTCTGGAGAGAAAGGCAGGCAGCTGCCCACAGCAGAGTGGTCCCAAGAACATTTCCACTGTCCAACCCAGCAATGAAGGTGGCAGGTGCCAAGGCATCCCCTGTGGGCGCAGCCAACAACCCCGCTCATTACCTGCTTTGGAAGTGACCAGCTGCAGCACCAGAGGTCGTCTCGTTACAATGCCCGACCCTCGAGGAAGAAAGTCCCTAAAGAAGTAAGAAAAAAATAGATTAAGGCATTCAGGAATTCTGATCACCTGTACACTTATAAGTTCCACATTAATTCTTCCAATTCCCAACCTTTCAATGTGTCAATCACCTAAAGAAGGGACGGAGGAGGGGAGGGGGAAGGGGGAAATAGTGGGGAGTGATATTGGCCAAATTATATTGTTATACTGTGTGCATGTATGAGTATATAACAGGAAATCCCACCATATGTACAGCCCTAAGATACTGATTAAAAACATGGAAAAAAGCATTTTAAACGTTAAAGAGGGGAAAGGTCTTATATTAATATAAGAATATAAGGAATATTAATCTATTACCATAATGACCTCACTGGAAAGTGTCATTCATACTTTGAGCCTGAAATTAATCAAAGCTTGCATTAAATTTTAGTGTGTTAGCAATTCACTTTCATTTTCAGAGAATTCGCATTAATAAGAACATTTGAAGCTAAAATTATTCCTTAAACTCATTTTGATGATTAAAAAGAAATCAGGACTCTCTCTGGCTTGAAAACCAATGTTAGCATCATTGAATTCTGGCCATGACTAAGAAGGTAGAATAGACTGTCTTCTAAATATCCTTAAATTTTTCTACAATAAAAGGACATACAAATTGTGGAATCAAATGAAGGCAAATATTGTTTCTACAGAAGTAAAAACAGCAGAAAAAATATTGCAACTTGAGTTTTGTTTCTTCTCATTCATTCCTGATAAATAGGAGTTCATGACAAATGAATATCATGTTGAAAATGGGCATGCTAAAATACCCTAAACCTATAAAATAGCAGCAAACAAAGCATCATGCAAAATCATATCAACAGTGCCACAGAAATAATTACTGATTCTACAACATCCGTGCATCATATGTATATGTGTTTGTATACATACACACACAGAGACATATACCCACACACACACCCTTACAATAGTATTTCAACACACATACAATGCCTCACAACTTTTAGAAGGACCATCACAGAATTCCATTCAAAATACACTTTTGACTCGTTATGTCTTGAAAAGTGGTTCCCAGCCTGCAGGATGGTGCTGCAACCCAGACACCAGGACCCATTCTGAACATGCTGCTGCATGATATTCTGCAGAAGATGTGTCATCTGTCCTCCTAACAAGCTCCAGGGGGTTGAGAGCCAAGGGTGTCAGGCAGGGTGACCACCATCCAGGGCATGCTCTGAAGGGAGAGCTACAGAGAGCATTAAGCGAATCCCCCCTGGCCAATACGTTAGTGAATATGTTGGGAGAGGAAGGAGTACTGCACAGCCTCAAAACGAAGCTCTTGAGTTCCTCAACTCCATGGGCCAGGTTCATCTAGAATGTCACTGTATGGGAATAGAACAAAATTTGTTTGCACTCCAAAAAAAAAAAAAAATGCCACCTGAAATAAACAATATGATTTATTCATAATTTTTTTTTAAAAATCACTGAGAGACTGAGCAATGCTAGGGAGACACTGTGGGAATGGCTGGAGCTTAAAATGCAAAGGAGAGACGAGGCAGGTCCACAGAACAGCACTCAAAAGGGAACAGTGGGCCACACTGGCGCTCAGGTGGGAGAGACCAGTGTGCCCCTTGTGATGTTTAGAACACACATAACTAAGCCCTCCTCCTTTCAATATTCTCCAGGGAGTACACTAAGATCATACAAGTTTGGATGGTTTCAATACCATTTATAATTTGATCCCAAGGAACAGGGCATCTACTCTGGCCTCCAGCCAGAAGGAAGAGGCTAACTGGAAAAATAAGATGAAGGAAGGAAGAACACATCTGCAGGGTAAAGAGTGGAGGGCCTCGATTTGAGCTGTGAGGGCCAGGAATGAGGTTTTAGAACTTACAGAGGCCAAAGAGAAATGTGCAGGTCTTAGGTGCCCGAGTGACGCCGTTTAACAGAACCATAAAAATGTTTTCTGAGGAGATGGAGAGAAAGAAGAAGAAAGAGGAGGAGGTGGCAGCAGCCAGGAAAAAGGAGATTTAGACCCTTTCAACCTTTACTCTGGGACTATTTCAACTCAGCCCTGTTAACTACATTAAAGCAAAACAGAATGCATCTGTCATTTTACTTATCAAATAATTACCCTGTATTTGGATGAAAAGCAAACCCACAAATCCAGTCAATAGTTTTCCCTATTTTTTTTTAAATTAAGCAAGCAGAACTTTGCATTGAGAGTAATGAATGGTCCCAGGCACCCACCCCTGCTCCTGCCAACTCACATCCAGGCTGCCGGGGGGGGCTCTCCAGTCCTGCCCCTAACACATACACTTTCACCAGAAATTAAAGATCGGGTGACCAAACCTTGCCATGTGAAAGTCTCTGCTCCTTCATGGGAGTCTCAAAAATGCAATAAAGCACAGAGAGGAATCTCTCCCCAACACAGAGTGAGCAGCTAGTTGGGCATCCTGAATGTACATCTCGTTATATTGACCCAGCAAAATAAAACTCCCTGCCCGGCACACTCCTGCTGTGAGCTAAGGTCACCATGAACCCTCATGGGGGAGAGGGAGACCCTTGCTTTGAACCCCTGACTGGGCAAAACCCTCCCTGAACCTCAGGGTTTTTACTACTAACGATAGTTCAAGTTATGTGGCTCAAATGAAGCACAACATCTGACCGCATTTTAAAACCCAAGTGCCACAGAACAAGGGGTTAATGTTCTCTGATTATTGGCGTGATATGGCCACAGAGTGCTTCTCCTGACACTGAAGAATTCTCTTGCCTAAAAACCCTTAAATTGCCAGGCAAGGTATATTCATGTTTTGCGAATGGAATTTGGATGTAAGGAGCCACCAACTCCACCTGAACCTCCTTCTTGGTGTTGACCAGCCACCATGCTTTGGAGAACTCAGTTCCTCACCGCTGCCCCCACCCACACTGAGCCAAGGCACTGGCACAAGCAATCTGAGTGGTTCATTAGCTGGGCAATCGGTGCTTGGTTTCCTCCAGAAAGCTGAATGGCTTATCCACATGTTAGTTTAGGGAAAATGATGATCATACCTTTAGTATTACTTTAGACTGTACCTTTTCTTTAAATTTGTGGCCTAATTCATATGCACACAACGAGAGCCACAGAGTCCCATTTGAACCATGCACATATGATCCACTTTCCTGAGTCATCTGGAGACTGGACGGCGTCGAGCTGGCTCCAGGCCTGCCCAGGGCCTCACCGTGGCAGGTCCGCACAGGGCAGAGGGAGCGCCTCCCTCTCTGTGCCACCAAGAGCTGCAACTCAAATACCCTCGTCTCTGAACCCACCAAATGAAGGTCAAGCCTGACGTCTTAACAGCTGTGCTTCAGGCAGTAAGTTCGTGTCCCTTCATGACTTCCGGACTCCTGGACAAAAGGTAGAGAGCAATTCTCACACTATGGTCTGAGAACAGTCTCAGTAACATTTCTTATAGGCTCTTCCAGAAACTTTGTTACGAAGAGATATTGTTTTGCTCCACTAGGAAATGACCGAACTCTGGAAGCCAGAAAAGGGTGAACACACTGGCTGTGTCGACAAAGCCAAGAGGAACCTGCCCCTCTAGCAGCAAATACAGTAACTTCGGAGACGGCTTTCTTCACTCTAAATGTAAGTGGTCATTGTGCAGTAAAAAGCCAAGAACTGCCTGCAACGAAGATGGGAGCCCAGCGCTGCTCTTCCAGAAGCTGATTCGAGTGACTGATTCATCACAGGAGAACGAGCGCAGGCTGAGCGGAGAATGCCAGCAGGCGACTATCAAGCAGGACAGGTGCCGCGGATAAGCACCCCAGAGGAGCAGTGGACAGAGCAAGGAGCTTCTGTCCGGGTGACCTGCCAGCAGGAACTGTAGAGAAGGAACCCGAGGTGGGAGGCACTGGACAGAGAAGCTGCAGCAGAGGATGATAAGGAAATGCAGATATGGAGGACGGTCAGAAAGACCGGGAAGGAAAGGGAGCAGGCAGACCCTGAAGCCCTCACTTGGTGCTGATGTTCCTCCTGTGAGATCTGAAAGGCACTCAGGAGGGTTAAGTGATGAGGTTTGCATTTTAGAAAACTTACTAGGGGCTAAATAGAGAACAGGAAAAGGGGAAGACTTAAACCAGTCACTAACCCATCAGGTTGCTCAGGAAGAAGAAAAAAAAACAAAACAAAGGTCCAATCCAGGGCAGAAATGGATGCAGGTGGAAAGAAACAGGAAGGACTCAATGGTTGTCTTGTTGTGGAATTGGATATGGAAGAGTTAGGGTGAGGCTCACACTCCTGGTTGGAGTAGCTGGATCAATGTGGCCCACTACCAGGACAGGAAATAAAGGAAGTTCTACCTTAGCTGATTTTTATGTGGTGTCTACCATGCGCCAGCACAATCTATTTCACAAAGAGGCGGAGAGGGAGGGAGAGAGAAAATTTGACCTCATAACCATCCTATGAGGTAATCACTATTACTATTATCGCTTCACAGATGAGGAAACGGGCACAGAAAAGTCACATGATTTGCACAGGGTCACAAAGCTAGTAAGTGATATCCGGGACTCAGACCTAGAGAGTATAGCCATTGCACTCGCTGGTGATCATTAGACTCTGGTATGTTTTCAGAGCTGTATGGGAAGAACATAAGGGGACACACTGCACTTGTTGATCTTTTGGTGCCTGGGAAGATCCAGATGGGGTTAAACCGAAGGGTTGGAACTCAGAATAAAAGTCCTGTGTGGGGATAACTTGCAGTTACAGAGCAGAAAGTTGAAGCTACAGACCAAATGAGTAGTGAGCAATGTATTTTTAAAAAGTAGTCCTTACCAACAGAATAGCCTTTTAAAACTTCATTTTAAAAATATAAAATTTTTTGTACCCCCAAATAATCCCCTTGGAATTACCTTCTCCTAACACTTCAAAATGATAATCAAAAAAAAAAAAAAAAGAGTGGGGGAGATGGGAGACAGAAAGGAAGGAGGAGAGAGAGAGAAAGATCACTCCCAAATGCTGCCACCCCTCCCCAAGAAGTGCTGAGGTCATGCTTTGATTCCAGCCCCAACACAATGGCGCTGTCACAGTGGCCCTCACTGAGAGCCTGCCAACCACCGCAAGGCCACTGTCATTGCTGAAGGAAGTCATTATGCCAAAATCCACAGATTTAATTGGAAATTTTCCACTGCAGTTTCCTTTTTCCTCCCTAAATTACTGGCACACAGTAAGATATTATCACACGGAGACTTGTAAAAGATCACAGTTTTGCTACCCGTTACTCTATCATTTAAAGCCTTCAATACCGACGTCAGCAGGTTTTGGAAAACATAGTTACAAGACCCATTGCAGGAAAGAATGCTTTTTGCTTACTACCATCTAAAAGATTTCAATACTCATTTTTTACTCACAAAACTTTAACATCCTAAGCAATATACTCTTCTTAAATCTAATTGATCAATAATCGATGGTTCCCACTAAAACATTGAGAATGCAAAGTGCCTCTATCAGAGATGTATAAACAAAATAAAGACACTTCTCGGTTCACAAACACCATGCCCTCACCCGCCAGGGAACACCGTCAAGAACCTGGGCCTTGATGTTTAATCCATTTTATTTGCTTTTTCACAAAAGTCAATTTGTTCAGGAATCTAAAGCCACCAGATTACTAAGTCTGGGTACAAAACAGAGGCACTTAGCTCTCACTTTATTCCAAATCACAGGTTACACCTTACCCTGGCTGGCTGCCATGAAGGTGAATGGCAAAGTAGACCACCATAAGGACCACCAGTCGCCTTCCCAATATCCTTTCCCCCTTTCTTATTGACAGAATCCAACTGTTATTAGGAATGGCAGTGTGCCCACCTTTCATAGATAAATAAACCAACCCCCATTTCCCAGCCTCCCTTGTAAACGGGGTGTCCACGTGACTAACTTCTAGACAGTAAGGTGTCATTACAGGCTGCCGAGTGCCATCCACACAGTTCCTCCAAAGAGTCTAATCTGGTGAGTACCTTTCTCCTTCCTCTTCTCCCTGCTGGTCACCTGTGGCTTAACCACCTGAGGCCACAAGGCAATCGTGGGAATGAAGCTACGGGCAAGAGACGGCAGGGAAAAAGAGAAGAGAGGAGCCTCCGAAGGCTCAGACACCGAGTCGCTGCAGGTGACCCTCTTCTACCAGGGGCATGGGAGGGAGCAGAGGGGCGAGCAGAGGGACCCTGCCCCAGGCTGGTGTGTCTCCACCTCCTTTTCCTTATTGCCCCCCCCAACGAGCTTTATTTCACATTCTACATTAAAATTGTCCTCTATTAAATACAGTATCAGATACATTGCCTACCAGTATGTGTGTTTTGTGTTTGTGCTTTAAACCTGAAAAGATGCTTTTTGTCCCCCAAGAACCAGGTTGTATGTCCCTGGGGCACTAGTTGTCCCACTGAGAAAGAGCACTCAGAAGGCTAGATATTCTGTCCCATCAGCCACACCTTCCTGTGGAGTTTCTAAAGAGATACGGGGGGGGGGGGGGGGGGGGGGGAAAGACAAAGTCAGAGGGCTTCTGCCTCCATCCCAATTAACTCCCACACTTTCTGAGCCTGGAAACCCGGGCAGGCCTGCATAAGACGCAGCCCTAATGCCATCCGTTTCCCTGCAAATCCCATGATCTTTTTCTTTTTTTTTTTTTATAAGAGAGAATTTTTAAATATTTTTTAGTTTTCAGTGGACACAACATCTTTATTTTATTTTTATGTGGTGCTGAGGATCGAACCCAGTGCCCCGCACACGCCAGGTGAGCGCGCTACCGCCTGAGCCACATCCCCAGCCCCAATCTTATTCTTATGAATGTAATGCACTCCACTATTGTCATCTATGTAAGAAATAAATTTAAAAAAAGAAAAAAATAATAAGACACAGCCCTAAGACCTGGTATCCCAGAGGCTGAAAGGCCTCCTGTTATGGTTTGGGTATGAAGTGCCCGCCCAAGGCCCATGTGTTGAAGCCTTGGTCCCCAGTGCAGCAAGGTCGGAGGTGGAACCATGTGGCCCTGACAACTGTGGATCAGTAGGGCTCTGACCTCATCAGTGGATTAATCCATTGATGGAGTCATGATTTTATGGCACTATGAAGAGGTCACGGAGGCTTATGAGATGTGACCTAATCACAAGAAATGGGTCACGGAGGGCACACCTTAGTAGGATATACAAAGGCAGTGCTCAATGACAACTTACTGAAAAAGCAAATTCAGCACCCTAGAATTAAAATTGCCAATTTTTTGGTAAATTCTATGGGATAATTCTTTAAGTATGTAAATTCTTAATTAAAGATAGAAGTATTGTGCATGTGATCTATTGCTTTCTTACCTAAGAAAACATTTTCCTTACATATTTACTTGATTTTCTCTCAGGGTCTTATATTGTTGAGTTTCATATTTTAGACAAAAAGGGGTAAAGAAAAAGCACTCTATCTAATTCTCTCTCTGACACACACACACACACACACACACACACACACACCAAAAAAAAAACTAGATACACACATGTTATAAGTACATAGCTAATTCTCAACTTCTAAGTTACTCCTGAAACTATGTTCTCAGTGACAGTTTAGGGAAAATATTTTTAATAGCTTTAAGTCCCAAAATGTACTAACAGTCACTGATAGAAAGACAGAATAACAGAACTCACTAAATTCTTGCTGCCCATTCAATAAGTTCTGCTGACTAAAGAAGGCATATGAATGAGTCAACCTAAGAATTATTTTCTCTGAGTATTCACTGTAGGCTATATGACAAACTTGTATGTATCAGGAATGATATTTAAACTACATGTCCACTGGTAGTCAGTACACTGACGTGTGATGAAAGTGACAGTTCTGTGACAGTCCCTGGATGGAAGGGCTAGTCTGACGGGTGGCCTCTCCGGGTGCTTGGAGCACCTTCGTTGAGAGCCTTAGCAGTGTTGTTGGTTCTTTCTCCCAAGACCCAATAGCACACTTCAGAATTCACCACAAAAGCTTTGAACACTTAAATCCAAAGGAGAACAGACCATTGGGTTAAAGATGGAACAATCAGTTCTGGCAAAATCCGCTGATACATCCATGTCCACTTGTGTTCAAGACATTGTTTAACGGGGGAAATCGAGAGCAGAGTGATACGAGGGGAATGATTCTACCCAAGTCAGAATTTTTCTATCATGACTACAGTTTTATTAGCTAAAGATTTCAATTTCTGCAGAATGCTTTAAAACACTTCTTTTTAAGACTGTATAGTATGGTGGTGGTTTAGAGCAGATTCTAGCACTAAAATGCCAGGGTTTGAACGCAGGGTGCACTACCTCAGCTGTAAACTGGAAGGAGGGGGAGGAATAATAGAAGTCTATCTGCTGTGGACAGATGTCCAAGGAAACTCAAGACTTTCTGATTTTAGAGAAGTAAAATGATGTGCACCACCACCAGAGTCCACAGAAGCATCTGGAATCAAACTCACTAGCGTTTCTCTAGCAGAACAAAGTAAAGCGAGTACTGAGAGAGAAGACGCCAACGGTGAACAGACTCACATCAGTTGAGGTCAAGTTTGCTAGTTAACAAGTGCTAAGTGAAATTAAGTTTTGCCGGATGAGTTATAATTGGTTTTCAAAGCGCTTTACAACTGTAGGGAAGGACTGAAATGTTTCCAGTTAGGCCCAGCACAGAGCAGGAGTCAAGGCTACCACCAAGATGATCAGTACCATCGTCATCACTTTTAGAAGTAGTGGAGAGTTATCTTGAAATCTACTTAGTAATTAATTATGCAAATTTGTTCCTCAAACTCACAGGCCTCTATAAAGAAGCAGAAGTAATCTATTGCTTGCCACACTGTCTAGATTTTGGGGGTGTGACAAGGAACACGCCTCAACATGAACACATGTGGCTCTGACCTTTCCATCTGGGAGCTCCGGCTGCTGTGCTTCTGCCTCCCACAGAAGGCTCACGCTCATCATGGAACAAACTCTTAAACCAGCCAAGAGTCAACACACATTCCAGCCACAGTGCGCTCCATTCAGACCCAGAGCCAAGTGAACCCCTGGCATCTAGAGCATTCCACACGCGTGTGACAAGTGTTATTTCTAGCCACTTAGCAGCACCAGTGAAAAGAACTCAAATACTTGGAGAAGAAAAGGTCTGCATTCCCACGAGGAGAGGCCTTTATGAGCCCTTAATGGCCCCCTTTCATGGCCTTCCCACTGACGCATCTCTAATTGTTCCAATTATGATTTCAAGTCACAAAACCAGTAATGGTAGAAGTCTTCAGTTCAGTGTGTGCTTTCTGAAAAGAGGTCTTTAACGGCACAACCCTGTAATAAACCCGTGACGACGTGGGGTCTGGACCGCAGCCTGACCATAAAGAGGGAGCAGGGGCCCGAGACCCTGGCCACGCAGCAGCTGAGGTTCCAGCTGCCACTTGCCTCCTCCTTGAGAGACTCCGTGTCCACGTCTTGAAAGTGCGAGGACAACACAAATGTCCTCCGACGCCCCTGTGAATCCTCACGTTCTCTCAGCCTGACGCTGCACAGAACCTGCTCTCGCCTCCAGCTGGCCACTGAGCAGCTTCCTGGTGTCTCCTCCACACAGGGAGGCCAGCGCCCAGTCTGGGTTCCGCGAGCACAGGATGACCTCGATCGCTTTCTCCCTGAGGCCAGGCCCACGGCAGGTGCCCAACAGTATTCTTTAGAAGGGAGGAGGAAGAGGGAGGCAGGAAACAGGGAGGAAGGAAGAGGGGCAAGAGGAAGGGAGGCCGGGACCAGCGGGATCCTGTCCTACAGCTGAAGCAGGGCACAGCAGACACTGGTAAGAAGACCACATGAGGGAATTTCACATTCATAGACTCTGCTGTATTAGAGTTATTACAGAGACAGCAACTCAGTATATTCTGTGCTGAGAAATTAAGACACTGAAAATATTTAAATGTACAATAGTCTACATAGAAATACGAACATTTTGATGCTTTGAAACAATGAACCACGAATTATTTTTTTCACAATTAAATGTTTTCTTCACCGTCCGCATCTAATCTCAATGTAGACAGGAAAATGCACAATTGACTGACAATCAAAACATTGAAATTTGGCAGGAAAGAAAAAAAGGAAAGAAACCTCCTGGCCCATTGGATTAAAAAAAGGCATTTCTAATGCAAGAGTCCTAACATCAACAATACTGTGAATAAAATAGAAGCCTGTTAAATCATTACATAATCTATACCATCTCTTATTACAAGTGTGAATGTTCACGCTTCACTAAGTCAGACGCCAATAACTCCGATGTATAAATGAGTTCCATTCATCTCTCTCCATGGTCTGTTTTCAAGAAGTTAACATGTAAGATTCTTATCTCATCTCCAGACTATTTAAAGAGTCATAGTTTGATAATTTTAAAATCATGGGCTATAACCCATAAGTGAGTCTGATAACAATTTTGTAGATCATGACTTACACTTTAAAAAAAAAAAAAAGAAATTGAAAGGAATGAAACTGGACAGAAAATACCTGAGTGTATCACACACAGAAGTATTCCAAAACACTCCGTCTTCTATTTTGGCATACACATCCTGGGTCCCAGTGTGGAGTGCAGTTCTTACAGTAAGGTACAGTCAGTGACTGGAAAACACCAAGTCTTTATTTCATGTGAATGAATAAATATATATATATATATATATATATATATATATATATATATATATATATAAAATGTCTGTGGTGTTTTAGATGGACTCCAATTTTGTATTTCAACATTTAAAAAAAAAGGCATCATTGAACATAGAATTTGAGAGATTTAAAGCATTTTATCAGAGGCTTAGAAATCCTGAATGATTGCACGAAGGTTCCCCCTGGGGCTGCAGTTTAAAGCAGTGGGTCAAGACAAGCCTCGAGGAGAAAACGTGATTTGAGCAGGCGTGGAGGGGTGAGTGCACTGGCCACACAGGTGCCAAGGAGATGGTGGTCAGCCCTCGAGAGAGGACTTCGCAAGAGGAAGGCACGGAGACAGCGCAATGGGTGGTCTCAAAGGATATCACAGGGACTCTGGCTTTCTCTGTATGAAATGGGGGTCGTGGGGGAGGCTGTTGAAAGATTCTGAGCAGAGATGTCACACAACCTGACTTGCATTTGTAAAGGATCACATCAGCTGTTAAAAATGAGCTCTTGGTGTCGAAGACAGAAGAGGGTGAAACAAGTGGGAGAGGCGAGGGCAATCTAGGCAGAACATCAGAGCCTTGGACCAGGGTAGGGGCTGCAGAGGTGGTCAGGTTTGGGGTTTCTTTAAAAATGAATCCCACCTGGAATTATTTCTGCCTTGCAGCACAATGTGGTAGGACAAGGATACGGGGTTCCAGAATGGCCTGGGTCCACCTCTCATGTTACCTTGGCTACATTTTACATCCTCTCTCTAAATCTCATGGTCCAGATCTGTGAAATAAAAGTAGTGTCACTTACTCTAAGGTTTATTGACCTTGTAACTCAACAATAAGCACACAGCAAGACTTCCATCAACGTCACCTTCTTTTCCTCCCCTAGGATCATTTGTTAGAGACTTAAGTGAAATATAAAAGGCCCAGGAAATCATAGTTAACAGACATTCCCTGGAAGTTAGGACTCTTTGATGAAAATAACCTAGTTTCCAAAACAAATTAGGTATCTATAAAATAGAAAAGATGAATATATTTTAATTCCAAAAAGTAGATTGAGAATTATGTCAGATTTTTCAAGTTAAAGTACATTATCAAGATTCTGTGCAAAACATTCTTAACGTGGTTCATCGCATGTCAGAAGACTAGTTAATGGGGGCAGGGCACATGAAGATGAGCTCTCAGGTGCAAGAGTCTGTGGGCCTTTGTAATGGCCACAAAGAAACTGACGGGAGGAAGGAATTAAGATGTTTTTAACAAAGTGAAATTCAACTACGATTAAAAATACTAATGTTTTACAAGCTACTTCATTCACTTCCTCATCTTATCTTTGAAAGCTACAATGTACAGGGATTGAGACGACATCCAATAATCCAGTCCCGGTCCCCTCCTTGCACAACTCATATCCACAGGCCTTTGTCTCCACCCGTCAGCTGTGGGCCACCTCTTAGAACTGAAAATGACTTCAGTCTTGAGCTGTGGTTTTGAGCCTGCTCCTGGATTTCACCCTTAGTGTCCTAACTCCAAGTTGACGTTCCTGTCTGGCTTTTTCATCCTTCTGTAAAAATAATTCTGCATGCTGGGCTCAAATCCACTCAAAATACCTCCCTTGACCATTAACAAACCGTTTCCTGATAATCACTTCTTTGCATAGAAAGTCCTCTTCCCCATTTGAGACCCTCCATAAGTCCAATCTTACACAAGGTAAGCTTCTTTTCACTTCCCAGCTTTCTCCTCACCACATTCGTAAATACCTCAGAGCTGGGACAGAACTTCCAGGCCCTCCCCCATGCAGGCCAAAGCCCTCTCTTCTGTGATTTTCCTACTACAGCTCAGCTCTCCCTCAATGTAAGTCATTTCATTCTGTCCCTAACCAGCCAGTGATTTAAGCAAGGCAGGCATTTTTCTATATTGCTAATTAGGAAGCCAAGAATTATTTATAGACTCCCTAATCTCTGCTTATTCAAAAAGGAGAAATAATATCTGAAGTGAATTTTGAATGATGAGTAAGCATTTTCCAGGTTGTCAAATGAAGACAAAGATATTTCAGGATGGATGCACACCGGCCAGGGAGGTAGGGAAGAGAAATTAAATCCCTGTGTGTGCAGGGAGTAATGTGTGCCCATAAAGCTATGAACAGCTCCCCAGAGCTGACTTGCAAGCCACGCCTTTTTGTTTCTCAAATTCAATTCCCTTCACACTTCAAAGGTAAAACTTGAGCCACATAAGTAACATCAGACACCAAGAAAGGCTCTCTCTCACCCCTTGAGTTGCATCAAGACCCAAAGGTGGTGCAATTAAAAACAAAAAAAAAAGTCCCCGGCCCGTGGCAACTCCCTGGAGACTCCTGGTCTATACCCCACGATCCTGCTGAAGGTGACAGTTCCATTGGGAACTCCACTGCTGAGACCTCTATGCAGCCTCTGCCAAGTTAGCAATGAGGATCTTCATCATGGATGTCAGAGTCACCATCTGCTCAATCCTCTCTAGCACTCACATGATCCCACCCATTTCAGAACCTCCAGGGCACTGCTTCAGTAGAGTACCAACTTCAGCTACCCCCCAAAACAGACCATCCTGGGACCAGAGGACACGCTGTCAGGTGGAATGAGCCAGGCACAGAAAAACAAATGCCATGTGTTCTCACTCATATGTGGAGCCTAAGAAAGCTGATCCAATAAAGTAGAGAGAAGACCAATGGTTGCTAGAGGGTAGGAAGGGAGGAGGGAGGGAGAATAGAGGCAGACCGGACAGCAGATAGCAGGAACCAGAATCCAATTAGCTGGAGGAATGAGTACTAGTGTCCTACAGCACTACAGGAGGGTAACTATAGTTTACAGCAGTTTTTCTTCTATTCTTATTATTAATAATATATTTTTTTGGTACCAGCCAGGGGCTCTTAACCTCTGAGCCACATCCCCAGCCCTTCTTTATTTTAAGACAAGGTTTTGCTAAGTTACTTAGGGCCCGAGTTGCTGAGACTGGCCTCAAACTTGTGATCCTTCTGCCTCAGTCCCCCGAGCAACTAGGATTACAGGCATGTGCCACCACACCCAGCTATTACATATTTTATTTAAAAAAAAAAAAGAAAGAAAGGAATTCAAAGGATCCTATCACTAAGAAATGATAAATGTTTAGAGAGTGAAATGCTAAGTATCCTGATCCAATCCCTACAGATTGTATATGTGTACCAAATTATCACACTGTATCCCATAAATAAGTACAAAAATAATATAAACAGTTTTTAGTGGAAAAAATTATACCATCTTCAATTTCCTCTCCCTGGTAAACTTCTCTGAGAAGACTGGCCAATCTTCTAAAGACAACCGGCCTTTCTTCCCCAGTCTCTTCCCACAGTGATGGGCTTAGCTGCCCTCCCAAAGGCTTTAGATGCACACCAATCCTAAAGGGATTGGTTCTTGACTGAACCAAGAATCTGGAAACATGGATGGGCTGCATGCATCCCTTAATTAAAGTGCAGTTTCTTATTTTGCTACAGCAAATTCTGAAAATGCCACCCCATTACACATGTAAGCAACTTTAAGTCTTCCTTCTCCAGCTAGACCACAGGTGGCTCAGGAAAACAGTCATAGCAGGCACTAACATATGTTCATAATGTATTTTAGCTGATTATATAAACTCATGCCCTTGACATATTGCAAACCAAACTGTGCCTCCAAATATAGCTTGGTGAACCATGGTGGCACACACACCTATAATCTCAGCTCTTCAGGAGGTTGCTGTAGAAGGATCATAACACCAAGATCAGCCTGGGTAACTTAGCAAGACCCTGTCTCAAAATAAAATACAGCACGTGCCTAGTATGTGTGAGGCCCTGGGTTCAATCCCCAACACCACAAAAGTATTTTTTACATATATATATATATATATATATAAAAGTATTTTTTACTTATATGTATATATATACGTATACATACACATATATTATGTATCATACACACACACACACACACACACACACACACACACAGGATTACAGGCATGCAAAGCTTCAACAATATTCTCCCCAATTCAGCACCAGTTGTCTATGAAGAATGCAGTGCTCATGGCTAGCACTGAATGAATTCAAGCAATGTGCTCATTTTGCCCATAACAGAACATTTTAAATAGTTTTTAAGCAAAAATGTAAATGTAAAGGTCTACACAGAATTTCCAGCTATTACCTCTTTCCTGTTACACTCTTTTGTAAGAGTAACATGTCTACAAGTTAAATTTTCAAGTTCCAAGCTTAGTTAAGACCTCCAGCAAATCTTTTTCAATCAGTTCTCATATGAACCATGTGTGGTCATTAAAGGACAACAGATTACAAGAAATTTCGGTCCTGACACCAGCTTTGGGGACTTACATGACTGCTACTGAACCTCTTACATGTTCTCTCATTGTAAAACAGCAACAACATACTTACCTCCCTCCTATGTACTGTATTCTGTATAATAAATCATACAGCCCTTGGGAAAGGCCTCTCAAAACTACATTATGAAAAAAACATCTAGGCACTATCAATGGTCATGTGCATCTTGGAGCTTGGAGTCTAAATTAATAGATAAAAGTTTCATTCAGGAAAATAAAATCCAAATGGTAGCACCAAATTCAAAACAGAGGTCTATAATAAAGTCATTTTTAAAGTTATAGTATTTGCTACTCTCCATTCTATGACATCAGATTATACCCATAAAACATTTTCTAAAAAAAAAAAAAAAAAAATCACACACTTTTTTTTTCTTTTAGTTGTAGATGAACACAATGCCTTTATTTTATTTATTTTTTATGTGGTACTGATTGAACCCAGTGCCTCACACATGCTAGGCAAGCGCTCTACCACTGAGCCACAACCCCAGCCCCACACATTTTTTTTTATCTTATTTCTCAGTTAGAAATTTTCCTCACACCCTCACCCCTTTCCCACCCCACACCCTCATTCATGCTTTTAAAAGCCTTTTCCTTGAGTAGCTGTTGTAGAGCACAAAATAACACAACGGTTTTCAACCAGGGCCTATACTCTGATAGGGACCAGGAACTCCAGTGTGTCCTAACAAGCACCTGACAATCTGTTCCCACCCTACGTGAGTCAGCCACCAGACTGTGTGGCTTCTGCCATAAGGACTTGGTTTCAAGAAAATTTCAGCACTAAAGACAGTGGCAAGAATCCCCTGAGCCCACTGGGAGTAAAATAATAATACAGAGTTAAGCCTTTGATCAGTTAAAAAAAAAAAACTCTTTATCAAAGATTATCACTCCCAAACACACTTCTGCACCATCAACACCACTCTGGCCACCATTTTGATTTTAAGCCATTGTCTAGATATCAGACTCTTAATTGTCCGGGACAGAAACACTTCTCAAGTCAGGGATTTGGGGTCCTAGGAGGTTTCAAGGCTTACCCTTCTGAGTGTCAGCAGGGCTGCCACAATTCAATCCTGAGCATTTTACTTTCATTTTCCGGAACTCTGTTTTTGTACATTGGCAATTCTCAAAGAACAATTAAAATACTCACTGCCTTTAACTGGAAAATGAATCATTCGTATTTCATTTTTAATAATTTTTACTCTAGGCTACTATTTCAATTAAAGACATTGAAAGAAAATAATACTCTTCCTTAGAACACAAAAGAGGAATATTTGCTACTCTGACGACTTGAGTTGTATTCTGTAGGGTCAGAATGTAGTCTGGGATAGTGTTTTCTTCTTATTGAAAAATCTCACTTTATTAACCTTTTTATGATCCCACAGGCCAATACAGACTGAAAATGATTATTTTTAAAATGTGCCATGGGAATAAAATCTTGGGCTGATATGGAAAGCTCGGGCTCCATCTATAACCAGGTTTTCTAGTCTTTCTATTTATCATAGGTCTATATCTCAGCAATGTAAGGTTTAGTCTTTTTTTTTTTGCTGCTATGACTAAAAGACCCGACAAGAACAACTTTAAAGAAAAGTTTATCTGGGAGCTCACAGTTTCAGAGGTCTCAGCCACTTCATTTCTCAGGGCCCCAGGTGGGTAGAACATGATGGAGGAAGAGTGTGGTGAAGGGATGCAGCTCAATGATGATCAGGAAGGAGAGAGAGAGATTCCACTTGCCAGATACAAAATATACACCCCACGGGCATGCCCCCAGGGACCCATCTCCTCCAGCCACTCCCTACCCAGCCTCCCTTTCCACTCAGTTAATCCCATCAGGGGATTAATTCACTGATTGGGTTAAGGCTCTCATAACCCTATCATTTCTCCTATAAACCTTCTTGCATGGTCTCACACATGAGCTTTTGCGGGACACCTCACACATGATCTTTTGGGGGACACCTCACATCCACACCATACCAGTATGCAAGAAGCACTAACTCTTGGGCATCTTACAAACAAAAACAATAGTGACACTTTGGGAAAGGCTGGAGCTGGCACTTGAACTAAAACTAAGAAAGGCAGCTCGTATTTCCTATTGGTGTTCTTCAGGCAAAGTATACCAAGTACCTAACAGTCCCTGGCAGAACCTTCCTGGACCAACCATCCCTTACCGCCTCAGTGCTTGGAGCCTGTCACCTCCCTCTCTCATCTCTCAGAGCTGTTTTCTTGGGTTGTACAGGAGAATGTGAAAAAGCTTTCCACAATGCAATGTGTGATGTTCTTACTGTCAAAATTACAGGGGATCATTAAATTGGGGGACCTCTCCTCTCTGGCCAGGTGAGGTTCTGACATTCTCATTTCTAGTCCTTACCTCTTCAAAGGAAAGAAAGAACTGCCTCCCACAGAAATCGCCTGCACCTGAAGTCCCCTCTCCGGGATCCCCACGGCCCCCAACAGCCTGCTACTGAGGCCCATCCTTTGACATAGGGGAATTAAGTGCCTAGGTCACTGGTTCAACTAGTCTGTTCCAAATGAGCTCAAGCCTCATTTAGGATGCGGTCTGGGTGCTGTGTGTGTGGAGGCAGCATCACTCAGAGGGTACCCAGCTCTGCGCCTCTCAGACTGTCCTCCACATCCTCAGCCTCCTCCCTCCAGAGGCTCTTATTGGAGCGCTCCAGCCTTCCCACCTTTGGAATGAGAGGGGAGCCCACAGCACCACTCTGTGCTTCCGTCTCACACTCCCCACCTCCTCCACAGGCCAGGCTCCTCCAGGAGGGTTCTTAACCTGCGCCTTCCTGACCTCAACACACTTCCCAGGAGGGAAATCCAGGTCACTGTCCTACTTCACCCTGGAGCCACCAAGATCGCTAGTGACCTTCTTATCTCTGAAAACCAGAAGGACTCACAGAATTATCTTATTTCTTCTTGAAACAAAACTTGGTGTGGCTACCCTATCCCCTCCTCTCCATTCCTGAGGCTTTTCCTCCTCCTCTCTTCAGCCGTCGGCTCCTTCTGGGTTTTTTTCCGTTTCCCAGCATCCTGCACACACCACCCCCGACCACCCACCCCCATACTCCCTGGTATGGCTCCATTTGTGAAGCAGCAGCGGCAGTCTCTCCTCTGAGCTCCAGACGTCTACGTGCCGAGTCGTACATCATCACAGGCATCCCAAACTCATCGTGTCCTAAACTGAACCCACCATTGTCCTCTTTGAATCTGCTCCTCCTTGTTTGCTGTAGTTGTGAATGGCACCACCAACCAATCAATCAAGCACAAGTCTTCCCACCCTTGCTGCCCTGCGTCTAGCCCTCGTCCAGTACCTGCTGCTGACCCTGGCACTGCGCAGCCCCTCCTGAGCTGTGCACACAGCGCGCAGAGCTGTGGCACCTTCTCCATCCACGCCTCTGCACGCACCGCCTCCTCAACCGCAGGCCCTTCTCCCCCGCCCGCGGGTCCTTCAAGACTCAGGAGTCAGATCCTGGGGAAAGACTGTTCTGCTGCTGCACGGGCTGGGTCTGACGCTCCTGCTGCGAGCTCAGACACTGTTCGTGGAAACCTTCACTGTAACACCCACTATACATGCCGGTCTATTTTCCATCTTCCCAGCCAGACTGACAACTCCCCAAAGCAGGACTGCGTCATTCATCCTTGGATGCGGGGTCTATCTGGTACGATTCCTGACACATCACAGACCTTGACTAATGCTTCTTGAATGTATGAACAAACAGACCGTTTCTGTGCTTCCTGCCGTCCAATGTCATCGTCCATCCCATTGTTCAGATGCGACCCCCGCCCAGCTCTCATGGCTCCCCCTCCACCCCACCCCATCCCACCCCCATGGACTATAGACAAGGAAACCCAAGTACCACCTTTCTGTTCTACCACTGTTCTACTCTGGGACACACGAAGGAAAGGGTAATTTAATCCATCCTTTAGTTGCCTCCAAGAACCTTCGCTAAGACTCTGCCCCAAGCCACATGCTAGCGAACCCTGCCCTGATGCGCAGCAGCGTCTCACCACCGCGCTGTGCAAGGGAGTCGACCCTATGCTGTGCGGCTTCCTCCCGAGCATCCAGCAGAGTGGAAAGCACCCAGCACCCAGGGGCGAGGCCCAGATGAGCGGCCAGGCCCTGTTCACACCCCAGGCTGCTTCTGCTCTCTAGATAATAGGCGATTTTCTTTTTCTAGCTAGTTTTACCCATGTTTTCAAAATATTCTTTAATGAACATGTGTTTCTTTAAGAGAAAGGAAAAATAGTTTTTTTAAAAAAAATGAAATGGTTCCCTCTTGGTTAAACTCCACAGATCTCTAAGTCTTCAGAAATATATTCAATTTTTATTCATAACCTATTTTAAAATAATATTTTATCAGTCTTACTGATTCTTACAGAAGATGGAACAAGATTTGCAGAATCACTAGGTCAGCAAAGTGGTATCTTGGGCTGCTCAGTAAGATTCTTCCTTGGGAAACTAGGTTAAAATGAACACAGTAAGAATTATACCAATTTTAAACAAATTTCTTAAGACAAAGTCAGAAAGCCAAGATTAAATTTAACTATTGGCCAATTAATACAAAGTTCACATATTCATCATTTTCATCTACAAAACATAGATAAAGCCAAATTATTAATATTAAATGCAGTTCTCACCAGAGACAATGTAATTCCAGGATATATTCCTCAAGTTGTAGCCTCATGCCCTGAGCTAGACCCTGCTGGACAGGACACTTCTCTGCTACTTAAATCCTGAAAACATCATGGACAGAACAGTCACCTCAGGAGGGAAGTTTCTGCACAAATACAAATAATAATCCAAAGAGATGAGCTTCAAACCTGGAAGCTTCATTAGTCTTTTTCCACAGCAGTATCAGACAAAAACAACTTGATGGAAACTTAAACATTTAACTGTGTTTTTCTAATTACTGTAATTGGTTTCATAAACCAATATGAACAGAGACAATATTAAAAATCCAGGCTTAGAGACAAAGGGAAATAACCACAAGGGAGAGCTCTTCACGGGATTGTTTCAAGTGTAATGCAATCCACATGATAGTGCTACATCTTCACAGGAAAGAAATGAGACAGCGAGAAGCTTTTTTATCTTTTAATTTAGCAGGTATTCATTAAGCATTCACCATGACATGACACATACTAATTAACCAAACAAGCAATTCCACGCAGCAGGTCGCTTAGCTCAAATCAGAAGACTGACAAGAGAAAGACATGTCCACTCACTACTGCTGACCCCGGCACCCCTTGCACTCGCTAAAGGTCTGCCCCTGACACCTGTGAAGGTGGATAATAGCTAACGTTGTCTAAGGAAAACAGCTTCAAATAAAAGTGAATTAAGAAAAAATATGTAAACCATACTACTTAAAGTACATAGTACAAAACTTAGACTGCACATTTGGAAGAGTTGAGACAAATCCTACCGACAGAAACTTTGTTTGGCTGTTCATATTTATAGTCCATACAAAAATCAAAAGGTGACAACGGGATATCCATTATCATTTTTTCAACTGGCCCATAAAATCCAGCAGTGTAGGAGCCCCTGTGCCAAGAGCATCCCAGCCACCCAAAAGTTGGCTGATCCAAGATGGTGAACTTGGAATTCTACCCCTCACACAACATCACACATGCAGAACATCATACATGCACATAGCTGATTGTAGAACTAGGACAGAAAATAGAAAAGGTGATCCTGGAGCACCTCTACTGACAGAAGGTTGGGAAGAGCTCAAAAAGACATGCACAAAATTACGGCACTATGTCATAGGGACACAGAAGCCAATGGAAAGGAGTCCCAGGGGATGGCTGAAGCAACATCACTAATTATCATGGTTTCTAACCCCAAGTACAAATTAAATATTCATGAGTCTACACTGATTGGTGAATCATTGAATAAACAGAAAAGAACAGACAAGTCTCTCTGGCGTACAAATGCCAAATAATGCACGCAGATAAAGTACCTTCAGGGAGGAAGCGTAACTCCACTCCTGAAGTGTGACTTCTTTCCACAGATAGAGTACACAGGAAACCTGGCAGACACTCCCCAGCCATGGAGGATGGTCAGCGTCAACAAGGAGAAGTCATACCGACAGCGTGTTACCCCACGAGGAAAACATCAAACAAATCTCAGCAAAGAGGCAGTCCACAAAACACCTGATCAGGGCTCCTTGAAACTTCCAAAATATCTTCCCAGACAAGGTAAGGCTGGCAAACTGTCACAGAGGAGAGTACCCTGAAGAGACAAGATGACGAGATGTAACCAGCACCCTGGACTTGATCCTAGGACAGGAAAGGGCCAGCAGGCTGAAACTAACGGAGCCTGAATAAAACGTGTCCTTCCATTGATGAAATGGACCCACAGTGGCTCATTCACTGCAACCAACCTGCCATTCCAACATAAGATTCCAATAATAGGTGAAACTATTTAGGAGGGTACATGGGACTACCTGCATGAGCTTCTCAATTTTGCAAATCTAAAGCCATTCTAAAAGAAAGTGTTTATTCAAACACTGATCGAGGAAGAGCCGAGCTGCTTCCAGCATATGGTGGTGCCAAGTTCTGTCACCAGCCCCATCGGCAGCACCATCACAGGCACCCACTGCTGCGGCTTCCTCATGGCGGTCAGGCGAGGGCTCAGACCTGACGTGCTGGTGGTCGCTGCCTTTGCAACGTGGTACTCTTCCCCTCCCAGGTGGGCTGTACTAACCCACTCCCATCAACAATTTGGCTGCAAAATCCTCAAAGGCACTTACATGGAAAGACGCTCAGGAACCAACTATTTTTAAGAACAAACTTTCCAATAACTGTGTGGAGCCACACTAAGGAACCACGTCCAGTGTCATCTTGCCTTCAGTTCAGGGTGTGGGACTGTTTGTTTTTTTGCTGCTGTGATTGGTCTCTAATATAATCAATCCAAAAAAAAAAAAGAGATATCCTCTGCTAGACAGTACAGGCTCCCTGTGCCCCCACGCCACGCAGAGCTCAGCATTATCATGACACTGCCATGAACTACAACAATTCTCAAATACATTTGTAGGAGCAGTATCAAAGGATTGTTTAAAAGGAACAAGTCTGTATCTTTTCCCAATGGAAACTGCTTATAACTTAGTTCAATTAACTTCTAAAACTTCATGTGAATTCTTTCTCATTCAGAGAGGGAGTAGCTAGTAGCCCTACCTCTGAAATATGTTAAGTTCATATTTTAAAATCAACTTTACACAGGGAAGTCGCTGACTCAATTTTAAATAAATTTAATTATGTTTTATCTCTAGGAAACCATCTGGTCGTTTTCTAGGAAAATGAACCAACTAGTCATTTGTTTCTACTTGGCCAGAAATGCTACTTCTATATAAACTCACAGAATGAGTGCTTCCACGCAGGGATGAAGAGAGCTTTAAAAAGACAAGTCTTAAAATAAAACCAGAAAACAGATTCACTATGAGTATTATTCTTAGCACCCTTCTTATAGTACAATTAACAAATGAAGATTTAAATATGTCATCACAAAAGACTTGCTGTGTCCAGGCCCAATTCTTTATGTGAGCTATAAAGGATTTGAACATGAGACAGAAGGGAGAATGTTCAGCTAGAGACGGCTCACTTTAAGGCACAGTCTCTGCTTGGAAGAAAGGTTTGATGAGGGGCTCCCAGGCAAGCTCAAAGGTGCCTTTAATGTTCAACCACCTATTTCCCTGGCCCTCTACTTGGTAGACCCCCTACGTTTGTGAGCAGATATCTGAACAATACTCAAGTCCTCCTTCTGATACATTGATCCTGCTAGAGATAACTAGAATAAGGAGATTAAGAAGGGAGGCCCATACCCTTATTTTTCCTTGTACCCTAATTCTCAGCATTCCATGTCTACAAATCTGCAAAATCTGGCTGCTAAGTCCCAATCAGAGCAACACAAAATGAGGCTTGAACTCAAGATCAGGATGGCTACGCCACACCTGGACTCCATGCACACACAGCAGGTGCATTAAATACCTTAAATACTAACAGAAGAAAGAGACACTTGAAGCCCAGTCCTTCACCTTCTATAATTAGCAGAGACTGATGGGTTTCCAGCAAAGAATCATTTTAAGGATGCCTTTCCATCTTCCTTAACCAATGGCCTATCTCCTCTATCTTCCAGGAGGAACTTTAATTTTTCAAATTGAAGAGGGAAGAAAAAAAAAAAAGCCCTCTTCAGTCTCCTGTAGCCTGTTCTTGATTTACTTGCTTTACCTTTTTATAAACTTAGCTAATTCTGTTTCAACCCTCCTAAACCTTCAGATGATCTACTTTTTTTTTTTTTTAAGTTTTAGATGATGCAATACCTTTATTTTTATGTGGAGGTGGGAATGGAATCCAGGGCTTCATGCATGCCAGGCAAGCACTCTACCACTGAGCCACAACCCCAGCCCCCAGATGATTTATTTTTTTCTGTCAAAGGGAGACAGAGTACCTAGCAGTCTTTCTTCTAATTTTGAAATATGTTCCAATAAATCTATTAAAGCCAATTTATTCCACTGGAAAGTCACCCACTCCATTTAAAATAAATGCTACTCTTGCATTTTTCCTTAGTAAAATGCCCCCTCCTTGATATTTTGTATATCTAACACTACTTGCTGGAGATAAAACCACATTGCCCATATGCCTCTCTCTCCTGTTTAGTTCATTCATAAGTTAATAACCAGAACTCCATTTGTCGTTATCTACCATCCTTGTGAGTCACAGCCTACTAGAATGTCTACTCTAAGCTTATTAGATAAATAGGTCTGACTTTTCCTGACAGATTCTCAACACAGTCACCCTTTCCCAGAATTTCTCTGAAGACCATATCACCAAGGTGTCTGGTAGTGAAAACAGACTTGCAGCTCTCGCCTCTGCTTCTTCCACCCTTGAAAAACAACCCTGCAGGCGCCATGACACGGAATGACAGGTGCTCTGGCTCTGAGCTAACCCATGTCTATACGGCACCACTGAACCACCACCATTGGCTCTCACAGTAACCTCCCAAGTTTGGAAAGTAGTATTATCCCAAGGCTGAAAACAGGGAAATGACTTACTCAGGGCAGGAAGTCAAGTGAATGGAAATTGGAACATATTTTGCCATCTTTCCAATATACTGCCTCCTCCTTCTAGCAGAATGAGACTTCCAGCCCGTATCAGATGCAACGTGCTCCCATTGCCATTCTGATATCTACGCCAGTTTTATATTTATCTATATTAGGAGCTCTTTTAAGAGTTCCTAATGCCTTGAGTTTATTCTCTAGCGAAGTGATGTGAGTTCCCCATTCTCAAGAATGAATCCCATTTGACTCTGGTTTTATTCCCAGTTCCACTTTTATCTTTTCATTGTCTGGCCCTGAGATCTGTCTTCAAAACTCTACTATAAATATAACGTTACCTTTCTATTTCATACCTCACAAGATAAAGAAAAACAAAAATTTCAGTCACTTATCATTTCCTAGATTCTTAGTGCCTAAAGGCAATGATGAGCTGATCTCCAATCACAGGTTGGAAAGAGAAAAAGGCCGAGGAAAAAATGAAGAAAAAAAGAAATCTTTAGGAGAAAACCAAACACTTCTTTGACTAACTGTATATTAAGATGCAAAACAGGTTGCAGAGAGAATAATGGAATCACCATCTTTTCTGACTTTCAAAAAAAATTAATGAAATTTTCACAAATAAGGATTGTTTTGCATATATCCTGAAGATCCTATCCATTTGTACTGAGAAAAAAAACTCAGTGGGAAAAAAACTACGTGTCAGATAATACCTTAAAATAATTAATGTATTTTACCCAAATTGTTGAATTAGCAATGAATAAGTAAGTCCCTAATCTCGTCCCATGCTGACAGGTGTATGCGCATTTGTACAAAGGCAGGTTGCATAAATATGTTTATAAATTAGTAAAGAAATGTTATGACACAGCAGAGACTTTTTAATTTTGTGAAAGAGTTGCCTATTAAAGTAAACAAAACTAAACAGATTTTATTTTAAGGTTTCCACAAATCATCAGAAAAGATCCAGGAAGAATGAGGTGATTGTGCTGGGCATGGTGGCACACACCTATAATCCTAGTGGGAGGCTGAGGCAGGAGGATTTCAAGTTCAAGTCCAGTCTCAGTGACTTAGTGAGACCTGTCTCAGAAAAATAAAGCGGGGAAGGGGCTTGCTGGGGATGTGGCTCAATGATAAGTGCCCTGGGTTCAGTCCCTGGTACCAAAAATATTGTTACTCTGAAATACTTTGGCAATAACAAAAGCAAGTCACCTAATCTGTAAACAGGTCAAGAATTGGCTTTATAGCTTATGCATCCCTGAAAACTATGGAAAACCTTTCATGTAACTCTGCCCTCAGGATATCAACACTATGAACAAAGAAGAGACTGTATCTCTTTTGATAAGTGATGGTCACTATTCAGACTATATCTTGGGTTCTGGTCCCAGCAACAACTCCAGGGTGACCCTGGACAGGAGAACTTTCACCTCAACATCGTTACTTTTTAAATAGTTTTTCTATTTCTTTCATTCTTTGAGTCTATAAGAAAGAGCAGAAGACTTCTGGCCTGAATCTCCTAAGGAACTAGGAAGTTCCTTGTCCACAACCCACAGGTAACTGGTTTTCCTGCACGGTAATGGCATCTATAGTAATTCAATTGCCTGATAAAGCTACCTTCTTCTGCCTTTGTGTTTTATGATAATACGTTATTATCTAATCATATCACATTAAAACATAATTCTACAACAAAAGGGAAATAGCGTTCTAGAAAGGAGATGCATAATGGTTCTTTCAAACATTAAACTAGAAAAGATGGAGATGATTCTGCAGCCAACTCTCAAAAGAAAAAAAAAATAGGGTTTAAAAGAGTTGCATGCACCTGAAGTAATGTTTGCAGAGGGATCACATGCTTGTAAATGGAATTGCTAGACACATCTATCACTAAGGACGTCTTAACCTAATCCCTGATTAGAAACACCGAAGCTTGCGTTTCTGCTCTTCCCTATTACAAATTCAAGCCATAGCCAGCAAACAATGAACTTTAATCCTGTCTCTTAAGGACTCCCACATCATTCTCAAACTCCTAAAAGCATAATGGCAAAGGTAATTTTCCGGGTCTGGCAGTGACTGCCTAGAGAGATTCTTCTAAAAAACGTCAGCGGTTGGGGTGGATACCAGAAAATAATCATGATGATGTGTTTTAGCCACGGTAACACCAGGATCTCTCAAATTTTTCTTATATTTGCTTTGCCCTTGAGATTCCCATCTGACTCTTAAAACTATTTTAAATGCCTATTATTAACATCTATTATCATATCTTGTTCTACACCCATTTAAATTGCTGATTTATAGACAGGTATTACCGTCACATTCACAAGGCTGAATTTACTATCTGTGAGGGTCTTTAGAAAAATCACTAAGACCACAAATCAAAGATACTACTGTGTATGGAGAGCTTAACAACTCGACAGGTTTCCTAAGAGATTACAATCTGTTTCATCAATATTTCAGTTTACATTTTACCAATATTTCAGTTTATAATCTCCAAGAAAGGCACCACATCGATTTGCTGCCCTAAAATGGAGTAAGATAAATGCACATTCACTAGTTTTTAGCCCATTACATTATAGAAGTCACTCTTATTCAGCAAAACTCCGAGAATTCAAGTTGAGACAAATTGGCCACTGCTCCTCTAGAAGATTCCAGGACAAACACCAGCTTGTGAGATTCCTAACCAGGTGGGCCCCAACCTTTGCATTCCGGGGCAGAGTGGCCTCTGACTTACGGTCATGGTCTCTCAACATCTCATGCCACTTCCAGCTCCATGCCACACGCAGGGCCCTCCAGGAGGCTATGGGTACTCCAACCCAAGCTCACAGATCCATCCATTCCCCACCCCCTGCTGTGCACGAGCTATCCCTTGGCCACCCCTAGAATGGTGCACTTTGGAAGGGTCTGCCTTTAGGAGAAGAGCAGAGATCTGCACAGGTCCTGAAACCACCTCCAGACCACTCAGGTGGAAAACTACTTGGGACACGGTTTAGAGGAAGGGAGGGTGTGAACTCTAGATGGGCATATCTGTGCCCCACCCTAGGACCTCACCACATGAGGGGTGAAGCCAGAGAAAGATAGTGTGAGGCCTTCTAAACTTGAAGGCCCACATTGCCCAGGTCTATGGTAGTCTTATTCCTGGTTATCAGAAAATTTCAAAGAAGTCTTCAGAGGTCTCTGATGCTAAGAATATGGGTTCCAGACCACACAAGCCTCTGTGTTCTCTTTTTCTTCACAGAATAAAACCACATTAAAATGAATGCCAGGGCATCACTTCAAAGAAAAACCAAGGGACAAAAGTGGAAGTGTGAGTGTTTTTGCCCAGGAGCTAAGGGCTTCCTCAAGCCGTCTCCTGGTGGTTTTTGATTAAGGTCAGAACCACACTCTGTAGGCTTGCCCGTCAGCAGCCGGCAGCGGAGTGTCCTAGAGCTCAGCATCCTGGGGCACTCTCTTAAGGCCTCTCTGTGCCCAAGTTTAGGGGTGCTAAAGGGGCCACGTGATGGTATAGCTCAAGCCCCCACATTGTTGCAAACACCACAGAGGAGCTGCCAGAGAAAGGGAGGATACGACCCTGAGACCCTGACCCCGCTGACCTGAAGTGGATGGATAGCCGTAGAGCCTCATTTGTTCCCACACTCCTTGGTAGTGCCCTCTCACACTGGCTCTGGGCCTCGCCACAGGATCTGCTCTGGACACTGCGACAGAAGCAGAAATTCAAAAAGTTCCTACACATCTGAGGATTTGCCCTCCTGTTGCTCTTAAAACTCTGCTGACATCCCGTGAACACGTCTGGGCCAGCCTGTCGGAGGACGGGAGACCACAGGGGATAACTGAGGTGCCACAGCCATCCCTCAGCCACCCCCTCTGACCCAGCAGCTCCCGTGTGAGTGAGTTCCAGCAGAATCAGCCGAGCCCTACTGAGCCCAGCCCAAACTGCTGATTCCACAGAACCCGAGCCAACTGCATGGTTGCTGTTCTAAGCCACAACATTTTGGGGTAATTTGTTGCAGAGCAAATAAGCTCCAACAGATAGAAAACTGAATGCCTGACACGGAAGCTAGACTTACATACAGTTAATGTGTGCAACTAGCACGAGGGTGATAATAACAGTAACTACCAAGAGAGGGTGATCCACCCTGCTCAGTCGAGGATGGAGGGATGGACCAGAGTGTCAGGGAAACCAAAGAAGGGACGATGCAGTTTTTATTTGGGAGAAAACCACTCCGGGAAGAAATAGACAACCAACCTCCGCTGCTTCCATCTCTGCTACCCATCTCCAAAGGGAAGAGCAGAACCAAATCTGCACCTACAGCCTGCTGTTCCCACTGGGAAACTATGAAATAGATATTCCTTCAACCAGAGCTTCCTTCCCAGAGCCCAAGAAGTTTCGTCAGCAGGGGAACCAGCCAAGACTTGAACATGCACCCAAGGTGCCCGGCTCCCTGTGATCCCCAGCAGTCAAGCTGAGGTCAGCCCAGTGACACCACAGTACTGTGATGGGCACACAGAACAGGCGGGAACCAGGGGAATCAAACTCATGTGGCAAGAGACCCAGAGGTCAGACTGGGGAGCACCTTTCACATCTGCACACACACCCCTAATTACTCATTTATCATCAGGTATACCCTGAAAAGTGGTCAACTTGTTTAATGTACATGTGCTTTTGGGGGGTGGGGGTGTATCTGGGATTGAACTCAGGGGAACTCGCCCTCTGAGCCACATCCTCAACCCTGTTTAGTATTTCATTTAGAGACAGGGTCTCACCGAGTTGCTTAGTGCCTCACTTTTGCTGAGGCTGGCTTTGAACTTGCGATCCTCCTGCCTCAGCCTCCCGAGCTGTTGGTATTACAGGCATGTGCCACTGTGCCCAGCCACATGTGCTTAATTTTAAGGGGGAAAAGGGGAACCAAAGTGCAATTTGTGGATAAAAATAAAAAAACTGAATGAATGCCTTTAAACAGAAAATAGTTGTCCAACAGTAAGAATATTTACACATAGGGCACTGGAACTCCAACAAGGAATATGAAGGAATTACAAAAATGAGAGTACTTAATTAGATTTTTAAAATTCTTATAAAATTAGATAAAAATTGCATATACAGTATGATCCCAATTATGTAAGAAAATACATTTATAGGAAAAAATGGAAACAGGTCTTAATGTCCACAGTATCCCTGGGTAACCTGATCAAAAGTGAATGCTTTCTTCCTGGTGGATTCCCCTGTTTTTCAACTTAAAATTTGATCATTTATTTTAAACAAAAAAGATTGAATCAGACAAACCAAAATTAGGTGTTAGTCTATAAAACAAGGGGCCTGTACATACTTTTTAACAATACCAATGTCGTGAGAGAAAACGAGAGGCTGGGGGATTGCTCCAGAGGGAAGGAGACTGGGGGCTGTGACAGCTAATTGGAATGTGTTACCTTGAATTCCTCAGCCAAGGGAAATGGTCTCTGGAGAAGAGTACTGGGAAAACAGGCACGTTTTGAACGTGCACCGTGTTCCTGCATGGTTGCATAAGGCAAGGTCCTCGTTCTTAGGAAACACGCTGAAAGGTTCGGTGGCAAAGGGGTCGATATGGACCCCATTCTCACATGGTGCCCACATGTTTGCAGAGAAAACTGGAGGAGAGGCAGATGACACAGGAGGCAACAAACACAGCCTCCCATCAACCATTTCTAGGCAGGTTTTTTTTTTTTTTAATAATATTCTTGCAACTCTTTTGTAAATTGGAAATTATGTCAAAATAAAGTCAAAATTAGTAATCCTAGGAGCTGGGGTTGTAGGTCAGTAGCAGAGCACTTGCCTGGCACGTGTGAGGCACTGGGTTCGATTCTCAGCACCACATAAAAATCAGATTTAAGTATTGTGCCCAACTATAACTAAAAAATTATTTTTTAAAAAAAACAGTAATCCTACAACTGGGAAAACTCCATTTTGAAAGAGTCTTCAGTGATTATTATAAATTTACTGTTATAAAGGAAATTTAAAGATTTTGTTCTGAAAATGTTATGTAACATATTCATGCCAATTAGCAAAGGTCTCTTGAGGAAACGGAGGTTGGGAAGGGGCAAATCCCCTCCTGAACCCTGTTCTCTGCTAAGAGGTCTTTCTTGGCCTGGGTTGCAATCTCCACCACTCAGCACCCAGTGAAGGCCTAAGGTGCTTGGCCCGGCCTCAGAGGCGGCTCAGCGTGTGGCATTTGCATATCTATACTGGACATGTGGCATTTGCATATCTATACTGGACAGAGGAGTCTGCCATTTCAGCAGAATACCCGGATTAATATTCTACCCAGGACCTTCTTCCGACTCTCCAGCACTCCGTCCCCACCCCACCCCCACCCGTGATGCCACCTGTGGCTCAGCCTGGCCCTCAGCCTCGGGGTTTCTATTATCTCATCTGAAAATCTCCCCAGTCCTTTAAATTTTCCCAACTAACAGACACCCCCAGGCTCTCTGCAGAGGTCTAAGAGGAAAAGATAAAACTGGACAGAAGAATTTTCCTATTAAATGGCATCATACACCATCCACTTCCTTAAAGTTCAAGTTATTGAAAGATGAGGCAATATCTTAAGTGAATTCTACATCATACTTGTTGTATATTCAATATCGTGGCCACGTGAAGAACTGCAGCTATATCCTGAAGAGGCCACATGACTAAGGATTAATTCCATTTTAGCTAGGCATGGCAGCACATGCCCAGGGACTCAGAAGCTAAGGCAGGAGGTTTGAAAATTCAAGGCCAACCTCAGCAACTCTCAGGCCCTAAGCAACTTAGTGAAACTGCCTTGAAATAAAAAATTAAAAAGGACTAAGGTATAGATCAGTGGAAAAGCACCCCTGGGCTCAATTCCCAGTGAAAGAAAGAAAAAGAAAGAAAGAATTCCATCCTATCTCTGAATGGTTATTCGCAGTTGATTTGACACCTCAGTGGACAAAACAACTGTTTTATATGGAATTAATCATAAAGGTACGTAGACTAATTTAATGTGAACTTTATTGTTACACAACTAAGAAAAGCTGTGGGATGATTTCACAACTGTCCTCACAAAAATGATTATTCCTATGCCTTTGAGTAAACACCAGCGAAATATATTTACTCACAACCAGAAGATATTTCAATAGATTATCAACAAAATAATTGTTTTGGATGTTTTTCTGGTGGGCAAAACACAGGAGAAAGGTTTGGTGAGCATTTCTTTATAAAAACTTACTGTGTTTTCATTAGATTAAAAAAAAAAAAAAAACTTAATGAACCCTAGAGTCGACTCTAGTGGCACAGAATAGGTGTTAGTGTCTGATCTTGGTATTTCCAGACACTCACATTTTTCAGGAAGACATTGCCAGGCTTTACAGCTGGTTCTGTGACTCACTTTTTGGCTTAGTGATGCTGTTTCCTGGTAATAAACGCCCCTCTTCAGGACGCAGCCTTTGAGGGTCCACCTGGAGCTGTTTCCACTCCTTCCTACAGACGCATCGCTGCTAATAAAGCCAGACGCCGACATCACTGATTATTTACAGGCCCAGTCTGAGGAGGAAGGGTCCCTCCTAGAGTCACAGCACCCCCACAGCAGGAGCACGGGCCCGCTGCCCACTGACGGTCACTCTGGGATCATTAGGCAACCATCGTCAGCAGCTCCAGTGGGCCACAGGCAACAGGGACCTTATTTCTTAGGATACAACATGGAGCACGGGGCCTTTCAAAGCCTTTTCCCCTCTGATTTGCGATTCTCTTTCATAGGAAGTTTTATGGAAGTACAAGATGAGAGCTGGGGATACAGCTCAGTGGGTAGAGAGCTTGCCGCACACGCACAGGCCCTGGGTTCAACCCCCAGCAGCACCAAAAAAAAAAAAAAAGTAGATGAACAAGCTCAATTTTAATAAATTTAATAAATTTGGGTTTTTTACATTTTTTTTACTTTATTCTTATATAACTGCCGAATGCAATTCAATTCATACTACACAAATAGAGCACAATTTTTCATGTCTCTGGATGAACACAAAGTGGAGCCACACCATTCATGTTTTCATATATGTACTTAGGGTAATGATGTCCATCTCATTCCACTGTCTTTCCTACCCCCGTCCCCCCCTTCCTCTCCCTGCCCTTTGCCCTATCTAGAGTTCGTCTATTCCTCCCATGTTCACCCACTCCATCCCCATTATGAACCAGCCTCCTCGTATCAGAGAAGACTTTGGACATTTGGTTTTGGGGGATTGGCTTACTTCACTTAGCACTGTGACTTGAAAAATTGTGCTCTATAATGTAATATGGAATGAACTGCATTCTGCCATCATGTATAACATATTAGAATAAATAAATAAATTTTTAAAAAAGAACCCAGGGTTTTAGCATACTACAGGGACAGAGACACCTCAATGTTTGTAGCAGCAGAATTCATAATAGCTAAATTGTGGATCCAACCTAGAAACCCTTCAGTAGATGAATGGATAAAGAACATGTGGCACACATACACAATGGAATTTTACTCAGCAATTAAAGAATAAAATCATGGCATTTGCAGGTAAATGGATGGGATTGGAGAATATAATGCTAAGTAACAAATTTTGTTTATAGAGAAAAATAAACCATTGGCTCACGGACACATGGTTCCCATCATTACACGCATATTGTTGATTCCAACTTTCCTGAATTAAGGAAATTTTTAATCCTTAAAATGAGTGAAATAATGGAATGATTATTTGGGTCATTTCCTCAGCATATTTCTGAACAGACTGTAGGAAACTCTTAGAGTTCTAAAAACTCGGGAAGAAATAAGATTCTGATGCGCATTCGGAGAATAGTTAAGTACAGTCGGCAGAATAGGTCCCAGGGGAGAAGAGAGGCACCTTTAGGGAAGGGAGGCTGGGCGGCCCCCACTCCGGACATGCAGCAAGTGGGTAAGATCTTCAGCACCCAGCCGCAGAAGCTGGGACAGGCAACAGCCAGGCCTGGGCACGTGTCTGTCCCACCACAGGCTCCTGGTCCTCACGGTGCATAGTGCAGAAAGGAAAACTCGCCTCACTGAGCATGTGCAAGCCTGAGAGCCCACCTTCAAGCACCTGGTAAATTCATTATTTACTCAACTCACATTGCCGATGCGCCGCTGGCTCTGCTTAATGCTCACTGCGCCAAGAAACGATCTCAATTAAACGCCCAGACATAATCACCAGTGGGAAAAGTTTAATTTCAAAACAGCCAAGTTATAAAGAGAAGACATATGGAATTCACACTAAAAACACACAGATACCTGAAGTACTGCCACGGGCACACCAGACTGTAATCACTGATTACGAGATGCTACTCTGGAGGCTCAGAGAATGTCAACAGGAAATCTACCTGAAAACCTACGTGGAGACCTACGTGGAATATGGAAGTCTCATATCTGAAAATCGTTTCCTTCACTATTTTTATTTTGCAGCCATCGAAGGGAGGACAGCAGGGCCAACCAGCCAGCGGCGCTTCCTCCAGCCTCTTGGTCTGCCCTCCTGCCGCTGAGGTTGGAGAGCTCAAGGCCTCATTTCCCAGCCTCCTGGTGAGCACCTTTGCTGGTGCCACTGAGGGTTCACCCTCGCAGCCACTTCCCCAGAACTGGAGTTCAGAGCCACCAAGCAGCCACGGAGGGGCTGTTGATGCAGAGCCAGCAGGTGCCACAACGCGCCACAGCTCACACGGCCTCACTCCTCAGCCACAGCTAAGGCAGAATGTTCCAGAAGACAACAGCTGCTTCCAGACTCCTGGCCCTGGATCAGGGGCATGACTCTGAAGCGAGCACTAGATGCAGAGGTCCTAGTCCCCCAGAGCCCCAAGGTGACCAAAGCTCCTGTCCCTCTGGCAGTCAGCTCCACCGTGTGCTTATGGGAGCTGTTTTTGGAGGCCCAGCCTAGACCTTTCCAAACACTAGGTTCATAAGCACCTAATCCCTTACGGTAAACCGTAGGTTTTATTGTTCTATTTTCTTACATTGCTATAGCAATGTCCATTATCTGATAGAACATTCAGATAATTACTAGAAACATTCAATGACCTGAGCACTTCCGTGCTTTTAGACACTCCAAGTCATCTCGAGTGGCCTCGATTTTCTGCAGACGTCACTGACTAAAGTACATTATATAATTCTCAGTTCTTTTCCCTGAGCATTAACAGAAAGAACCACGGACTTCAAAAGCAGCACTCAACAGAGAAAGTCATTTTTCACTCAAACTCATGATAACTGGGTATTTGAAAATGGCAGCAAAGGAAGAATCTTCTAACTACTTCCCTCCAGCCCCTGCTTCCTGCAACAGGCAAAACACCACCTTCCCCACTGCACTGTGCATTAGCGGGACGGCGCTGTGGCAGAATGACAGATGGCTCAAGGTAGCAGGCAAGCCAAAAGTACGCTAGTTTTAAATAGGGAAGAGCAGGTTGAATCACGAGGATGTTCCCTAAAATTAACTGTGGTAACACAAATGTACTTCATTTCACAACTCTAGACACGCTGACAGAAGGCAGGGGACTCGTCGGAATTTTAGAAAATTTCTATAAAGGTTAGAATAATGAAGCAAATTCTCACAAGGACAGAGGATCTGATCACATGGGTCATTTCCTCAGCATATTTCTGTTTTTTTCATATATTTATGCTTTTTATGATAAAGATGGAAAAAGAAACTTGATCTCAAGAGTCTGAAATATGGAGGTAATGGATTCTCTTCAGGGTCCCATAGTACCCACGAAGCTCTGGGGACCAACATGATGCTCTGCCCCCTGGAGTACAGGAGGACCTTCTCAGAAACGTAAAAACATGTAGGACAGACAGAACAGTCAAACCGCAGGGGTCAGACCACAGCATGCTCTTCCCTCGGTCACTCAGCACTGCCTGCTCTCCAGGTCACGGAGACAGAGGAGCTCAGCAGACAGTCCTACCACAAACACACGTGGTGTGGGAGGAAAGTCTGCTAACATATGAATAAATTCCCAAAGTCCAAGAGATAAAAGGTCAATTTCCCAACAGATTTGAGTTTTCCCTCAACTTCCAAAAGAAATGAATTTTAAATTGATATTTCTCGATTATACTATCTGTGTGCAGCACTTTATTAATGACTCAAATAGAAATAGAACAGAATACAAAACAAGGCTCCTGCCCCTAAGGAGCTGTGATTTGAAAGGAGAAATGAGGGCTGGGCTTGTGACTCAGTGTTAGAGCACCCGCCTTGCACGTGTAAGCCACTGGGTTCGATCCTCAGCACCACGTAAAAATAAATAAGTAAAGGTATTGTGTCCATCTACAACTAAAAAATTAAAAAATTAAGTAAAAGGAGAAAAGACCTCATGCCCCTTTATTGTAAATGTATATCAAAGAGAATTTCATTATGGCTTTTGCAAACTTAGCAATTTTCATTTGGGTAAATTGTTGGACATTTCACCTTTATTCCCAACTCCTTCGTTCTTCTGAATAATCCAGTGTCATACCTTTAAATGAAAAAAATTCACTTTATTTCTAAATTCACTCAGAACCATGTTGGTCAGCCCAAGACTAAGCAGGACGTGTCGCCATGACTGTGCTCAGAGTCTCTGTCCCAGGTGCTAAGGAAACTGCAGGAAGGTCACACCATGGAGCTTGACATCGCTCACCCTGCAGGCACCCCACCCCCCTGCAGCCTGCTCACACATGTGTCCTGCCCGAAACTTAACCAGGAGTCCAGCCTTGCAGATGCGAAGGTGGCGATTCACTCCCTGTGAATCTGAATTCTTCAGTGTAGTGGCTAAAGGTCAAGGAGCTGGGTCCATCAAGACATGGCCTGGGGGGCAGTGGGACAGGCAGTGCAGAAAACCCAAGGCAGAGGCCTTCTCTGCTCCCCTGTGCTCCTGTGCTACCTGACATGTCAGGCCTCAGGCTACACAGCTCTGTGCTCCACTCGGGCACGTCATCAACTCCCGAGTACCTCACCTAGCTCCTCTGACAGCTATTGGCTTCTAGCACCATCCTTTAACTGTCTTCCTGTAATTGGCACCTCTACAGCTGAAGGAAATGGAAGGAGAAGGAAACTCCCCTCAAGGTGGCCCAATCTCCCCTCTTGGCTGTAGGTTCAGCAGAACAGATTTGTCAAGGAGAAAAGACTAAAAGAATAGAATCCTCACCTTGGGCGAGTTCAGTTTATAAACATGCAGACCTGCAAAACAGCTAGACAAGATTGCTACAAAATCGTCTTTGCTTTATTAAGTATTCCACTTAGAAATGTGTGACACACAAAAAGTCCTCAAGTTTAAAACATTCCTTAACATGCCAAAAAGTAATCACGTGTGAGGTTTCAAGAATGTACAAATAAAAGCTCATCTAAGTTATGGAAGAGTAGAGTGACTACAATTACAGTTATTCTCATGTATCCCACGGTCCAGGCCCTATCCTAAGGTAAAGCAAAGTTCTATGATTCAGGTTAACAACATTACAACGTACTATGATGCTCCTTTGCATCATGAAACTGTTAGTGGGAAAAAAATGTGGGTTCACATATTTTTTTTAAATCTTAGTTTATGTAATCATAAGATAAAAAACAAGTATTTATACCTATTCAAATCCTCAATATGCCAATTAGATGTGTATTTCTGTAATTTAGCTACTAACCTGGAACAATATTAACTTTCTAAATGAAATCCTTGAAAAGGTAAGAAATGCTTCAAATGGCAAAAATATTTCAAAATAAAGCTTAGGAAGTTCTATATTTAGAAGTACCACTATAGAACAATCTTTCATCCAAAACCACTGCACATTAGTGATGACTATGATACAAAGGAAGGTTTTTTTTTTCTTTTCCAGATTATAGTCAGTAAATGTTATTTGATCTACAAAGGTTTGATGAGCACCTACAATGTGCAAGGTGTTTACTCTGAGAATTATAAAAATGACTCAAGTCTACGTGGAATTTACGCCAGAGGATGACTCTCATGGGAAAACTACAAGGTCACATGGTGTGCACACAGCCCCAGAGAGGTCAGCGGCTTCCCAAGTCAGAGGAGAGGAGATGGGAGGCAGATGGGCTGTCAAGGAGGGCTTCTTGACAGGCACATTCCAACTAGACCAAAGGACAGAAATGCTATCAGAGACTCGGATGAGGGGAGGAACAAAAAGAAGGAAAGAAAATTAGGGGTGAACTGTCTTTTTGTTGTTTTAGCTTTTGGAAATATTCCAGCTTCTAAAGGGAAAGACAATGGTATAAGAAATCCACATGTTCCTATGTACAGCTTCACACATTACCAGCCCAGGCAGGAGCACCTTGATCCCTCTCCTCCCACCCACTCCCACATTCCCTCTCCTGCTAGTTTATTTTCCAACAAATCCCAGATGTCCCATCATTTAATCAGTAAAAATTTAAGTATGTATCTGTGAAACATAAAACTCTTTTTTAGACTTCCATGGTAATAAACACTGCCCTAAGTGCTTTACAAATATCAGCTCATTTAATCCTCAAAACAATCCATGAGGTAGGTACTATTATTCTCATTGTTTCACAAGTGAGGAAACAAACACCTAGAAGCTGTAGTTATTTGCCCCCAAGTTTGCCCAGCCAGGAAGTGGCAAGGCAGAATGGGAACCGGGTATTTAGGCTCAGGTCAGTGCTTCTGAATACTACTGTATACTGTTCTGCAAGTAAATATTTGGTTCACTCCTTCAGAGGCAAAGCATAGCTTACCTGTCAGTTTTATATTGAATATTGCAACTTGTCTTCAAAAGAGATGCCAGTGATCCTTCAGTCAAGAAAAATGGTTCAATTGTGCACTTATCCCAGGGAAACAAAACTGGCCTTTGAAGTAGCTGGAGTAGACGATTCAGACAAAGCAACAAGAAACTCAAGGAGAAGCTAAACAGCAAGTCATCCAGGCTCACTGATCACCCATGTGCATTTGTCAGGTAGTCGACCACGTGGACACTGTACTCTGACAAAGCAGGAATCCAATTTCATCAACCTCCCACAGTTATCCTTCCCCTACGACATCTAAACATAAGAACTATCATAACCACCATTAAATGCTGAAGTATTTTTGGCTTACTCAATGCCACAAATAATTTAATATTAGGGAATTTTTAACTAATCATGTCTAGGTTTCCTCAATTTCTCAAATAAGATCATTAATCTCTAAAATATGCATGTGTACTGTGGGGTCAGGCCCTAAATTCCTCAATAGGACACCCATAGCGCAAGAGTTAACAACCAGAATCAACAAATGGGACTTACTCAAACTAAGAAGTTTTCTCTCAACAAAAGAAACAATAAGAGAGATAAACAGGGAGCCTACATCCTGGGAACAAATCTTTACCCCACACACTTCAGATAGAGCCCTAATATCCAGAGTATACAAAGAACTCAAAAAATTAGATAACAAGATAACAAATAACCCAATCAACAAATGGGCCAAGGACCTGAACAGACACTTCTCAGAGGAGGACATACAATCAATCAACAAGTACATGAAAAAATGCTCAACATCGCTAGCAGTCAGAGAAATGCAAATCAAAACCACCCTAAGATACCATCTCACTCCAGTAAGATTGGCAGCCATTAAGAAATCCAACAACAACAAGTGCTGGCGAGGATGCGGGGAAATGGGTACACTTGTTCATTGTTGGTGGGACTGCAAAATGGTGCAGCCAATTTGGAAAGCAGTATGGAGATTTCTTGGAAAGTTGGGAATGGAACCACCATTTGACCCAGCTATTCCCCTCCTCGGTCTATTCCCTAAAGACCTAACAAGAGCATGCTACAGGGACACTGCTACATCGATGTTCATAGCAGCACAATTCACGATAGCAAGATTGTGGAACCAACCTAGAAGCCCTTCAATAGATGAACGGATTAAAAAAATGTGGCATTTATACACAATGGAGTATTACTCTGCAATAAGAAATGACAAAATCATAGAATTTGGAGGGAAATGGATGGCATTAGAGCAGATTATGCTAAGTGAAGCTAGCCAATCCTTAAAAAACAAATGTCAAATGTCTTCTTTGATATAAGGGGAGTAACCAAGGACAGGGTAGAGACGAAGAGCTGGAGAAGAAGAATAACATTAAACAGGGATGATAGGCGGGAGGGAAAGTGAGAGTTAAGGGAAATTGCATGGAACTGGAAGGTGAGCCTCAGGGTTATACACAATTACATATAAGAGGAAAGGAGGAGTAGGAGAAAAATTATATAAGTGGAAGAAACGATTTATAGTAGAGGGGATGGAGAGAGAGTAGGGGAGGGGAGGAGAGGGGAGGGGTGAGGGGACAGTGGAGAATGGGATAGACAGCAGAATACATCAGTCACTAGAAAAGCAATTTGTAAATCAATGGAAATGTAACTGATGTGACACAGCAATCTGTATACGGGGTAAAAATGGGAGTTCATAACCCACTTGAATCAATCTGTGAAATATGATATAATAAGAACTATGTAATGTTTTGAACAACCAACAATAAAATAATTAAAAAAAAAACAAAAAAAAAACAAAATAAAGGTATTGTGACCATCTACAACTAAACATTAAAAAGAATACACATCTACTATGAACTAACTCTTCCTTCAGAGATAACTATCTTTTTCACAGGAAAGCTTCCTGACTTTTCAGACCAAGTCAGCTCTAGATTTATAAGCTTTCATGTATTTTTTCTTCCTTAAAATTATTATAATTCTAATTTTAGGTTTATTTGTGCAAAAGACCAACTCTCCTGCTTCCCAAAGAACACCCCAGGGAACAAGCATCTGTTTCTGTTCACCTCTGTACCTTTACTGCACAGTAGGTACATAGTTGGCCTTGCTATATATTTGAAGAATGAAAAAGGGAATGAATGAAATAAATTAATTCATAAAATGTTAAAAAAAATAATAAAATAAAATAAAATATGCATGTGTGCATAAATATTTCTATAAATAGATGTATATACATATACTAATGACACCCAATATCTGAAAAATATGCACATGCATGTGTGTATATATATATAAAATATATATACAATGGCTCTATAGATAGATGTAACATCCCATTTTAAAATATAGAAAAATTACCATCTCTGACTGGGAATTTTAAAAACTTAGTTCATATGACGTCAGTTTCCTTACGAGTTCCAGTAGAAGAACCATCTACCATTTTCGAAGTACTGTCCTCTGAGAGACACTCAGCCATGACAAGAGGCCCTATCACATTCCTTCCCTGCAGTCAGTGACACTCAGAAGAGAAACGGCCTAACTTTCAAAACCAGTTACAGTTATGACGTCACACAGGGAACGGCTCAGGTAAGTGTGCCTCTGTTTGGATCAGAGCCGTTCATCAGGAAGTAAGGAAAGTGCGCCTAAGAAAGTTTGCGGCCCTATCATTAGGAAGGCTGATTTTACTGTCCTCGACAGGAAAGGTAAAAGATGATCGTTTCTTACTTCTCTGGAGAAAACAAAACACAAGCAACTCTTCACGTTTATAGATTAACAATTAAAAACATCAGGCGTTTCTGCTATGCCAGATTCGTGGGACCCCAATAGACCTCCAGGAGCCGAATCCGACGCAAGCACACAAGAGTCTTTATTGCAAGCTCGAGCCTGGACTCACAACCGTTCCCGACGCAGCGGTCCCAGGCAGTGAGTACCAGTCCTTTGTTCAGTGAGATTTTATAGGTTTTGGGGGATACTCTACGTGTCACAACATCACACAGCAAACAACATCACACAGCAAATCATCACTCACCATGGGAAAGTCAAACAATAACTCTTAACATTGATTAGCACATTCACTAGCGGGAACAAGTTGGGTAGGGGTGATTGGTTAATATAAGAGGGGGATTCGTTTGAACTGATTGGTTTAGGCCATGAGGGGTGTACGTGCTGAACTACATGGTTCCCCAACATGTTATCAACCACCATAAACTACTGGGGGGTCATCTAGCATTCCAGGTATTTTCCCTGTCTCATGCCGATTGGAGGTTGCTAGGGGGGTTGCAATGGGTCCTTACCTAGCCTGACTGAGTCAGGGACACCTGGCGCCTGGGACCTCTCCTGTTATTTACAAACAACTCAGCAGGGTGGGTATGTGCCTAGGAGTGCTCTGTGGGTTTTTCCAAGGACAAGGGTCACGCCCCCTTCCTTGGCAGGTTTTGCTCTGAGGTAGGGGCTGGTTTCTCAAAAATGGAGTCACATTAGTTTCTCAGTTTCCACACTTCCTGGAGCTCATCACAGAACATAGAGGCTGACCACTTCTTTACCAGATGGCGGCTTTGCCTTCTGAAAGCTGCATGACCTGCATCTGAGACCAACACCCCCCCCCACCCCCCCCACCCCCCCACCCCGCTCGCCCACGTCATTTATCTCACCCTCTGAAATGCCAAGTCTCCACTAAGGAGAGGAGACACACTGGGTCTCCCTTAAGTCCTTGCTCAAGTCTCACCTCTTCCCTAGGGACATCCTGAGCCCCCTTAGCCCATGACCCTCTCCTTTGTTCCCCAGCCGTATTCACTCTGCAACCTCCCATAGAACTTACCGATTCATTGCATTTAGTATTTCCTAGTTAGAATGCGAGTTCCTCATGAGTAGGTCTTTCTTTGCTTTATGGATTTTGTTCTCTACCACTGAGAAGAGATCTGGCCCATAATAGGTGTTCAGTAAAAATCTGCTGCATTCAAGGGTTTAAGTAACCTCTTAAATGACAGCAGTTCTTTATGAAGGCTGACACATACGGAGCTAGAGCACCTACCATGCTGTGCCCTTCAAACCCACTGAAGAAACCCACAACCACCCTGGAAACACAGGCCGCTCTGCTGATGAGAAAGGTGTCTCATTAGGTTAGGTAACTTCACAGCAAGTGGGTATCTCTTCATCTTCTTGTGATTTGCATCGACTCCGAGGGCTGACACTATTACAGGTTCCAAACCCGTCTCATAACTGCATCAGTAAAAGGTGAGCCCTCCAGTCTGATCTAGTGCCTTTGCCATCGACGTCAAGCACACAAATCCCACGAGTAACAGGATGATTCCTGCTCCCACCTGCTATGAGTATACTCCCCTCTAGATCTTGATAACAAGAAAGTAATAATTTCTGTAATACTGTATAGTTAATGACATTCTTAAAATACTAACAAATTGAATTGCAACTATTTTAAAAATGCATCTATAATCTTGCTCTTCATCTGATTCCAAAAATGTAAAAAATATCTTGACCAAATTGGACCCAAATGAGAAACATTTAGAAAGAGGGACCTCCAGAGTGGAGATTTCTATATCTTCCAGAGAAGATACTGACTTTCCATATTGTCTAACCTAAAGTAACCGACCAGAGAAAACCAACATTAATCCTATGCACTGAGACAGCACAACTGGGGTCTGGCCAGTTTTCCAAGAGACTCGCAGAGGCCATCCCCCGGGGCGTCCTCATTACCAATGCCCCGACTTCATTTTTCCTAGGAAATGTTAACAGAGAAAGAAAGAAATAGAAACAATGTGAAACAGACATTCATTCCTATGTACAGTATTTGAGGGTATCTAAGGTCCAACAGGCTCAGCACCACAGGAGATCCAGTGACCTGCAAGCTCAATTCCTACCTCGTAAACTAGTTGGAAGACCAGACGTAAATATATAAAGATAAAAAATAAATTAACTGAGAAAAGAGAAACAGCTTTGGGGCAGAGAATAGGCCCTCCCCCCCAAAAAAAAAAAAATCTCAAGAAATACCAGACATTTGATAACTCAGAGCAAAGCCTATATAATTAATATGATTTAAGTCTTTTTAAATTCAATTTTGTTATAAAATAGTGGACTCCCCAAATCCAGTTACAATTATTCTGTAAGATCTAACTTAAATATGACCCTGCCATTTCCCCTAGCCCTCCGCTATGCTTTGTCACACATCTCATTAGACGCCTTTCCTGATCAGGTATGGCCAGCTATGTGACCCAGAGGCACGGTTTGCACCCGAGTGGTGCCTGGCAGTTGGCAGGGGGTTAGCAATTTGGAGCTAAACAAAAAGAAATAAAGAATTTACTAACTCTAAAGCCCACCAAATCCATCTTCCTGGAGAAAATGATGCATGGCTTCTACATTTGAAATGTTCTATTGGGCAGATTTAAAAAAAAAAAAAAAAAAAACCAACCAAACAGAAGTTTTAACAATAAAAAAAGGAAGTCAGGGTATATCACTTATACAGCCACTGATAGAGCAATAGGGGAGTTTGCCAGGGGGCAACTTAGAAATTCATGGGATGTTCACAGTGACTTGGAGACTAGAAATGTTGAATGTCCTGCAGTTCTCAGGAGAGCCCTGTGTACTCAACCATCCCACAGCCTGCATGATTTTCCAATCCTTGGTTGCACATTTGTGTAGAAGTTATCTGAGTAGTAACCCGATTCCATTTTATATATAAACACCCAGGATTTGGGCAATACAATGAATTTTCTAGGAATGCAACGATCATATAAGCCAAGAGAAAACTGTACTGTATTTTGTTTGAAAGTTTATATAACTTAACTCATTCTAAACCACACGTGCTGGGTCCTCCTGTGCCCCAGCACCTCTTGACTTCAACACCTGACGTCATCTGGAATCCCAACCACTGGACCAACACATTCCTCGGATGCTCCAAGCTCCCTTCTCTTCAGGCCCCTCCTCCTCGGACACACCTTCCACCTTTCGTCTTCCCGGCAAGCGGCAAGCGACACTTCTCCCTTCACAAACTCTTCCTGGGTGCCATCTTCCAAGGTGGATTATTTCCCTTGGTATTTCCCGTGACAAGGATAGACCAAGTTTGGCACCTGATGATGTTCAGTGTAGAATTGTATTTTTATTATCTTCTTGTTGTTTTCTATCTTTCCTCCAAAGAATGATTTTGAGTGCAAGGAACATTCAACACTTCTGTTTGATGCATGATCTATTTTGCAAAGTGACAGGCATGTAAGGGCTCGATATAAAGCTATTTGACTGAAGAGTGACTCTTCACTTTTTATTTCAGCAAACTAGGATCCGATTTCCAGAGCATGAAATAGTCCTTGAGAGACTTCAGAGGTCCCAAATGAGAAAAACTTCCTAGCAATTCGATCCCAATGAAAATATCAACATATTAGCTCGTAATTGGTCTCACCTAAAACTTATGTTCAGTAATGTTTTCTTGATGAGGATATGGTGACATTCCATAAAAATAATATTAGTAACCAAATTTATTTTAAACCAATTTTATTTTAAATATAAAGGGTCATTCATGTCAAACAGATGGTTATTTAGTAATATTTTCAGAAAGGAAAACATACTAGAAGATGAACTAGCATTTCAACAGGTCTTGAAGCAAGCCATCAGACCCAGATAAAGACCATTCTTAGGTGAGCAAGGCTCGTTCTTCAATGGCTAGTTCTTCAGTGGGCTTTCATGTCCCCTAGCCATTGCATTCTGCACTGGTAGTAGCTCCCACTAATGCTGCCTAACTATGGCTTATGAACCAAATGAATAAGAAAGCCAAGTGTCAAATATGAGCCACATGGGCCACAGTAATTAAAGTGGTAGGAAATGTTAGAGGTTCCTATACTTAGAAACTAACTTGAATCCGCAAAAAGATTTATCAGTCTCCACCTTAAGCAGATGGAGGCTAAATTAAGCTGAAAGCAATTGGTAATAACCTCATTTCTCTATTGAGGTAGCATGAGCACTTACTGCCCACAAGCATTACTTTTAATTTTCAATCAATAACAATAAAGCAAGGCAGTGAAATATTTTAGCAGCAATAACCCAGCATCCTACCTCAATGAACTAACGATTCTCAATCATAACATTAATCCATTTGTAGTTAAATAAATGGAAAAAAAGGAAATCAACAATCAGAAAATTCAGGTCAGGAGTTTAAGTTTCTAAGTTGCTATGAGTACAGATGAGGAGGAATTCTAGGGCAGAAGCAACTAAACATGTCAGCTAACTGACAGAAGGGCCTGCCTCCCCTTGCCTCTGGACAAACTCAAGCAGGGGTGGAAATCACATGCTGGAAATCTTAGGACATTTGAACTCTGCTAATAATCTACGTGCCCAAGCTGTGAGCAAGCAGATGACACCTCTTCAGGAATGCAGAGGGTGGCACCAGATGGGAAGGCAAAGGAAATGGCAGCTGGGCTACATGCCAGGTGTTTGCACACACCTTAATTCAACGGGGAAAACAATGGTCTCTGCCCAAAAGCATGCACAAGATGCTGATCCCCAGAAGACCAAGCATACCGTGTTCAGAAAAGCACATCTCAGAGAAAGAAGCTCATGCAAGTACAATTTCCCTGCAACTGCAGTTGAAGAAGCCACACAGAGGACACCAACAAGCATCTTTTGTTCCTTCTCACACTGCAATTCATCCATCAATGTAAGAGAGAAAATCAAAAATTAATTTCTTCAATGGAGAGTAGCTATTCCTTGGTCAATAAAGCAAGCCCAAGTTGCCAAGAAGCACTAACTCAGAAGAGAACTGATTCTTCTTTCTTTCTGCCTGAAAATTTGCCAGGGTCATGACATCTCCAAATCAGTTATGCATGGCTGGAAGATACCATGAAATAGGTGGATTTGAGCATTTTGAATAGGTCTGACATGAAGCTATTTCTTGCTCTAAAATTTCCATTCATTCATGCAATGCACACATTTCTGTCTCAAAGATGAAAACAGGAAAAAAATCATTTGGCTTGACACCAAATATTTTCAGGGAAGTTCAGTTTCTGCCCCTTTGCCTGAGCAGACTTCAGAGAAGATGGATGCCTGGCATGCCAGGGACCGCACTCAGGGCGCCACTTGACACCCACACCAGGGAAGGTGGGACCCAGAGCATGACCAGGAATGCCCAAACTGGTCAGCTCTACAAAACCTAGCTCTTTAGAAAACAACACAACTCTTGCTCAGGTAGGAAGAGGCCTTTTAAAGAAGCAATTCACCACCAACATTGTTAATAGCACAGGGAATCATACTGGGTAGAAAAACATATCAATTGTGAGTTGAAGGATAATTCCTAAGAGTTAGATTCAAAGTGAAGATTTTTCAGGGAATAATTCACTAATGGGTTTCATTTACATCATATAGCTCTTATGTAAGCATATGAGTAGCATATGATTTTAAAATGTTTTTATAGTCTAAGAGCTTTTCAAAAAAATTTAAAACAAAAATTCTAAGTAATAAGGAAACAAGAGTCAGTTTCACTGACAGTGATTTTCTTTTGTACCTGTATAAAGTAATGCTGCACCTTAAAATTGTGGCATCTGATAGAACATGGTAGGTTATGGAAAGTACAGACAGAGGAACACAGGTATGTGATATACAGAGCCAGAGGTATCATGGAAGTAAAGCTCACCAGGGGCAAATACCAGGATGACAAGGATGCTCTGATACCCAAGCCTCTAAATTCAAGGCCGATTGATCATTTCGAAAGAGGATTAAAAAAAATATATGACATACACACTATTCCAAGATTAGGTTTAAATAAAAGTAGATCTAAGTATGTAAAAAAATTGAGTGGCAATACTATGAATATATGAAAAGTAGTTTGGGTGTATCTTAGCATAGAATTAGTGTTTACCGATAAATATATGGAAAGAAAACCATGGGCCACGTTTCCCTGTGGCATGTCACCTGGCTTAGTTCATGGGCTGGATAAACCAAGGATGTAGCCTGCTGCTTTGAGACGTGAAGCACATCAAAACACAAGCTTTTAGTGAACTAGAACAATCTTGGTAGGTACAAGGAGGGAGCATTGGTCGATGCTTAACCAACAGCCATTTCCAGAATGGACTAACCAGACTCATCACATTGACAAACAATGACCTCTCATGTGGACATGAGTGCTCCAAACCCACTCAAAGCCCCCTTCCACTCCCCTGCCCTTCAGGGTGGGGGCTCCCCACAGGTGCCTCCCACATCACGCCAGCCCCTCTCTCAAGCTGTGAGCTTCTCCTGACCTCAGATGCCACACTCCACTGCAGTTACATACATCACGGAAATCAGCAGGCCCTTCCTGGAATCTTACATGCACCTAAGCTTTTGAAAGAAGACCCAAAAGCAGCTTTTACAGCAACAAACAAAAGTCCATGTGGATATCTTAACATCCACTTCTCATGAATCAGCCACGTATGTAGACAGCCCTGCAAAATCGCTGCAGATGTTGCAAAAGTAACATGCGTGATGTGGGCCTAGAAACCCAACACAATAGACACATCGAACAACAATCCTGGGGCCGTGAGCGAGGGGGCCGTGCATTATGGCCACTGGAAAAGGCAAGTGAGGATTTTTTCTTCGTAAATGAAAGAAATGAAAAGCAATTTAAACAGGGAAATTAGAAGAGGAAACAACACGTGAACTTCAACTCACGAATTCCTCCAAATATGTTGGTGAGATGGTTGAAGGGGTAAGCACTCTTGCCCTTGCGCCCAGCAGGGAGAATGATCCTGAGGCACACGGGGCTGCCCAATCATCCATGGCAGTCAACCAGGCAAGAGGAAAGCAGTAAGACTTGATGGATTGAATTAAAATGGGAGGGACAAGAGTCCAAGCATTCCAGATGGGAGAGAAGCAGTACTGGTAATGACACAAGGAAGAGAAAGGACAGGGAACATTCCAGAGAATGGCACCTACAAAGCAAGAGGGAGAGGAAGGGAAGATTACGTTAGCAGGAAGTTGGAGGTCGAGTCAAGGACAGCTTTTGACGCCATGCCCAGAAGTTAGGGTTCTGTTGTGTAAGGAAAGGAAGTGATTCGAGTCGTGCCTTAGAGAACTCTGCACATGTGTCTACGTTGGACACTGTTTCATAAGCTCTTGCCAGGCATGAGGAAGGCCAGCTCTGAATTAGAACAGAAGGATCATGGAAAGGCACCAGCAGAGTGCCAGGGCTCTGCTCAAGCAGAGCACACAGCATCTAGGAGACGTGAGAGGCAACACCAAAACAAGGCGACACGTCAAGGCTGGCTGAGCTGGGGACAGCAGAGCCAGCACACAATGAGAAGCTGAGGACCATCTCTCTGGGGAAGACGATGAATCTCTTAGTCAAAACTATGAGTATTTAAATTGAAATCTCTACATGCATCTGCAATTGTGGGAAAGGGTTCCAGCCCAAGGTCTCCAAGTCACCCCCCGTGGAGCCCCAATACTGGGGGAGATCACAGAGAAAGGAAGGGTGTAGAGACAAATGTTTCTTACTCCTTTCTGGTGAAACTAATGACCGACTATATTTCACTCTGGCCACTCCCACCAGGGTGCTCACGTGTGCCCAACCCTGTTATCTTTGGGTCCGGAAATTTTGTAAGCCCCTTTTCTTGGCCTTGTCTTAGTTACTTCTTTGTCTTGGTCCTGCCTCTTCCTCTTTGTTTCATTTTTTGCACCCAGTACCTCGAGTAGTTGTTTAAAAAAAAAAAAAAAGATGAATGGATAGGATTTGTAGGAAACCACCTCAAAACCTTGTCAAAAAAAAAAAAAAGCAAGAGGTAAAATTAAAATTAAATTCCTTTGTAGAGAAGACAGCTAACTTCTTATGAATTGTAAGAATGTTTCTTGCCAATTAAGAAAACCTGCTAGATTTAAAATAAGTATTTTAAAAGGCAAATTAGGGAACGATTAATTTCATCACAAAACAATTTAGCCTCACAAAAAGATTCTCACTCTAAATCAGGCTATCTGATTTAAAAAGAAATTTAAGAATTAGAAACTCTTGGCAAGAAAAACTGAAAATTAATGCATCTCTAATATAATGCAAATCAATCAGAAAATGCTGTTTATAAATATTTGGTTTATATACGATTTTTAACCGAGAGAAGCAACTGAACAAGCAAGCCACACAATGACAATAAACGTTGTGCCCCATTCCAAACAGAGGTGTCTGTTCAACGTATATAGACTGATTTCTTTGTGCTTCTCTTGGTCGCAGCCTCATAGTGAAACCCTTCTCTAAGTCGGGGGCTTCCACTCAACGCCCCATGCCGCCACAAGTCCTGTCTGTTCTGCACACAACTGAGAGCTTGTGCTCTGGCCTGGCAGGCCTCATCCCAAGCTCTGCTGGCTCCCTGTAACCAGGGACCAGGTCGCGTCCTCTTCCCTGGCACCGCTCCTCTACGCTCAAGCAGCTGGAGACCCTAATGGAAAGTGGCTCCTAAGACACATATTTCCTTCTATACCAAATGGGTCCCTGCATTCAGCACCCACAGGTCCAAACCAGGAAATCTGCACATCATTCTGAAAAAATATTGCCTTTCAGAAGAAAAAAAGCCTTTAGTTATAGCGTCTCATAATTTGTCTTAAATATGTTGAGAAAAAAAATGCAGCCTTTTAAACAGAGCAGGTGTCCCTGTAACTCTGCAATGGAGACAATCTCTCAGGCATGTTTTGCTATGTGCAAATCTTTGCTCCAGCACTAATTTTTAAATTATCACTTTAGGACTGTATGTACTAGACACCAGTTTTTAGACTCTGCAAAGGGAATTAAGATAATGCACTTTATTTCCTTATCTGCTGAATGGAGATAAACTCAGAAAACCACACAAGTTCAAAAGCCTCGGCATTTTGCACATACAATGCTGTCTCTGGATAATTCTGCATCTAAAAAGTTTACTGGTTCACAGGACTCTAAGTATCTGCACTCTTTTAACATGCAGTTAGTGAAGACCTTCCACCTGTGGACTTGGGCAATCAGTCGATAGCTACTTCTTAGAAGTTGAGTTAGCAGTGTAAAGGAGACCCCAAAGAGCCTTTGGGGTACAGGGAAACCCGTGTTGCACCATGGGGACCTGAAAGGGCTGGTAGCATTCTTGGAACTACAGGAGCTCAGCAGGGCCAACCATCAGTGGAGGGGAGGAGGAGGAGCGGAGAATAGATGGAGGGGGAGACAGCAGGGCAGCCAAGAAGCTGGGCGAAGGGCAGGTTAGCTGTAGAGCAGTTTGACTAAAGCTGTTTCAAAAGGTCCATTTGACTGCTGTTGACGTGTGAAAAGGCAACTTCTCATGTATCTTGAATATGTTTCTCATTTCCCCAAATATTCTTTGCAGCCTTTTCTGTTCTAGCCCTCCCTCTCCACGTTATCCTGCCACCAGCTGACACTATGCCGCTCAAACCAGAACTCCCCTTTCCTCTCCACCACAGTCCACACACCCACATCTGCACCAGCCTCTGAGCCCCTCGGGTGCCTGGGTGAGTGTCCCTCCTTTCTCAGACACCTTCCACCACACTTCAGCAAGTGTGTCCTGTTCTTATCCCATCTCCTCCTAGGTCGTTCCTACTAGCAACAAAAACACTAACATCTCCTGGGGTGGGGGGACAGCCCCTCCCTTTGCCCTAGACACTCCTCCAACTTCTCTTCAGAAGAGCTTCCCACTCACTGTCCCATTAACCCCCCTCCCAATTCCTCGGCTCCCACCACTGCAGTAAAACTGCCCTCTCCTCTCGGCTGATTTTCCTGCTTCTCTTCTCTTCCCTTCCTTTCACATATTCTCTTCAAGCAATTTTATCCAGTCCTAAGGTTTGCTTTCAATTGAGATATAATTCAAATGCCATAAAACTTACCCTTGAGAAACATACAATTCAGTGGTTTTTAGTATATTTGTGATATTGTACAACCATCAGCACTATCCAATTCCCGAACATTTCCATCATCCCTAAAAGAAACCCAGCACTCATTAGCAGTTCTTCTCCATTCCAGCCTCTCCCAGCCCTAGATACCACTTTCTGTATGGGTTTGCATATTCCAGACATTTCATAAAAATGGATTCATACATGATACGCCCTGTGTCCGACTTCTTTCCCTCAGATCTTTTAACAGGTTCATTTAGATTGTAGCAGGAATCCCTACTGCAATCCTTCTGATGACTGAATGATACTCCTCAGGATGATCATTCATCAGTCAATGGGTTTCTATTTCCACCTTGGGGCTGTAATGAAGAATGCAGCTAGGAACACATCTGGACAAGCTTTTGTGTATACACATTTGTTTTCGTTTTTGTTTCTTAGTACATACCTGGAAGTTGGAATGAATACTATAGCAATTACATTTAACTTGTCGAGCAACTGCCAAACTGTTTTCTGAAGTAACTGCACGATTTTACACTTTCACCAGCAAAGCACAGGAGTCCCAATTTCCTTGCGTCCTTGCCAACCCCTCTTCTTGTCCACCCTTCATTACAGCCATCCTCGTTGGTGTGCAGCAGGAACGCACTGTGGTCTGAGTTTGTTTTCCCATGACGATGATGCATCTTTTCACGTGAGCATTAGCCATTTATATATATATATAAAATCCTTGATGAAATGTCTAATCAAGTCCTTTGCCTATTTTTAAATTCTCTTTTACTGTTGAGTTATAAGAGTTCTTACATTTTCTGGATACTCATCTCTTATTAGGTACATGATTTGAGAATTTTTCTCCTCCGGCTGCCTTGTCTCTTCATGTTCTTCATAGTGCCTTGTAAAGCACAAAGACTTTATAAGACACTAATATTAATTTTGATGAAGTCCAATAACTACTTTTCTTTTGTCACTTGAGCTTTTGGTACCAGAGCAAAAATCATTGCCTAAGGCAAAGTCACTAGTATTTACACCCTGTGCTTTCTTCTTAGAGGAACTAAAACAAAAAATGTCTATTTAGGTCTTTGATCTATTTTGAGTAAGCTTCTGAATGTGGTGTGAGGTAGGGATTGGTCCAAATGCATTCTTCTGCATGAGGACATCCTGTTCTCCCCGCACCATTTATTGACAAGACTACTCTTTCCCTCACTGCATTGTCTTGGTACCCTTGTCAAAAAAGAAGAAAAAAAATCAATTCACTATTAATGTAGCCGTTCATTTCTATACTCTTAAGTCTATGCCATTCATCTGTCTATTCTTATGGCAGTATTATAGTGTTTTTTGTTTGGGGGTCTTTTGTGTTGATGGAATCCAGAGCCTTATGCATGCCAAGAACATGCTCTATCACTGAGTTATACCCCTAGCCCTATGACACTGTTTTATACCAAAATTTAGAACTAGGAAGTGTGAATCCTGACTTTGTTGTTGCTGCTATATTTCAACATATTTCTGGCTATTCTGAATCTCTGGAAATTCTGTAAGAACTTCAAAATCAGCTCATCAATTTCTGCAAAAATGGCATTCTGAATTTTGAGAGTCATTGCATTGAGTCTGCAGATGATTTGAGCTATATCACCATTTTATAAATCTTTATGTCTTCCAGTATATGAATGCAGGAGGTCTGTCCATGAAATTTAGTTTTCTTTCATTTCTTTCAATAATGTTTTGATCTGGTTACAATTGTACACTTCTGTAATCCCAGTGACTCAGGGGGCTGAGGCAGGAGAAATAAAGACTGGGGATATAGCTGGTAATATAGTGTCCCAGGGATCAATACCCACCCCCACCCCCCAAAAAAATATATATATTTTGTAGTTTGAGAATCATAGTCCTAAGGTGGTAACTACCCATGACGTATTAGCAACTCCTATCTTCAGTTAAACTCTCCTCTGTGCCCTCTCATATCTAACCAGCTGTGTGTCTGACATGTCCAAATCCATATTCTTACTATCCAGTTCCCAACTTTCCCTAACCCTTCCTACTGTAGGAAATGCCACCCACCACACATTAAGAAGCTGAGAGCCATTCTTCACTCCCCCCTTCCCTGCCTAATCCACAGCAAGTCATGATCACTGTATTTCCAAAATGTGTGCAGACTCCTTCCCTCCATTCCCAGGCTGAAGAGGCCAGTCACCCACCTACACACTTCAGCTTGAGAGGACAGATCTCCTCTGGCCTGTCCTTCTCTCTCCAGTCTCTCAATGATACCAGTCTCCTCCGGGGTCTCCTGCCGTGGCCCCTGCCTGCCTCAGCAGTTGGCTTAGCTTTCCTTCCTTCATGGGCATCACACAACTCTGTCAGCTCTCTCTTCAAACAGAGATGTGAACTTCAAGGGACAACGGTACCTGAGACTGGTCCATCCCTGTGTCTCCCAAAGCAGGTGAGTGACGACCTACATTAGCCATAGGTTAATAGGAAGTCCAGGAAGTCGACTAAGAGGAAAAATCGAGGCTCCCGAGCTGCACTCTTGGGGGGCTGCACTCTGACCCATACTTCTCCAAAACGTCACATAATATGTAAGCAATATAATGACTATTAAGACAGTTGATGTTCTTTTCAAAGCAAATCTTTGAAACACGGTATACATTTTGTACTTAGCAGCCAAATTGAGATGTGAGCTAACTTTTCATCAGATGTTGCCAAAAAAAGTATCTTCGTGTACCAGATCACACTTGTTCCTCAACTGACTCCATTATTTTAATATGTTTCAAGTAATTAAAATCACATGAAATTGAAAAAAATCCCATTTCTTGAAACATAATGTACAATAGCTGTATGGGGTGACCACTGTCTTAAATAGCACTGACCTAGGGAGATCTAAAATGTCAATCAGATTTTGTCACACCCTGATTGAAGTCCTACCTTCCTTTGCTGACCATGGCACTCTGGATTTTTGGAAACAGCAAAGTCTACCTAACTCCCCTCTGCTGCCCACACATCTCCCCACCAGGCTCTAGTGACAGTCTCTGACTTTAATTCCACCAATACACAGCTCCACGACACCCTGGAGCCCTACCACATGGAAGAGGAATGCTGTGCCCTAGCTCTTTCCATGGACAGATCACCTAAAACAGCAATCACCCATCCGATAAACATCACCACGTCCACCTATAAATACGTCCCTCTTCATCATGCCCCATTGTTACTCCTGCCCATCTCTGTCGTGCATCTAGGCCGATTCATAATTTCACTCTTGTTATTTGCCAATTGTAGGTCTCCACTGGACAGCAAGTAGCCTGATGACAAGGAGAGACTCCTTCCTTTCTGGTGCCTAAGACAGTGCCTGGCACTTGGTTTTGGGCAATGAGCATCATCAGGCATGACAAAGGCTGAACACTGTCCACTAACTTGATCAATTCAATGTTTGCTCAGAAGTTTATGAAGGTAAACAACAGACTCTGCCCTTAAAGCTGCAGTTGAGTTGTAGAAGAAGATAAGATAACTGAATACAATTTAGCCAGTGTAGTGTTAAAGGAATGCTCAGAGAATTATGGGTGCCTGAAGAGACACAAATAATCCTGGAGAGATGAGCCTGTGGGAGGCAGAGAGGCTTCCTAGAGGACAGCAGACCAGAGTCCACGTGAACAGGGGCAGCAAAACTGTGGCGAGTATGCAGAGTGTGACAGGCGGCTGGAATGAACAGGTACCCTGGAAACATCAGGCCACAAGAAGCCTAGGTTTTGTGCCGTTGGCATTAGGAGCTGAGAAACTTTCACCGTAACAATGACATGGTTTAATCTGAACTTCGTGTTTGGTGACTGAGTTCCCATCACCGGACAAGATGCCCCAGACGTCGGCTTCAGGAGGGGTGGCTCACTTTGGCTCACGGTTTCAGAGCTTCAGTCCATGGTCACCTGGACCCATTGATTTGGGGCCTGTGGCAGGACAATGTGTCATGGCAGAAGCACAAGGTAGAGGAAACCTTCACCTCCTGTTGACCAGGAAGCAAGAGAGAAAGGAAGGGGATCCCAACGTGCCCACCAAGGGATGCCCCCAATGACAGCCTCCTTCCCTACGCCCCACTCCTAACGGTTTCACTGCCTCCCAATGTCATCCCAGGCTGGCAACCAAGCCATTGTTGATGCAGAATCTTCGGGGACACAGATCCCAACTGTGGCAAGTATCAGCCGTACTATAGATGGATGGAAGTCACCCTGGGGTCCAGAAGGTGAGTGGTAACTTGAACTCGGGGGTTGTAGGAATTAGGAATTCAGCTAAATCCTAAGGACACTGGTGATCAATTTCAGGCACACGTGGAAAGCAAGTGGAGCTGACTGGAGACCAATGACCCTGGCCAGGGCAGTTCCAAGAACCAGGAGGGACGAAGACACATTGCATCCCTTATCCACAGCTGCGGAAATAATGGGAATTGCGGAAGTGGCGATCAGTAGCTCCCGTGTCTGGCTGCTTATCAGAGCAGGACGAGGAGAGCTCTGGAGAAACAGCTCACTGTGGGTAGACTCCAGGCCCAGGAACCAGCCCCCAGGAGTGCAGCTCGGGAGCCTCGACTTCCTCAGGTGGCTAATGTAGGTCGTCACTCACCTGCTTTGGGAGACACAGGGATGGACCAGTCTCAGGTACCATTGTCCCTAGTAATTCAAATCTCTTTGGCTCCCACGCTGACAGAGTGGTGTGAAGGAAAGCTAAGCCAACTGCTGAAGCAGGCAGGGGCCACGGTAGGAGACCCCGGAGGAGATGGGCTTCATTGTGACACTGGACAGAGAAGTAGGGGCCAGAGAAGGATGACAGCCTCAGGCACAGGGGTGACGGGACAGTAGTTGATCAAGAGCATTAGTGTGTCAGACAGTCCGTTTTTTCTAGGAAGTGTAAAAATAAATCACTTAATACCCAGAACCCCAGTGTGTCAAACCACCTAGTCAGATCCACAATTTAATCAGTGAAAACTCAATAAAAATTAAGTGCCTGTGTTGGTCTGCTCAGGCTCCCATAGAAAAATACCACAGACGGGGAGCCTTAAACAACAGAAATTTATTTCTCACAGTTCTGGAATCTAGAAATCCAAGATCAAGCTCCAGCCAAGTCTTTCTGCTGGGGATTTTCTTCCTGGCTCATAAAATACTGCTTTTCCTCTTAGGCCCACAGAAAAGGGAGCTCTGTGTCTCTCCTTACCAGGACACTCATCCTGTTGGATGAGGGCCCCACCCATGTGGCCTCTGTTGATCTTACTTTCTATGGGCCCTATTTCCAAACAGGGTCACACCGGGGATTAGTGTTTCAACCAATTAACTTTGGGGAGATATAGACATTCAGTCTAAGAGTAATATTGCTCTCAAAATAATATTGCTCAAGATCCTGTGGAGAATACTAATAGAAAGATTGCAGTTCACCTTAGGGGCCAAAAACTAATATGAATCAGCCAGAAACATTCAAGTGCTAAACGGAGAAGAGCCGGCCATAAATCCCAAGGACACTGCAGAAGGTGACAGTCGGCAGAGAGAGGGTGCCAGGTGGGTGCTTCATGGACGAGCTGGAGCCACGGTGGAGTGGAAGACCCCACTAGTGGACATGAAGGGAAGATGGATTCCCTGCCACTCCAAATTTACTTATTTCTGTGAATTTCACTGCTATTTCTCCAGGGGCCCACTTAGTTTGGAATTATTTTGGACTTCTTTCTCTGCCTCCCTTGCCCACCATTGGTAAAAAATGGACTGCATCTCTGAAATGCCCTTCTTCCACTTCCATCAGCAACACTACTGGATCAAGACCTGTAGCCATTGGGTCATTTCCCAATGGTATCACAGACGTCTCCCTCATCTACGTATCTATGTTAGAGTGAGTGTGTGTCTTCCTTACCCCTCACTCTGAGCGTGCCAAAACATCTTACAAACCTGTGGAACTCCTCGCAGCTTCATGGATTAGGCCCCAATTCCTCATCTTGGCAGTTCCACGTGGGACCCAATTCATTCTCCTGGCTTTACCCCCCTTCACTCCTCTTCCAGGTCCTCGGCCAAATGGAAAATTCTCTGCTAAGACATCTCGAGCTATCACAATCTTACTCCTTAAAGTCCATTTCAAGATTTTAATAGAATCTACTTTGGACTCTCCAAAGAGATGTGCTCTTTTTCTTTGATGATCCAGAACACACTGTAGCTCTAAAGGCCCGTCCTCAGTAATGATCAACATGTAACCCTTGCTACGTGACACTGTCCCGAGTGCTTTATGTGTATTCGCTAATTCTCAGAGCCACCCCAATATGGGAAGCGAAGGCACAGAGAGGTCAGGTGATTTTTTAAGACCACAGAGCTCTGAAGAGGCAGAGCTAGGATGTGAACTCGGGCCCTCTGGCTCCAGAGTCCATGTTCTTATCAACACTCTACAGGACCTGGAGAACACTCTAGGTGGGTCTTCATCAGACTCCATTGAGGGAAAATACTTTTAACTGCCTTTCCATCTCCAAATGGTTTTTCACAAAGCAGGCATTCACATATGGGTTGATGGCTGGCGCTCCATTGGGTCACAAGAGAGCATGCTCTGCTTGGCCTCTGCTTGTCCCTAGGTCCCCAGAAAGGACCACCGCGTGGGCAGAAAAGATGAGCACAGTGAGGCACAAAGCAGCTCAGGAGAGGGGGAGCTGAGGCTGGACGGCAGAGGCATGGAGGAGGGTGCGACTGCAGGCTCCTGAAGGCAGACATTCGAGTTGTTCTGGAAGACTCCCTGGAGAGCAGCAGCGTACACGTGGACAGGTTAAAGTGGAAGAAGTGGCACCCACCAGGCCACATCATAGACCATCAGGACAGAGAACCCTCAAGGGCTTCCCCTCGACCCCTTCCCACTCGTCCACACCAAGCACCAGACACCTTGGACCCTCCGCGTTCGTCTAGAGCACGTCCCATCTCACAGGGCCCCGCACAGCCACCTAACGTGAAGGTCAAGTCTGTCTCATGTGACATTCACCCACTTGCTGTGTCTTCTGGGGACACCGTCAGACACCCTCTCCAACTCACCTCAGAGACTTGGAGACGGCACCACGGCCCTGCCACCTGTTCTCTAACAAACGTCCCTCATCAGCACTGTGGCCTAGTCACCCTGATAGCAGCAGCAGCGGGCACAGCAGATCCCTCAGGTCACCAGACTCTCAGAAGGAGTGGCTACACGCACTGAGCCTTGGTTTCTGGCATACAGTGGACCCTCAGAATGATTCTTCGTAAAGGTCTCAGCAAACAAATAAACCCAACTGCGAAAAGAATTTTCAAACCTCATCTTTTGTAATTGATTTTATCATCTATCTCCAAACAAGTTCATTAAACTCTCTGCTCTCAAAGATCAAATAAATGGCATATAATGAAAATACATCCCCAGAAGTCATCTGGCAGGCATGCAGGTAAAGGAAACACCTTAGGAAACCTCAGGCGGAGGAGAGTATTATAGACTATTACAGTCTCAATTTTTATCACATATACATGTTACTTTGAATTAAAAGACAGTTGATTCAACAAAGGAAAATAATCTATATTTTAACCCATTGATAGTATGACCTGTGCCTGCCATGATGAAAAGATATGCCCTACCATTTAAAGGTAGAATCAAATAAATGATGAGAAATATATTCAACGATTTAAGGATAACCCTTAGTAAGAAAGACTTTACATTGCAGCATAGTATTCATATACAAGTCCACAACTAGACTTCACAAGTCATGGCTTGTCATTTCTCCCTGGGATGTAGTCCGACACCCCCCCACTCCTGCCAAGGCTGTCACAACCAACAAAACTGATGTCAGGGTCCACTAACAGGACACGACACACAGCTCGCAGAGCACTGATCTCGTCCCCCGCCCCCGACACACACCCATTCTCAACCACCTACTGATGAAGGTATGATGGGCTCCGACAAATGGCTCGGGCAGAATCAAAATTTGTTCATTTTGCTCCTGCTGTAGACCAGCTCCGTGCTACGGAATGTGACAGAGGTGGTGGCACGTCTCCCAACCTCACGGAAGCTGCTGATAGCTGCGCAGAAGGGCAAGGCCAACTCTACAGCAGGTCCCCGAGCAGCGAAGCCAGGACCAGGGCGACTGAGGAGGAGCCTTGAAGACACAGGGCCCAGGAGGACCAGCAGGCGATGGCAGAGACTGGACTCCCCCAGCTCTGCCCCACCACAGGGCCTGGCTCACCAGAGGCTTCCTCCCAGTGCCCAGGCAGCACGTACCGGGGAGTGAACAGACCACCCCCCGCTCACCCCCAGCAGCCTGACTCTAACAAAGCGCAGACTCCATGCTCTGGTCCTCACGCCACGTCTCCCCAGAGCCTCGCTGTCCAGTGAGCGGAGCTCTCCGTCCCTTGCTCTCCCATCTCGCATTTCAAACAGGACAATCGTGATCCTTCTGCCATTCACCAACTCAGTGAAGAAATTCTTGAGAAAAATATACTTTCAAAGTACATAACTCAAATACAGCCGTCTCCCCTCAATTTCTCTGGAATTTTTTTCAGAGTAAGTAAACAGACTAGGTAACATTTCTTAAATTGAACCAAGGACTGCCATTCTCCGATAGTTCTATCAGTCTTTCTAGACAAGAAAACACGGTGGTTGTTGCCCAGGTAGTAGGACTCATGCAAGGCTTTCTCCCCACTTTATTAACCAGGAAACACAGACGCATGTGAAGGCCTAACCTCATCCAGGTGAGATACCCAAAGCTGATGCTCTACAAAGCTCTTGGGCCACACCTAGTAACCACAAAGGTGCCGAGATGGAGCCAGTTAAGTAGACTGGAGCCAAAATTGATAGTTAATACATTGTAGGAATGTCAATCAAGACCAAATAGGAATCTTCCCATTGAAAATAGAATCGTTGAGTATTATTTCCACATCCACTATAAAAATTTTGGTACTTTCACAGAATAATAATACCTTGCCTCTTGCTCCCAGGGCCATCCCTCTCTTATGCTCCTTGAGCTGAGCCCATACTCACCAAGCAACCCTGCCCCAGCCGGACTCCCTCTGCTGAGTCCCTCTTCCATCCCATCATCTTACATATCCAAAAGGAAGAGATATGCTGAGCATGGTTCACTTTGTATCACAGAATCAAATGCCTCCTCTAAATCTATTCTCTAGAATATCTGAAAATAATGTCAGCAAAATACATTCATCCTTTTCTGTCCATATTGTCAATTCCATTATGATCATTTTCTCTAGTATTGACCATGTGACTCCTAGCTTGTCACTTAATTTAAAAATGAAAAATATTAAACTGGAAAATTTTAAGATATGCTTTTACTATCCTCTCAAGGAAATTGTGAGGATTAATGAAATGAAAAATTGCTTTGGAACTCCTGGGAGGGAAGAATATGAAATCTGGATTTATGTTGTGTATATATTTAAAGAAAAAAACACATAGTGATAATGCTAAATATGGGCAGTCTTTGAAGAAGTTGGCCTGATCTAAAAATCAGTATTTTAGGGCTGGGGTTGTGGCTCAGTGGTAAAGCGCTCACCTAGTACATGCAAGGCGCAGAGTTTGATCCTCAGTACTACAAAAAAATAAGTATTTTAAAGCAACTGTTATTTCCCAACATTCATAGAAAGAAGACTTTGCAAATACACATGACCATCTATTGTTGTTCCAAAGTTTGTTTTTGAAATTTTCAGAAAATATCCAGTCTCAATGGAAGATTTAAAGTAATGATCATATGCTGAATGCCCAATTTGGACCAGACATTTGCTATCTTGCTTAGAACTCACACACAGCATTTTTTTAAAATGAAGTCTTTTATCCCCGTTTTGCAGATGAGGAAACCAAGTCCCAGTGCCGCCAAATCCCTTACTGCAAAAGTCAGAGGTGGGACTCCAACACCAGCCAGCCAGGCCCACACTCAATCCTCACAACCAGGTGGCACCTTCTCAAAGGAGGGAGCAAGAAAACATGAAGACCAGCCACCCATCCAGTGACTTGAGATGGATTGGGCTTTTCAATCCCAAGCCAGGAGACAATGGATAAAGGGTCCTCGTAGCCCTGCCTGCCTCCAACGTGGATGCAGATCTGCTCACGGCTATATCATAACGGAAGCAGTGGGAAGTGAAAATGACAAGCTGTCACAAAGAGGCACCGAGAACACTCCAAGGCCCCTGGAAACGGGCTTTCAGCAGGGATGCTAGGAAAAAACAAGATCTAAATTAACTGTACCATTCATATGATTCAGGAATTAAATACGTCATCCTTCTCCCCCCAACAACTCCCACCTTTATTACTGGTTAGCAATAAGCATTTAGCACAATGATTGTGAAAGTTAAATGCCAGAGTAATTCCTCTGGCATGGATGGACCTCAGTGCCCCTCAGTTTCAGAGCACAAACATGAAAAAGAAACACTATGAAACAGGCCAAGGAAAGGATGTGGATCTGCTACACAGACACATCTTTTATTTTACAGAAAATAGTGACCTTCCCCTTTCTGTTATTTATTTGCATACAGCTTTTTAGATGCTGGCCCCAGTCTCAGCAAAGCCCACCAGTGACCAGCACAGACTGCCACCTGGCAGATAAACAGCAGGAATGTGTAAAAGCATTCACCTTCTCATTTGGTCTTTTCCTGGGCCCATTGGGTCCCTAAAGCTCACACTTCAAGGGGATATCATCTCAGAAGATCACCTGTCCCAGTCTGAGAAAAATTCTGCTCCCTGTCCCCACCCGATATTTTGTGTAGAAAGAGCCAGGCAGCGTCACTGCTGGTCTGGCACCAGGAGGGAAGTAGGGGAGTCTTCAGGAGAAGACAGTCTCACAGCACAGAGGATGGTGAGGCCAGAGGGAGGCGCCCGGAAACACCCGGAGGAGGAAGGGAAGACGATGGACCCACCGGGGGCTCCCAGTCCTGAACAGCGAGTTCCCAGCCCAGCCAGGACGCTCTCTGACCTTGGACGAGTCTCTTGGCTTCTCTGTATCCTAATGCAGCTCCGGGATGTTAGCAACAATTAAGCCAGAGGGAAGTTTCCCGCACAGTCAGGGCTTCTGACAGAAGCTGCTGAAGCCACTTAGACTACAGACAACAAAAGTCACCAACATGCTACTAACCGACCCTCGAGACGTGTTAGAAATTGCTTTTCATTTATGAAACTCACTACAGTTAGTGTCAATCCCTCTGTCTTGTTCTTCTGCCTCCTAAGTAACACATTCTGTTTTCAGGTTTGTATTTAGAACATTTTTCCCAGATATTTGTCTTCAATTTATTCCATCACTTGAACTAACTGCCTTGTTCCTCACAAAGAAAGTAGAGTCCACCACCCTTAAATCTTAGTGCCATGACGTGCTGATAAAGTAGTTCATCCACCCCACTCTCAATCTCCACTGCACCTAGTGATAGAGAAGAAAAATTAAAAGAAACCCATTTTTGCAGTTCTGGGCCCTGAACGCAGGGCCCCAAGCCTGCAAGGCAAGTGCTCTACCCCTGAGCCACATTCAGGCCCACATTATATTTTTCATCTCTCCAGTCTCTCTTCCTTCTTGCTACTCTTTTCTGAGGCCCTTTTCAACATATAGTATCTCTTTGTGATAAAGTGACAGTCTCAGTTCAATGGTGCATTGTCAAGGCAGACACAGACACAGATCACCACCTCCCTGCTCTGACATTGATACTTCAGTACGGGTAGCCTTGAGCCAAAATGATGCCAGCTGCCAAATGACACTGAAAACTCATATTGTCTACTCTCTTCTTATATCCTATTTCAGAACTGTAGTTTTCAGGGGTTTTTTGTTTTATAAAAAAAATCGATATGCTGTCGATTTTTATCCTGGTTAATTTGCAGCAAACTCAGTCTTCATCTTACGCGTCCACGTCCCTCTGAAAGCTGTGGCCTCACACCCTTGTCCTGTGGGTTCTCTTCACGCAGACGTCAGCTTCTCTGGCTGCATCCTTCCTTGTGGTCTTACCCGCACACTTACATGAACACGTGTTCACAGCGGCTACGTGCCCCTACTTCACGAGTTCCAATAAGAGTCACGTCCAAGACGAAATCCCAGCTCAGTCACTTACAGGCCATGTGATCCTGGGCAAATGACACGTCTGAGTTTGCCACCCTACTGGCATGGGAATGTACAGAAGTCAGGAATGGCAGACAGGGACCAAGGGAAACAGAACCTATGCCCACCACCCAGGAAGGGTGGGCTACGATGGCCCCCTGCTTCCCTCCACTACATAGAGGTGTGTTTGACGGAGCATAATCTTTTATGATTTATAAAAAAAAAATCAATGCTGATAATATAAGAAATTGCAAAGCAGACTTAGGGAAATGGCAAAATCTTGAGTATATGGAAACTTAAATTGGATTATTCTATCCATTACACTAGTTTGGGGCTCTCTTAGCTTTGATAGGAGAAGGGGGAAAATCTTCTCTTTCCAGCCGCTGGCAGTCCTCTTACAATTATGATCTTAATCAGTTTTAAGTAAAACCTCATAATTTAACTCTACTTATTAGCCCTGGCAAAAGGAAGGAAAGGAAGAGAAACACCAACATACTGCTACAGACTGGATGTGGTTTGTGCCTTGAAGCTCATGTCCTAGAAGCTGGGTCCTCAGTGTGGCAATGCTAAGAGGCCATGGGACCTTTAAGAGGTGGGACCTAGCAGGAGCTGGTTAGGGTCATCTGAGGCTCTGCCCCTAAAAGGAATTGATATCGTTCTCATGGGACCTTAGTTACTTCTCTGGAGTGTTAGGAAAAGAATAACAAGGCTGGTGCCCCTTCTCTCTTTGGCTTCCTGTCTTGTCGTGTGATCTC